>NW_022103968.1:68347806-68418382 GCF_000313985.2 Echinops telfairi | reverse complement strand
AATATCATGCTTTCCTTTGACTGATACACAACAGATGTTTAATAAATGTTTGTTGAATAAATAAAAGAACAAAATTATGTAATGAGTCCAACTCTTTGAACTTCCATTTCAAAGGCAGCCTGTTGTCCTTAAAATCAGTGTATCAGATAGTTTCAAACTTTCAAAACACGACCTGGTAAGTCTGCTCTGTTTCACTTAAAAATAAAAATCCAATAGGCTTAATCCAAAATCTCCGCTCTAAATTGGGTTACCATGTGCTGTATTTGATTTGTGTTTCCATCAGTATCAACCCACGCATCCTTATAGAGACACCAGCAATGTACATGATTTATAGCAAGTCAGTCAAGGCAAAGCCTATAGCTTCTTTCCACATTTTGACATTATCAGATTACTTCAGAAGCTGGCAGCAGCTACCATAAGTAACAAGCTGTCAGTGTAAATAAATCACTCTCTCAAAAATAACTGCTAAAAAGTATATATTAGTGTGAACAGAGGTAGGTTTGGAATTTTTTTTAATTTTCCCTATCACACCAAGTCTTCTACATATTTAATTGTAAATAAAAAGAAGAAATTACTTTCTTCCTTATATAAAAATGAAAACTGAAGAACCACATACGAAACTCAAATCTCAAAAAGAAAGTTTGTGGCTCCTGTGTATAAACCATAAGACAGTCCGTCTGCAAACATCTTAAAAGCTCAGGGTTAAAAAAAAACACAAAAAACAAACTCAGGGCATGTAGAACTAACATCAAATACTGTGAAGAGCAATCCACGCCAGTCCAATTTCATTTCCTTCTATCTTGGAGTGACAGGCCATGGAGATAAGAGAGAAGCAATGGATGCAATTCACCTTGGTGGCATTGGCTTTCCTCTCTGTCTGCTCTCAAATGATATACCCATCAACCAGCTGGAAAAATTAACTTTCCCAGTTCTTGGAGGGCTGAGCACCCCATCCAGAGTGATAGCTCCCAAATCTTGGATGACTTGGAGTGGGAGGGACAAGTATGGTGGGCCTGTGGCCCCTGATTTTTTTTTTCTTAAATCATTTTATTGGGGACTTGTACAGCTCTTATCACAATCCATCCATCCATCCATTGTGTCAAGCATAGTTGTACATTTGTTGCCTTCATCATTCTCAAAACATTTGCTTTCTACTTGAGCCCTTGGTATCAGCTCCTCATTTTCCCCCTCCCTCTCCACCCCTGCTCCTTCACAAACTCGATAATTCATGAATTATTATTATTTTGTCATGTCTTACATTGTCTGATGTCTCCCTTCACCCACTTTTCTGTTGTCCACCTCCCAGGGAGGAGGTTATATGTAGATCCTTGTAGTCAGTTTCCCCTTTCTACCCCACCTTCCCTCCACCCTCCTGGTATCACCAATCTCACCACTGGTCCTGAGGGGATCATGTGTCCTGGATTCCCTGTGTTTCCAGTTCCTATATGTACCAGTGTACATCCTCTGCTCTAGCCAGATTTATAAGGTAGAATTGGGATCATGATAGTGGGGGGTGGGGGAGAATGTTTGCTACCCTGCACCCTGACTGGCGCATCTCCTGAATGTCTCAGGGATGAGTTAGATGGTGGGATGAATGGCCCAACATCGCCCTTGGAGGCACTAAATAAGACAGGTGTGCAATCACTAGAGAAGCAAAAGCAAAATCTCCAGGTCTATTCCTTCAATTCAAGAAAGGTCCTAGAATTCGGTAAATCTCAATGTGAAGAAGACAAAGACAGAGCAACTTGAGTCCATATCGCGCTTCCCCAAGAGAAATGGGTACATGTACAAAATCCCGGCACTACCAACGATGATAGTCACAGTGGCTCTGAGGCAGAATGCGACAGTAAAAGTTTTGGTGGTGTGCTGTAAGAAAGTTAGGGCAGCATGGGGGTGCATGAAAAGCAGCCAAATGTGAAAAATGCAGATTCTGTTTATCACTTTATGTGGTTCGGCCCATTCTATAATGCTCTGTCTTTGCTCAAGTATGACGTACTTCACAGAAAAGACAAGGGTGATTTAAAAGGATACAAACACACACTCTGCACCTCACGCCTGCCCAGGGCTTCTAATGACTCAGTTCTTTGCCTGCCCATCCTATTCCAACAAATGAAGCACTCTCAGTCTGGGTGACCATATTTGAATTACTGAGAGTGGTTAAACAATTCTAGAACCTACTAGTTCAGGCCCAAAACACCTGTCCCAGGACCTCGGTTCCCTGAAAGTCTGGATTAAGTGGTCAAATACTTTTACATTGGCCAAAGGATGAAGCCGAAACTCCTGAGAGTTCAGTGAAACATGAAATGAGGGGCCAGAGAACCAACCTGTGCTATCTGGCAAGAATTTCCTTCCCTGCCAAAAACCCAACAACTTTCAATGACACATGGAACACTAGTTTTCATCGATGGATAAAGTTTTAAATATTTACTCCTTCACAAATATTTCTGATTCTTGGTAAAGTAGAAGGACAGTGAAGGAGAGGAACACCCTCAGGGAGGTGGGTTGACCCAGTGGCTACAACAATGGGGCATCCGAACAATGCAACATAGGGACAATTGTGAAGATGCTACAGGACCAGGCAGTGTTTCATTCTATTGTGTGTAAGGTCATTCTGGGTCAGAACTGACTCGATGACACCTCACAACAACAATAGCAAAAACAATTGTCCCTGTGCCAGACTTTCTGCCCACTGCCCTCCTTTCAAGGGAGGTGACCGTCTAGTGAGGAAGACGCTTACATGAGTTGCTAGATAAAATGTAATCAACATTATAATGAGATCTAAGGAAACTTATTATGAGACTGATGTGCTCCCGACTGTGCTGATGAGGCCACCCCCTGTCAGTTTGTGGAGACTTGCATGGTATTATTACTGAAGTTATGCCATGAGCATTTCAAATACTAAAAGGGCCACCCATGGTGGACATGCTTTACTAAAGCTTCCAGACTAAGAAAGACTAGGAAGAAATGATAGAGGATTAGAGGATTTATTTGCAAAAAAATTGCCAATGAAAACCCTATGAATCACAATAGAATATTATTCAATTTAGTGCTCGAAGATGATTTCTCTAGATTGGAAAGCACTATACAGTGACTACAACAATGGTCTCAAACATGCCAGTGATCTCAACAACAGCACAAAACTCGATTGTTTTCTTTGACATTGTATGTGGGGGCCTCCATGCATTGCAGTTAACATGAGAGCAACTACTACTAAGAGAACTCATAGCAGATGAACCAGACCCAACATGGAAATCAAAACAGGCTTTCCAAACGAGTGACATTTTAGCTTAGCTATTAAGGATGATGAATAGAAATCAACTAGAGACAGCAATTTGTGCAGAAGCCCAGAGGCAAGAAGGTACTCAGACACAATGAGATGAGCTCGGTATAAATGGCAAACAAAAGAGGGAGAGAATGTAAAAATCCCACCACTCTTGCTTCCTACACACAGACCCACTGATTCATCTGCCCCAAATATACATCCAATTGCCATTGGGCAGCATCTCTTCAGGAACTTTTCTCTGCAAAAGCGTGCGACTTTCCAGCCCCAGACACATAGCATACCTATTTGTATAATTAACTATTTGTATAATTACCTATTTATATAATTAACATATTTGTATAATTCACTCCTGACTGACTCCTTCCCTGAGGCTCTGACCAAGTCTCACTATTCCTATCACATTACTTACTCCCAATGGTCCCTCTCCTCTGAGCTAGTACAGTACCTATAGCCTGACCCACCTAGTAACTTAAATTTCGCTTATACCAATTTTCACCATTCTTTAAAGTGTCAGATTTATCTTATCAAATTTTCATGGTCTCTCTATCAGCATACTACACACACACACATACAAGCAGAAACAGAGAGAAAATCAGGCACGTACGGTTCAAAGACAGGACAGAACTGATTTTTAATGACCAGTGGAAATTCCATTTTGAAAGGTTAAATATACACGAATTTTCAGTCTGAGCGACTCCCATTGGTCTAGTTTGGGCTGTGTGTATATATATATATACATACATATATACATATATATACATATACACACACATATATGTATGTATATATATACATATGTATATCTATATATACATACATACATACACACACACACACACACACATATATATATATATGCAGACCTTGCCTTATTTCGCTTCATTTTATTATGCTTTTCACAGTGGCTCTGAGACAGAATCTGATGGTAAACGTTTTGGTGGTGTGCTATAAGAAAGTCAGGGTAGCACTGGGGTGCATGAGAAGCTGCCAAATGTGAACAATGCAGATTCTGCTTACCACTTTATCTGGCCTGCCTCATTCTATAATGCTCAACTTTTTACAAATTGACTGTTGCAACACTGTCTTGACAATAGTCAATAGACACCATTTTTCCAGCAGCATGTTCTCCCTTCATAGCACTGAGTCACATTTTGGTGATCCCGACACTGTTTCAGACTTTTCCATGATGCTGCTAGATACTTAATGTATAGTGTGAACACAGCTTCAGAAGCACTAGAAAGTCCAACAATCGTGTGACTGGCTTTATTGCGATGTTGGCTTTATTGAGGTGGTCCGGAAGGGAACTTGTACTATCTCTTTATACTAATCAGAGATGCTGTGTGTTTAGAAGGACATTATGCAGTTTGGTGTTGTGGCAGAGAACGGGCTTTGGAGTCAGACCAACATTTATATCCCAAGTTCACTGATTTCTAGGCTGTGTGTCTTTTGGCAAGTTATTTAACCTCTTTAGACTCCAGTTTCCTCATCTGTGAAATTGGGCTCATAACACCTTCCTCAGAGAGTTCTTATGAAAATTAAATGAAATAATACAAAGCCAGTACTTGGCTTATTGTAAACATACACATATATGCACACAGTCTATTTCTTACTCCCTGATTAAGAGAAAAATTTTAAAGATGGCCTCGGTGTAAATTTGATTCAAATGTCTAATATAAAACAAGAAGTAAAAAAGAAAACTCCAGGAAACAAACCCATCGTGAAGCAGTCATAACTGTAAGAGCTGGCTTGTAACATCCATTAGCGTTTTTAAGGAAGACAGGTATACAACCATAAGATTAAATTAGCAAAGCTCCATACCCCTGCTAGAAATGGCCTTATTCACTCCACAAAATGCAAATAGAAAAGAAATTAAATGAGAGAAACCGAAACATCCCCAGATTCTCATCCTCCTTTGTTATGTAAAATAGCCCACTATAATCACATTTGATTGTATTTTTGCAATGTCATGTTAAAGAATGCACTCTGGTTAAAATAAGCATTCACAATACACGGTGTGGGTATATACTACATATTTTAAAGGCCGAGAAAATAAAAAGAAGCTATAACCATATGCATATCTTACTGTCTATGACCTTTCCAAATGACGATAAGATTATAACTCTTCTTCTGCATTTGTAATATGATGCCCTGGCACACTGATGTCCCCACTAGATATTTTGTTTTCAACTTTCAGGCTGTTGAGATAGCGCTCGTCACAGTCCCTGTTTGTCTTCCATGGTCAGCTGAGCTCAGCTACCCAAACACGCATCCATACACTCAAAGGGAAAATCTGTCATGCTGACCTTTCATATTCCCTACACTTTTTAACTGATCGAAATTCCATCCCACCAAAACATACACACAGCATCTCTGCAGAGAAGAGAAATCAGGTAGAGGATGCCAAAGATAAATACCAAACAACAAGGTAGAACCTGGTAGCAAGGTTCATTGTTCATAAGATTAATCATGAACAAAAGGCTAGTTGAAAGCTAGTGAAGCAGACAGTACACAATACAAAATTGACCAGTGACTTTTACTAGAAACATCAAAGGTCAAAGCAACATGTGAAGTCCTACTTACAAGTATCTATGCACTGGCCTATTGGTAGATTAGAACCTTGCGTACACCAATCAAAGCGAGAGAAAGAAAATCTCCGCTAAATATGAAAGCAATTCAAGTTGTAAATGAATAATGCCTATGAGTATATTATTAGACTCACAACTAATGGCTGATGGTGCCTCAAAAGTCCTAACACATTGCCTATTACACAACGAGGTTATTTATTCACTTACCTGAGCTTTTTTTCTTTTGTATGATTAAACATAGTCCTCCAAAAGACATTTAGATTTGCTGCTGTGGTGAGTTACCTGTAGCGTTACTCCTGATTTACAGTAACCCCAAGACACAGAAGGAAACATGGCCCAGTCTGGCACCATCTTTACAATCACCCCCACATTGGAGCCCATTGTCGCAGCCACTGTGTCGCTGTTTCATCAAGGGTCTCCCTTTTTTATTGACCCTCTTCTTTACCAAACTGGATGTCTTCATGCAGGGATTAGTCCCTGCTGATAACAAGTCCAAAGTATGTGAGATAAAGGTTTTCCACACTTGCTTTTAAGGACCATTCTGACTTCTTCTGGCAGTGCAGCGTCTACTCAATATTATATACCAAAACTATAATTATTTTATTCTTGGATATTCATTGTTCCCTGTCAAGCTTTCTCATGCATACGAGGCCATTGAAAACAACCTGGCTGGAGTCAGGTCCACTTTAATTTTCAAAGGGGCATGTTGGAGCACACACCTCTCCTGATTTTAAAACACATCATATATTCTTGTTTTATATGAATGAGTGTCTGTCTACATGCAGGTTCTGCAGGAGCAAAATGAAGAGTTACGGAATACTTGATCTTCACAATATTATCCATAATCTGTTATAATCTTCATGGTTCACTGCATTTGATGAGTCATTAGACACGGGTAACATCCTTCTGGTATTCTCTTTTTTAGGTCATGGGCCATGTGACATCAGCAATGATAAATCACATTCTATTTTCTATTGCTTAAATGTAAACACCAACCACTAATGCCAAAGGTGAAGAAGTTGATCCAACTTCTATAATATGAAATTGATCAAACATGCCAACAAGATGCATCCAGAATTACTGGTGACTGGAAGATGAAAGGTGGAAACAAGAATTCGCACTTGGAAAATAGGACTTCGGTGAAATAAATACCACTAAAGATTTCACAATAAAATATTGCAAGGACAATTGCAAACACCCTTTTTTCAACAATATAGATGGTGATATACATGTGGACTTCATTAGGTGGAATTGACTCAAATAGATCACATCTGCAGAAAGAGCTGACAGAGAAGCTCAATATCATCAGCCAGAACAAGGTCAGAGGCCACCAGTAAAACCAACCACCAATTGCTTATATGCAAGGTCAAGCTAATACTGAAGAAAATTAAAACAGGGCCACAAGAGCCAACATCTGACTCTGAGTATAAAAGCCAAAAATCAAGGTCACTCGCTGATCCTTACTAATAGTGACTCCATGGCATACAGTAGAGATGTTCCTGGTGGTTCTGAAGACTGTAAATACTTAGGGAAAAGGACAGTTTCCATTTTCTTCTGTGGAACCATTAATGGGTTCGAACCATGGTTCTTGTGGTTAGTATCCCAACCATAAACTGGGGCTGAATACATACCACCTGAATTTAGAGACCCTCTGAAGAATAAAACCAGTGTATTGGTAATATTTTAAACCCTCCAGAAAACCTCTGTAGCACAGTTTACTCTCTCTATTTTCCTTCCATGTGAGAAGAGAGCATCCCTCCCCGTAGGGGTTTTGGCCGTGAGAAATGAGTACATTTCTCTTTCGCCACTAAGAAATCTTAGACCTGATGTAAAAACCACCCAGGCATAACAAGTTATAGCCCAGCAGGCACACTGATTAGCTAGGTTCCATAACCATAAAGTCAACAATAATCTACCTACGTGCCCTTTCTGCAGGTGGTTGACCTACGAATACTAAGTAAGTCAGCAACAGTTCAGCAGAAATTACATCGGAGAGCATTATTCGTAAACATGAATGCTCCAGCCTGTCCTAACTATCCCACTGGGACTACAGACCTTCAAAATCATCCATTACCCTCCCTCGCTGCAGCCCCAACTGCAACTTCTTTTCTTCTCGTATTAATTTCCCGACTACAACAGCGTTCGTGCTTAATGCCAGAGTCTCCTCTGTGAACATGGCCCTTCCTGCTTTCATCAGTTGGGCCTTCCATAACCGGGATACCTTTGCACCAAAGAAAAGGTGACTCTCTTTCCATCGTACATAAAGTCTGGGCTGATTTGTTCCCACGAGTGTTAACTGATTGTGCTAAATTATTTACACTTCCTTTAAGATCTGAGCCACACATTGGAAATCCAACTCCCTAGTTGGACAAGCCTGCTGCGAAAAGATCTCTTTAAAATGCTAAAAAAATAGAGGTGTCACTTTGAGGACCAAGGTGTGCCTGACCCAACCCACTGCGTTTTCAACTGCTTCGTATGCAGATAAAATCAGGGCAAAGAATAAGGAGTTCAAAGCAAAAATGATGCATTTGAATTCTAGGTTGGCAGAGAATACCAATTATATTCATGAATTAGCAAAAGAACAAATAAAGCACTCTGTCTTTGGAGATATACAGTCAGAATGTTCCTTAGAGGTGAGGATGGTGAGACCTCATCGCCCATATTTTGAACATAGTATCAGAAGATATCACTCCTTGGATAAAGACATCATGCTCGATAAAGTACAGGGTCAGTTAAAAAGAGGAAGACCCTCAACAAGATGTAATGACACCATGGCCACAACAATGGGCTGAAGTACAGCACCTACTGTGAGGGTGGCATAAGACCAGCTGGTGTTTCATTCTTTCGTACATGGGCTGCTAAGGGTCAGAACTAACTTGAAAGCATCGAACAACAAAAGCAAAGTTTAAGACTACTGGAGGCATGGAGAATGATGGAAACACACACCTCATTTTTCAGCTTATGACCTCTGATTCAACACCTCTCCTCTAAGAGTCTAGAAAATAGACTGTTTCACAAAACTGAAAAGTGGTTTAATTATCAAACAAAAACTCTTCAGCCCAGTCTAAGATGAAAGGTATATACGAGGAACATTTCGAGGAAGGCAGAGAACCAGGCAGATTCAGGCATTGCCCCAAAGCTTCACAACAAAGACACAAGACCCTAAATGAAACATAGGGGTGATAGCCCTGGAACCCTGCGATTCAGAGAACATAATAAAAAAGCAGACTGAATATCTACAAGGAGAAATTGAACAAAAGTGGGAAGAAAGCAGGCAGATGAAACAGCTAACCTGTCAGCTGACCTGACAAAGTGCAGCGGTCTTGAACTTGTGTAGCACATCGGGACCACTATGTGACAGCACAACTGCCCACACTGGTGGCTGGTGAACAAAAAAAGTCTATAATTATCCCCTTGTTTCTGACATTCTCTTGGTGTGCAGTAGTGTGACAACCTCCGCCCCCCCGCCCCCCACACACACACCCTGATCAGCAGTTGGTGACTCTCCTTGCATCTGCACAGCCCTTGGTCTGCCTGAGATCAAGCCTTCCTTGATGGGGCACTAGGGACACACAACCCTGACTCTGGAAACGTGTAGATTTCACCTCATCAGGCAACAGACTGCTCAATGCCAGGTGGGCTAACTGGCTTCTGCCATGTGTGGGTGAACAGAAACATCTTCAATAACCATCTCCCCTGTCCCTCAACTTCCCTCTGGGCCTGAAAGGAATAGGCATTTCATACCAGCCACTTTCTGAGATAATACAGAATCCCTCCCAATCAAGCACCTTGACCCCACTTTGAAAACACGTAGTGACTCCATCTCGGACCAAGCATGCTGCCTCTTGGCCTCCACCCTATGAGCTACGTGGCTGGCAAAGAACACTGGCCCATTCCAAGTGTCCTAAAATTTTCTATGTGTACCAACCCCTGCCTGGTTTTCTCCTTTCTTGGTTTTATTTTCCCTTTTCCCTTCTTTCCTTCCTCTTTCTGTGCTTTCCCTTTTTAATTGTCCCCCAAATTCTTTAATTTCCCTTACTATTATTCTCTTTACTTTTTCTTTTTTTTCCCTTTCACTAATTTTGATCTTTTTTTTCTTTCCTTTCTTGTTCTTCACTTTGTTTTGAAAATTTTTACTTATTAAATTGTATTTTCTTGCTGTTCCTTGCTTGTTTCCCCGCTTGAGATTATGTTAATATTTTCCTTTTTACAGTTATTTTTCTTTGTTTATTGACTGATTGGTTGATTGTTCTTTTTTATATCCTTGTCTCAACTGATCAAAGTGATGCCTATATGAATCAATCACACCCAAACTTCCTCAAGCCCCATCTACTAACTTCTCCACTGAGCCACTATCTACCCACATAAACCAAACCAAATTCACTGCCACTGAGTGAATTCCAACTCATAGAAACCCTATAGTATAGGGTAGAACTAAACCTATTGGTTTCTGAGACTATGACTCTAAGAGTAGAAAGCCTTACCTTTCTCCCTCAGAGTGGCTGGTGGTTTCAAACTGCTGACCTTGTACTAAACAGTTGAATGCATAAACACCACACTGCCAGGGCTTCTCTACCTGATAAATTATACACAGTGGACAACACCAGCCCAACTCATCCTCAATTGCACTATACCATGAACCAGAAACTGTGCACACACTCCTATTCTCTATCATGCCCACCAAAAGACAGATACTTAGTGCCTAAGAATGCACCAGCTAAATTCAAATACCATATGTAGGGATGTAACATCACTTATTTATGGCTCTTCCATCTTTGCATATAAGGTGTAGATGCTTCTAACTCAGGGAGTAGGTAGTCTCATCATTTTTTTAATATATGTGACATCTTAGAAGCAAAAAAAGGAGAGCAAAAAATTTCATGAGCATCAAGAAAGAAGAACCATCAGTGGAGCCTGTGTGAAATCCCTGTCTGAAGGGGTGAAGGCATCAGAGTGTACCATGCCAAAACTACTGAGCCTGAGCAGAGCAGTCATGTTGAAACCATGGGGCAGAGGAGAGAAGCAGTGTTGAAATCATAAGCCAGAGTGACAGGCTCACCAAATAAAGCAGATATCAAAAGTCAAGACTAAGATGCTGAGGACCAGAGAGAGATGTAGTTGCTACATGAGAAGAGATGCTGCTGTGGACAAAGGACTGTATACTTAACACTTTCTGATCCTTACTTATGGTAGCCAGTTAAATCCCCTCACAAGCCTCCATAATCATGAGTATTTTCTATGAGTTCTGCGTAGCTGTTGTAATGAATTATCAAACCCAACTGAGAAGTATAGTGTTATGGAAGGAATATCTGATACAAAAATAGGGTTAACAAAAAGGATGTGGTTGGAGGCATATCTGGTGTCTGCTTTGTGTCAATTAGCCTTGACTAGTGAGTGGGCATTGACTCCATAATAGTGAGTTTGAGTGTGAAGTTGAATTTTCCTGCTTCCTGCTGAAGCCAGAAGAGATAGATCAAATGTGACCTCTGTGCCATTGCTACAATGTCTCAGAGACAATAGTCAATTTCAGTTCATGTGAAGATAAAGTTGCTCAAAAGTGACCAAAATACAGAACCAGAAAACCTCACTGAGAAAGAAATAGCATTGGGATAGCCTGGTAAGAAAAACATTTTTTTTTCATTGATATCTAGGTGCAGTCAATCGATTGATATAAAGATCAAGAATGCTATAGATGAAATTAAGAAACATGCCAAATAAACTTTAGAATAATTCAAAGAGACACTAGAAGAACAAACTGACAACAGAAATTAAAAATTGGAAACCACATAAACAACCAATGGATACTTATAAAACTAATACTAAAATTTCAGGAATTAAAAAAAAAAATTAAGAAATAGATAATGCGTTGAAAGGACAAAAGATTAGAATTGAATCAATGGAAGATCAATTATTAAGCTTGAAGACAAATTTCTAACTACTCATTTGTTAGAGGAACAATTAGAAAATTACAAGAAAAGAAAGAAAGTAAGTAAATGAAGAAAGCCTAAGAACTATGTGGGACAACATCAATAGGAATGACAAACAGATGGAGTTTCAGAACAAAAAGAAACCAGAAAAAGGAATAGATGAAATTTTCTAGGAGTTATTGACAGAAAAGTTTTCTAGCAAGATATATATTCCAGAAGCCTAAGGAATCCCAAACAAGTTCATTTTTTTTTAAATTACCAAGATATATAGAGTTTACAAAACCAAAGACAAAGAAAGAATCCTGAAACCAATTCAGCAGAAGTGAGGAGTTACCTACATAAATGAGTCTATAAAACTGAACTCTGGTTTCTTGCAGAAACCAAAAGGGAAGAAAATAATGGGAATGGCAGGTATAAAAGAGAGGGAAAAAAGTCAACCAAGAGTTATGCACCCAGAAAAATTGTGCCTAAAATATAATGATGACATTAAGACATTTCTAGGTAAACAGAAATTAAAGGAATTACTAAAACCTAGAACAATTTTACAAAAATAAATTACTGGAACAGAGAACTAACAACAGTAAATAACAGCCTGAGACTCACTTAGAAGTCAATAGGGTTGTAACTGTATAACCTACATAGTCAAGTAAACCTATAAGACTGAAAACAGGGGGGGGGGGAAGAGTATTAAAAAAAAGAGTGAAAACAGGAAAGCAGAGATATAACTGTGTAAATGAGAAAACTTCCAAAGTAAAAAGAGGAAATAGATAGTGTAGTTATAAAACTTCCAAATGCAGAGGAAGTCAAGGCAATTTCATAATAGAACATACTGTTTTAAACTTGGGAAGAAATTAATAAATTATAGAAAATAAACTTTGTTAGGAAAATCCTAAAGATGTATTAAACACTAAAACAGCAGCAATGAGGAAAAATAAGAAAACCCTCAAATGAAATAAACTCATAAGAACATTAAATTCATGACCATAATATTCTCAATAATCACATTGAATGGAAATGGACCAGTCAGAAGACATATTAGCAGAATGGATAAGAAAATGCCAAAAAAAAAAAGAGAGAGAGAGAGAGAGAAAATCCACTGTCTACAAGAGACAGACCCTAAACACAAAGAAGAAAAAAAAGACCAAAAATAAAGAATGTAAAAAAATTATCAAGAAAATGGTAATCAAAAAAGAACAGGAGTGGCGATATTAATTTCTGATAAAATAGACTTTATGATAAAAGCCAATGTAAGTGGACAAAAGAGTATAAGAGACAAAAAGAGACATTATGGTGATTAAAGAGTGAACTGAACAAGAAGACAAAGTTTAATAAATATCTATGCCCCCAATGAAAGAACCTGAAAATATATAAATCTATAATTTATAAAAATTATATAAATATAGAAAAATCTATAAATAGATTTAATATTTAATATATAATTGTATATCATTTATAAATATATAAAACAGAACTGAAGAGAGAAATAGGCAACTCTACAATAGTAAATAGTAAATTATAATACACCACTTTTAATAAAATACAGAATAGAAACTCAAAACACACAATAAGATCAGGTAATTTAATAATTTAATAATTCTGTATATATCATAGATATATACAGAACCCTCCATCCAACAACACAATATACATTTTTTTCCAGTGCACATGTCACATTCTCTTGAATCAACTGTATGTTAGAATACAAAGCAAATCTCTTTTATTTAAAAACAGTAAAATACTACCAAGCATTTTATGTTCATGAGACTATAAAATTAAAAATCAGTAGTAGGAAAATCAAGGGGTGGGGGGTATTAAATAGATGGAAACTAAATTGAAAAATAGACTCACTGCCATTGAGTTGATTCTGATGCATAGTGGCCCTGTCTAGGGCATTGGGCACTGGAGATCTTTTCAAAAGCAGACAACATCATTGTTTGCTTACACAGCTGGTGGTCTTAAACCACTAAACTTGTGGTTAGTTGCCTAATGCTTACCCCACAGTGGCAACAGAGCTCTTCACTGGGTAATGTAAGAAAGAAAATATAAAATGTTTTAATTTCTTGAATCAAATGAGAATGGAAACGTAAAATATCACTCTTTGGGACAGAGCTAAAACAGTGCTGAGAGTGATTTATAGCAAAAAAAGGCACACACTTTTAAAAAGAAGAAGCAAAATCAACACCTGAACCAAACATTTCCAACCATTTGGAAAGAGCAGAAAAATAGACCTACAGCTTCCAGAAGAAATAAAGATTTAAACAGGATTAAATGAAACATGTAACAGGAAAAAGAATCAACAAGACTAGAAGTTGGCTTTTTAATATCGACAAACCTAACAAAGGAAAACAAGAAGTTACAAGTAACACAAATAACAAATGAAATAGACAGCACCACCATAGTACCAACTGAAATAAAACAACAAATTAGCATGAAGAAATGTGTGATCTCACTGCCATCAAGTCACTTCTGATCATAGCAACCCTCAAGGACAGGGCAGAACTGCCCCTGTGGGTTTCTGAGACAGTAACTCTGTGAGATTTAAAAGCCCTGCATTTCTCCGAGGAACAGCTAGTGGTTTCCAAGTGCAGTCCTTGCAGATTGCAGCCCAACAATTTTAGGTCAACTTGGGTGGGCCAGGATTCTCCCATGATATGATCTAACACGGTGTGGTCAACTCCATGATGGGGTCTTCTGTGAATCAGCCATGCAGTTGAGGGAAGAATAGGTTAGAATATCACCTCCTGAATCTGGTTACAGCTTTGATACAATTGAGGGAGGTTTCATTCAGGGTATGGCCTACTCTTAGTATAGAATGACACTGTGTGGAAGGTGCTCGCTTCTGCTGAACCTGGGTCCTGCGTCTGGCTCACTAACCTCCTGTTATATCACCTGCCAATCCCAAGACCCATCAGCCAACTGCCAGCCTTTGATTCATTCCGGGAACCCTGGATTCATTCAACTCGGTATTTACCAGCCTGTGGTATTCCTGCAGCATCTTCTTGCTTCCTGTTCATCTTCAGGGGAAGATTCCAACTTATATCTGAACCATAGACTTGAACTGGACTGAACTGGATTTATCCATTTCTACTATAGTGTGAGCCATTCCATATGTGTTTATGTGTGTGTGCATATATACACAAGCATCATTGGTTTTGTTTATGAAGAAAACCCAGCCTACTAAATTTGGTACAGGGAATGGCTCTAGAGAAATTAATCCATAAAGAAGAATTTTCTGAATTTGTCTCAAGTCTGATTAGGCCTAAAGACACTGAAAACTCGGCTTCTGCCTCTTTTAATATGAAGAAACCTGGCACTCTGAGCTTCTCCCTCTTTTAGGATAGATAGATCTGTCACTATTAGTAAGAGGGTACAGTTAAGCCATGGTGTGAGATGGCAAAGCTAACACCAAAAATAGCACCACTGATACATGAAGAATGTTGGTGAGGAGCAAGGCTCTAGTTCAGTGGTTCTCAACCTTCCTAAAGCCTCAACGCTTTAATACAGTTCCTCATGTTGTGGTGACCCCCCAACCATAAGATTAATTCCGTTGCTACTTCATAACTGCAATTTTGCTACTGTTATGAATTGGCAACCCCTGTGAAAAGGTCGTTCGACCCCCAAAGGGGTCACGCCCCACAGGTTCAGAACCGCTGCTGTAGGTGGTTGTGTGTTTGAGATCTTTCTAGAATTTTGTCTGGATGAGAAGTATAGGGAATCTATTGGGTTAGTACTACTAACATTAGACAAACTGGTTCTTTACCAATTTATCTCTTTTCTTTAAAGAGATAACCTCAGAGATTCAAAGGCTTGACTCACATGCTCCATAAAAAAGCTCAAAGCTTCTACATGTGCCATGAAAGAAAGCCTTATATCTTCTAATAGCAGGACTGATATTGCTGAAAACCAACCCCAGAGGCTTATCATATGAGTAGCTGAATTACAAGGCCAGCTTAATTGTATCCAATGTGAAATTGGGGGAATGGATTGGAAATAATATCTGGGAAATAATATCCTAATATCTGGGATGGAGATAAATGTGCTGATAATCCAAAAGCTGAGGACATCAAACCCATAGGTTTCATTGAGCCATTTCAGTTATGAGCATCACCCTACCCATTTGAAGAGATTAATCAATACTCATTAAAACCATTTTCCTTTCCATCTACACTTGAAGAGATTATCCCAACTGTGCATGTTGGTACTAGATGTGTAAGGTTGCCTGAGGCAGATGCCTTACAAGATATTGCTACAAGTTCCCAGGAAACATCCTCACAATTCATTATTGCTTCTAAATTGATAACTAGACTTTAGTTGCAGTAAGTCCTCAAAGGTAAAATCCAGATGGTGACTCAGGAAGGGGTGCACTATACTCTTAAAAAACTGATAGAGTTTTCTGCGATGTACAGACAGAAACTTGGAGAATATATATGGTTATTAAAGGTGTAAGACAATAGTACAAGAAACAGAAGGTTAATTCAGTCTGAATTTATTGATATGGGCTCTCTAAGCACAGATTCGTCACTCACGGTTTCAGCTTGAGAGATTGGGAAATGATGTAATAGGTTTTGGTTACATAATAGTTGACTCCTGCAGCATGGTTTTCAAGATGGTCTACACTAAGTCATGTTGAAGTACCAGACCCACCTTGGTATACAACAGAAAGAAGGTGTCCAGAGGCTTAGGAAAATATAATTGTTAGAGTTGATTTACCAAGATAAACTCATAAATGGAGTGCCTTGAGGACACACCTTTCACCAAACGATAAGAAACAAATTTGTGGAGAAAGTCCCAGAATCTCCGAAGACTCCTATGATTGCTATTTTATGTCAGCCAAGTTTGATGGTGGGAATTCCCTTAATTGAATTAAGATACTTGCCTGCAATGTACTGGGTGTTGTCTAACCCACAAAGTCATAAAGTTGGATGTGCGCAGAAGCACCCCATCAATAAATGGATGTGGTATATAGCAGATTGGGCCAGAGCAGGACATGAAGATATAAATCAGCTGCACAAAGAAGAGGTCAAAATGCTTATGATCTCCACTCTTGTCACACTACCATCACTCTCCCACCTATTGCCTCCTGGAGAGTTCCTTGTGATCAGTTGACTGAGGAAGAGAAAACCAGTACTTGTTTAATGATGGTTCAGCACAATATGCAGCTTCCACTTGAAAGTGGACGGGAATAGCCCTATAGCCAATTTCTGGGACCTCCCTGAAGGACAGGAGTAAAAGGTAAACCTCACAATGGCAACAATTTCTAGTAGGGTACCAGGCCGGTCCATTTGCTTGGAAGGAGAAATGGCTAGATATGCAACTGTAGCCCGTAGTTTGGATAGACAGGGACTTGGATGGAGCATCGTTGGAAATTTGGTAACAAGGATCACGGAGGTGTGGGAAAGAGATGTGTGGCTCGACCTCTGTGAATGGGCCAAAGAATTCAAGATATTGTGTCACATGTCCCCAAATGGTTATCTTTTCAGAGTATGATTTTAAAAATCAAATGGATAGGATGTGAAAACCAATCATCTCTTTCCCTAGCCACGCCTGTCATTGTCCAATGAGCACATGAACAAAGTAGCCATGGTGGCAAGATTGGAGGTTATGTGTAGGCTCAGCAACATGAACTTCCACTCACCAAGGCTGGCTTGCCTACTGTTACTGTTAAGTGCCCCATCTCTCAGCAGCAGAGCCCAACACTGCATCCAAGATATGGGACAATTCATTCCTTGGGGAGATCAACCAGCAACCTGGTGGCAGGTTGATATAGCATCACATCATGATAAAAATGGCAGCATTTGGTTCTTACTGGAATAGACACTTACCCTGGATATGGATTTTCCTTCTCTGCATATGGTTGCTCATGAGCTTTTAAGACTTCAGTTGCTATTCATCAAAGTAACATTATAGAACATTATTGTTATGAACTATGCTATGCTAATTGACCTTGGTGTTCCCTGAAACTGTGGTTCAAAGGCTCCAAGAACAGTGAACTCATTTCCTCAAGGTTTTTGGTTACCACTAGAAAGTTTTCATAACTTTTCCCCCTGTATACTCCACCACATTCATGGACATATTTGCAGCAAAGATAAAGACAAATATATATCTTCTGTCAAATCTATATGTGTGTGTGTGTGTGTGTGTGTGTGTGTGTGTGTAGGGAGGGATGTATGTTTCCACTCTCCATCCCACACCTCTTCAGCCTTCATGTCTATCCATGCATCTATGTGTAGATAATTGTTATTGAAGATTGTATATGTAAAAGTACTTAACTCTGTAGCACTTAATTTTTAGTCTTCTCAGTATCTTCCTCTGCCACCATCATTTTTTCTGACCTGCTGCTTATTGTATGCTGCTTCCTGTTTACGCAGCTTAACACTCATCTATCCTCTAGTTAGTAATTTATCCTTCCTATCTCTCCCAATCCTGGTAACCATCAAATAATATTTCTTTCAGTGTGAAAACCTTTTATTGAGTTTTTTACAATAGCGGATGCATAATGTCTTCCAGGATTATCCATGTTATGAGGTGTTTTACAGATTCACTATGAATCTTTAATGTTGCATAATATTCCTGCGGGCTCAGGACGATAGTATCAGGAGACATCAAGGTCAATTGGCCTAACAAAGTTCAGAAAGAAAATGTTTTCCATCCTACTTTGGTAAATAGTAACTGGGGGTTGAAAAACTCATGAGCAACCATGTAAGGTGTAACTATTGGTCTCTCTCTGTCCAGAGAAAAGAAAAGTTAAGAAAACTGAAGATGCATGAAACAATTAGTCCAATGGGCTAATGGACCACGTGACCATCATCAGTCTCCATGATCTTGACGCCAGAAGAACTACCACTACCGCCACCAACATTACAAGGTCCAGATAGAGTGAGAGAAACTGGGAAAACAAAACTCAAAATCATTTTATATATATAGATAGATAGATAGATGATAGATAGATAGATAGATAGATAGATAGATAGATAGATAGATAGATAGATAGATATACACACACACACACATATATATATACATATACACACACATATATATACTATATATATTTTTTTTTCAGGCTAACTGATTGGTTTCAAACTGGTAAAAACTCCAAGACCATAGCCCTTAGTCACCCTTCAGGTCTGAAAATGAACTCATCATCATGTTTGGCCAAACAACAGACAGTCCAAAAGGGGAACAATCGCAAGAAGAATGCATGCCCATCTTAGAATGATGTGCCACCTGAGATCAAAAGGGCAGCACTCACCTAAAGAGAAAGGTTAGTAGGGTTGGGAAAGAAAGAGGGATGGGAATGAGAAACACAGGAGGAAGCAGGGTAAGTAATGCTAGATTGTAGGGATTGCAATCAATGACATGAAACAAACTGTGTAGGAAATGCTGAGTGGAAAACTAATCTGTTCTGTAAACCTTCACTCCATTCACAATAAAAAGGTTTTTTTTTTAAAGATTAATAGCCCATTTTTATTTTATTTTAAAGGCTGAGACTGGAGACCAAGTTCAATAGGAAGAATCAAAAGGGTGGTGCATACTTATATTCTAACAGGGAGCGCTGAATCCAAACTTATCCTTCAGCAAAGCCATGCCCTCTCCCTGAAAGCAGCAGGTGTGAGCTCTAACGGCCTGTCATAAGGAAGGTCCAGGTTCTGACACTGGTATTAATGCCACTGCGTGACACAGAGTGATTTGCACCACCCCTACTCAAAAAAAACAGTGTAGGAAGTTTGAAGATGAATAAATCATAAATTATAAATCAATTATGAAAGATGGAGGTATTGATTTATATCCAGGCCCATTTGCTCCCAAGGAGTGAAACCCTTTCATAGGACTACTTCTGCTAGAGAATTTAAAAGGAGAGTACCCTGTATCATTTATCTGCTTTAGTCTTTCCATGGACACATATGGCCTACATGTCTCATTTTAATTCAGTAATGTCCACCTCAGGAGATGAGCAGTAGATTACAGGTGTTAGTTAAATATATATATATATATATATTTCTGTTCTTGAGGATAAAAGAGACTGGATTCTTCTGGTGCCCAAAATCTAGGTAAAAGTGGAGAAATTCTATTAACTACTTAGTCAGATATTGCTGAATATTTCCACAAATAGAAACACCTGCATATATAACCAATGGTTTTAGGATTCGTGTGACATAACTTATGAATAATCATAAAAAATGGTCATCCAACATGTTGAGTACCTAAATGCCAATAGCACAAGAGTAGCTTTTTCATTGTTTAAATAAAAGCAAAAAGCTTATTCTATAATTGAAGTAATGAAAGGAAAACAATCTTTGGACATAGCCCTGTACTTGGTTCAGGAAACAGACATCCTCAGACAGGCAACCAAGCAACACACTCTCAGGAAGGTAATTCTACACTAAATCACAAGGCTCAGACTGACTGCCCATTGTCCAGTCCTGTAACTCCATTCCCTACAACATTAGGACAAAAGGCCAATATTGCCTTATTTCTGATCAGTTCTTTTCCAGATTTGCTGTCTTTACAGTGGCTAGAAACAGTACCAGGGACCACTTTACTCAATCCTCTTGTAGAGAAGGCAATCCCCAGTTTAGAGATGGGGTAATTCAGGCCCCAAATGAAAGAGGTCACAAACGCTAGCAAGGGGGATGTCTGACAGTAGATGGCAACCACATCAAGGCTCCTTGCCTCTGAATACAACACTCTCTCACCTACACCATGCTGTTGTTTAAGTCAAAAAAACCATCAATATTTCCCAGGCTGCAGAGCTTATGAGAGAAAGCTCTCCTCCCATCCTTCAGACAAATTTTAAAACTAAGAGAGTAAATGGCAATGCAAATACTACTATTAGATATTTATTGTGTTGCAAAGCTTGAAAACAGACAGGAAAATGGAAAAGTTACTTTTCCCCTACACAAATTTGTTAATGGGTGGCATAATGGAGAGCCCTGTTTGCTGGCAATCTGTGAAACGTCTACAAATTGCCTCTGCAAAGCATTATAGGTTGTCAGACTAATGTAGTTGAAGATAATTTGGCCTTTCAGTGAATTGAACCTCACAGCACGATTATACTCCACAACCAAGTAGAGTGTCACAATTATTCTTTCATGCTGAATTACCATATATTGTCATGAGTCTACCTGTCATAAGTCCTGTAGCCTCGAATGAATTTTTTCTCCAAATCTATGGTTCATGGAAAAAATAATATTTTTTGCTTCTAATGGAAATCTGATTGTTTTTATCAACAATAAATTTCATAGAAAATCAAAGGATATGCTTGGACAAACAATCCAATACTCAAGGTTAAAAAACACACAAATAATAAATTGCCGGTGTGTCATGTTCAATTTTTACTACAGCATTACACTGCAATAACCATAACAGGATTTAAATTGTTGTCAGAACATTAAACAAACCCCCATACTTCACAAGGCATCCTGTCTGAGTAATTCACACAACGGAAACAACCATCAAATTTTCCACTGTCCCACCGCTGCTTCATACATCAGTGCAATTTTATGTATTTGGACAATTTGTTGAATAAATTACTTCCATCCTGCCTACACTTGCCACTTCTGTTAAGAGTCATATCAGTTTTAATTGTCTCTCTGTCTCTATGAAGCCACTGTTGTTCTGGTCTTTTCCTGTGCTTATTTCCTGAGCACTAAAATAAACTGCAAACACCCATCAGAGCTGGGCACTGGGGACACACAACTGCAAGAGAGCAGTGTCCTGATAAAGGTCAAGAGCTTCTGCCTTCTTTCGCTACATCCCAGCTCCCGAATGCAGCGTTGTTTGGGATTGTGATAATCTGTGGTGTATGTATAGAAACATAGTGTTTAATAATCACATAGAGCAAACTAAAAGTTAAGGTATTCAGGACCCCCATTAGACTCTGTTTCTGTTTTATTTTTTTACTGTCATGGCTCATTTCAGCATTCAACCTGGAAGGGAACATGGGTTCCGCTTGGATTAAATGTCTCAAATCTCATCCTTAGAATCCCAAAGTGAGCCAGCCATTTACCAGCCAGTTCATTGTGAACCCCAACACTCAGTTTCCTTTCAGCTTCTTGCTTCCAAGCAAAAAAGAAGCCTACCTTTCCAGGGCAACACTCTAATCCTCACTAAGGCTCTCAGACTGAAAGTACAAATGTGAAACAAATAGCACAATAATGGGCACAAATGCCTTGTCTATACAAGGCAGAGTGAATGGCTCACAGCGTGTTCCTCACCAACCTTCAGTAGTGCACCAAATTGACACTGACCAAAGGGAGTCAGATCAATTGGAGGCAACTCTGTTTTCTAAATCAGATCCTCCTGGGTCTCTCTACAGTTCAGTAGATGTGTTTGTATGAATAAGGTGGACCTTCTTGGCTAGAATAATTAATGGAAAGCTATATGGACAAAGGTTCCCAGCACACTAAACTAACGTGGATGCCATTTTAAATTATGCCATTGCCTATGCTATCATAGCTCAGTGAATAACCACATACATTGAAATCCCATCATGCTATTTCCCTATCTGAAATATATGTATTAACATGAAATAATTTTATGCTAAGAAACTTCCGCTTTTTCCACTATATCTCATTGAACCGGCTCCAAAACAGACTAGTCATGTACTCTACACGGTCCTATAACCAAGTCGGGATTGGTCCAACTGTGCTTTTCAGGATACCACAACGGAAGGAAACCCTATTAGGAGACGTGAACCCTAGGTTTCATGCCTCCATGTTAACTTTGTAGCTCTGGATAATAGAAAGTAACTATGTATAACCCCAAAAGCAATAATAAACACAGAACTATGATTTACTCTGAGCCTCCTATTATTAAAACACTTTGTCTTATAGTTTTATTGATTTACAATCCGTCCTACTTACTTTTTTAGCATCTGAAAACAATCAGGCACAAAGCTGCAAAACGTTTGGACATTAATTGTTAGGAGACAGCATTTTATTCCAAGCGAGGGGTTTGAGCCCTCGACAGCGATGCATTCTGGTACCGGAATGATTTATGGCCCTGTAGCAGTAACGATGCACCAGGGCCATTAACATATTGGCAGGCCCCAGGATGGATTAGTGGCATTGATTATTTCATGGGCCACTGATACCCATTTGTTACGAGGAGCTCAAAGATGGCCTCTCCCTGACTGAAATCTTTTTATGAGCAGACAGCATTTTAAGTATTAGAAACCTGGGATTTGGACCATTTTTTATCATCTTGCTATCGCTTTACCTTAGTATGCAACCCAAAGAAAAAAAGTGTCAAAAAATTAAAGTTCATTCTTCATCACCAGCCTTAATTCCTCAACTCATCATAACCATGTCTTCTTTAAAAATTAATGATTGCCAGCATTTAGCCACTGGTTGTTGCTATGAAGGTCTATGCAAAAAGCAAGGATCCCTATAGAGTGTGTGATATATGGAATTCTCTTTATTACTACAATAAAACTTACTGACATTTCAATACTTCTGCAAATAGCATTACAGTATCAATCTTCTGAATTAGGTTGAAAATTAAGTTGTAAATTAAAAGAAAGTGTACTTTGGAATACAACATGATCTGTCACCTAGAAAAAGACCTTTGTGCAGAACTGAGCTAAGCGGGGACAGACACATGAGCCCAGGGCCTCGGCTGATCTGCCCTCACAGGAAAGCTGCAGGTTGCACCAGAAGGTACGTCTATACATCCTGATATTCCACTAGCAGAGAACTTTTTTTACTGTAAAACGCCAAGGGATCTGCTAACAGCCTTTCAAAAATACAATGAGAAGGTAAGTCTTCGTTTATTTTACTCCTTTGCCCACTTTCTTAGCATAAATTTCAAATAGGGCATAGTTGGGATAATAAATCCCTTCTAAAATATACTAAAATTACACATACATATTTGTAATGCACATATAGGCATATATAAAAACTATTTCTTTTTCTGTGTTATGAGAATCAAAATTACTCTTGTCCCTATCCATTCTAGAATCAATCCTCAAAGTCACAGAGAACTCCCCACGGCATTCAATGGCAATCCCCCAAACGTGGACTGTTTCAAAACTATTCGACTTGAAGGTTAATGTCACATATTGTAAATTCAAACAGACGCAGATCAGAGTCAATTCAGGATTATGCAAAAGACTACTGGATTTCAAATGGGTATTTATTGAAAAGTCAACGGTCTTAAATCACTCCAATTGATCTTCCCCAGCCTTCTTTGTACCCGCAAAATGACCCGGTGTGCTCAATACAGAGTTGCTCTAGTGATAGGAAGCATCTTGATGAAAACTCCAACTGATGCTGGCCCACAATGACTTCTCCCCTGGTTCCTCATGCTTGCCTACTTGTTTCTTCAGATTTTGACTAGAGGTTCTTTCAAGAGAGGCCTCAGTCTTACTTGTTCCACAACCCATCCCACTACTCATTCCAGGGAATCTATGAGCATTGGGCCAGGGAGAACAAAGAGGTTTCATCTGGAAAGCCAACTCTGGTACTGACGTCGCAGGGCTCTGATGCTGCTGAAACAACGTTCTGACTCAACCAGAAAAGGTGCAATCATGAACTACATGAGCTGAGGACCGAGGATTGGGAGAGGTAGCTCAGGTGCTGATATCCACTATTTTGAATGTATAAGTTGGTATACTTTCATTAACGAACCGGAGGACTATTCAGTAAAACTCTATAGTGATACATTGAGACCATTTCATTCACAAGACAAACATCAAAAAATAAAACTTCTCTTAAACAAGTGGCCATCTAGCAGGGAAACACCAAGCGCACGTGGAAGAAGCACACCTGCCCGTGTGATCACGAGGTGTCGACAGGATCAAGTGCCGGGTATCTGAAGACTCAAAACAATCATATCAATGAGAATGAGGGAGGTCGGAGTGGAGACACAAAGCCCATCTGTAGACAATTGGACATCCCCTCAAAAAGGGTCACAAGGAAGGGATGAGTCAAGCAGGGTGTTTTACAGCATGGAGAAACACAACTTTCCTCTAATTCCTTAATGCTCTCTCTCCCCCACACTATCATGATACCCAGTTCTACCGTACAAATCCAGCTAAACCGGAGCATGTACACTGGTACATATATGATGCTCTCAACACATGGAATCCAGGACAGATAAACACCTCAGGAACAATAATGGGAGTGCTACTATAAGGGTAGGGGGAAGGTGGGGGGAAGAAAGGGGGAACCAAACACAATGATTGACGTATAACCTCTCCACCTTCCCTAAGCGGATGAACAACAGAAACGTGGATGAATGGAGAACAAAGGATGGTGTAAGGTATGAAAATAATAATCATCTATAATGGGGTCATGAGGGTGGGAAGGAAAATAGGAGCTGATACCCAGGGCTCAAGTAGAAATAAAATGTTTTGAAAATGATGATGGCAACATATGTACAAAAGTGCTTCACACAACTGATGTATGGATTGTTATAAGAACTGTAAGATCTTCCAATAAAATGATTTATGAAAATGAAATAAAATAAAACTTCTCCAAAAGGTTAACAAATCAAAGGGATTTTAGAACTGAAAGGAATCATGAGATGACCTAAATTAAGCCTTTTATTGCGTAGATGAAAAAACCAAGACATATGATTGGAATTCAAATAGGTCAAACAGCCAGTGGTAGATAAACAAAATTCTAGGGCTCTGCCCTCAAGCGCCACTCTATATCACGAGGTTTTCTTCTTTCATCCTCTTACATTTATTTTTCCTTTCTTCCCACATGCACAATTTTCTTATTTTCCTGAACCTTAATGCACTCTTGCAAGTCTCTCAAATCCTGGGTTATACAATAACACAAAGACTCAATTATCGACATTATTGTAAATTTAGGAAAACAATACTTAGAGTCTGATATATGGTAATTCAGATTTGGAAAGAAAACAGCATGAAGAGCTTGCCATTTTCCTTGTAAATTTTGAATTTTATTTTAAATAGGGAGTAAAATGTTTAAAATAAGTACTTTAAATGCACAGAGGCTTCTGGGGGCGGGGGTGTGTGTGGGGGGTTTCAATCTCCAATTTACTTTGCCTTTGCACAAACCATCCAGTATTAAAGCGTAGAGAGAAAAGAACTCCCTCAAGTCTTAAGTTCTCTCCTACTAAATTCTACTCCGTAAATTCATTGGGAAAATAGAGTTATATTTCCCATAGACATTAAAGTGCTAAAACACTTTTTCTAATTCTCTGTGATGTAGCCCTCTGGATATCCACACAGATTGAGAAGGATATGGAACAATACTATAAGGTACCACTTTTATTACCTTAATCAACAATTGGGGAAAAATACAAAACTGTACACAGCTCTACTTTTCCCATCAACATCAAGACACAAAACTTTCAGTGGGAAAATCCCACTCACACACACACAACATGATCAACTTTTTTAAGAGAAAGTGTTTTTCCTGTTTAGAAGTTAAGAATAAAACCCCCTCCTGGAGAAACGTTTCAAAATATAGAAATGACTCCGGATCCCACTGCAAAACTTCTCCTGTAGGTTCTTGTTTACACATTTGAAAAGAGAAGCCAATTTTTAAAATTCACTTGACGGTTAAGATGGAGGCTACTGGTCACGTCCATGCATGGAATCACTTCCGGTCACATCCTCACATGGAATCACTTCCGGTCAACCTGAGGGGAGCCTTCAGGGTTCTCTTCTTCAGACAAGTGGTGTAAAACCTTCAATAACATTTCACAAGTGACTGCTATCTGGACTTTCATCTCTGTGGACTTCGGACAGATTTCCTACCTTCTTAAATGGTGTAGTCCATATGGCATTACAGAGCTAAGTGTTAATTGAAAAATACCTGTGAGGACATGTTTTCATTTATTTCCCAGTTGCCAATCTTCCAATATTTGTTGTGTGACTATATCTTTGAGAAAATGAAGGCCAAATGAAAATTTTCCCTAATATATTTCTTCTCTCTTTATTCTCTTAGGATGCTGTTCGATGACTTGTTAACCTGTGTACTTTATTCTATAGGCTACTATTCCACATGTCAATCATGGAACCAAAATTAAAAACCAAAATGCTGAGCTAGTTGTCCTTTTTTGAGATATGTACCCTTTTTTCTGCAATGTCTACTCCTAAACTTGACTGTTAGCATAGCTATAATATTTTAAAAAAATACATAATGATGGATATGATTCTAAATGACCCAACTATTGGTCTCATGTTTCAAAAGTCCACTTTGGATTTTTTTTTACAGCTTGTACTGATATCTACCTTCTTTGTAGTAAAGCCTAATGCATTCACCTAAGACATTTGGAAGTTGTGGGAAGGGCTGAAGTTGAATTTTATCCTATTTATTTCTGATGGAAACTAAGCTGGCTCCTATCAGGTGCTTAATAAATCACATTTTTTTCTACATAAGCAAATAGAGATACTTTGTGTGATGGTTCTCAGTTATTCACTCTCCATAAACCTATGCTCACTGGCATGTGATTTTGTAGTTCTTATCTCGGGACCACAGTCCTTGGATGGTGCAAATTGTCAACAGACTTGGCTGCGAACTGCCAAACGGACAGTGTGAGACCACCAAGAGACACGGTGAAAGGAAGCCTGGTGATCTCTTTCTGAAAGCTAAGACATGGAAAACCCTGAGGAACACAATACTACTCTGACACACATGGGGTCACAATTAGCTGGAGCCACCGGACTGCTGGAGTATCTATCTCGGATCCACTGGCAATGTTTAGGCCCAAAGACGTCCTTGACCAAAGGTCAAGCCCATCACCAATGGTGAGCCAGGCACTACAAAGTAGAAATGAGCTGCGCAGAGTGTTCTTGGCTCCGATCTTTACAAGAGCAGAGCTCTAGACCTTTCTTCCATAGGATCAACCTTTCAGTTAGCAACCAAGGACAAACATTTGACACTGTCTGGGGTCATAGACTTCACTAGGCCCCGGGGATGTGGAATGACTGGCAACGTGCCAGCACTGAATCTAGGCCTAAGGGATTCCACAGGTCTCCATTCGCCCCTCTTTAAGCCTCTCACATTCAAAATGAGAAGAGTTTACCCTGGAAGGCCCACTCATCTCAGACAAAATAAAGAAATGTACGGCAACACCTCCCAAGGCAAGCTACAAGTGTTTGGTGTGGTAATACATGCTTATCACTAAGTACTACTAGATTTTGGGGTAGTGTGTTAAGTAGTATAATTGAATTAGAATCATTTTTAATAAAAGGTCAGAAGGTTAGAAGTTTGAAACCACCAGCTGTTCCTAGGGAGAAAGACATGGCTTTCTACTATAGAGTCACCATCTCAGAAACCCACCGAGGAATTCTGCTCGGTCTGATGGGGTTGCTATGTGTTGGAATACTCGATAGCACTGAGTATTTATACATGGGGAAATATGAATGAGTTGATTATAAGTATTCTTTTAAATACATTAAATGCAACCTCTAAGAATTTCTCCTCCCTCACTAGAGAGGGACTACATTTTGATGCAGTAAAATATTTTAAGAACTTAAAATAATCATATTTCTTCCCCAAAGTTTAAAGAACACATTGTATTGGGTATGTCTGCTGCACAAGACGGGTTTAAAATGTTGAAAAGCAAGGATGCTACCTTGAGGACTAAGGTACACCTGACCCAAGCCATGGTATTTTCAATTGTCTTATATGCATGTGGAAGTTGGGCAGTGAGGTAGTTCGTTTATTGTGCCAACCTGGCCGCTAAACACATGTGGGGTTAATTGAAGGGCGGAGGGATACATGGCTCCGTGAGCCTCGCCTTTCTAGTTTTCGGATCTCTTGCTCCTTGATCATTGGACTAGTGTACGGCTGCCTTGCTTGTTCTTTGCCTCAATTTGCAAGCTACACTACCTGTGGGACACCTAACCCGTGGACTGTGTCGCTGTAATTTGAGGTTCCTTCAAGACCTGCTTCACCACACCATTGGAATTTACATCTCTTGAGCTGGGGACTGTCCAACCCTGTCATCTGGCTGACTGTTCGTGACCTGCCTTCCTGTCTGCTGCCTGTGCCCGGATAGCCTGAATTGCTCTACAGAGGACTACCTGGCAGCCCTCAAGACTTGAAGGACTGCCAGTGTCTCACAACTGTCTCACGGGAGTGAGTTGCACTGAGCCATTTGTACTGCTTTATAATTTAAGTAACTGTTTATTTCTTATTTTATATCTCTATCTATCTGTATAAACATATATAAAATTATTAGCATTCTGGTTTTGTTTCTCTAGAGTACCCTTTCTAACACAGGCAGTGAATAAGGAAGGCCAAGAACAATCGATGCACTTGAACTGTGGTGCTGGCAAAAAATCTTGAAACCGTGGACTAGCATAAGAGCGAATAAATCTGTCTTGGAAGATGTACAGACAGAATGCTCCTTACATGCAAGGGTGATGAGACTTCATCTCAAGTACTTTGGACATGTCATCAGGAGAGACCAGTCCCTGAAGCAGGGCATCATGCTTGTTAAAGCAGAGGGGGAAGCTAAAATCGAGGAAGACTCTCGACAAGATGGACTGACACAGTAGCTGCAACATAACAACAATTGGGAGGATGGTGCGGGAGTGGGCAGTGTTTTGTGCTATTGCAGATAGGGTTGCCATGAGTCGGCATTGACTCGATGGCACCTGACCACAACAGGACGAACGTTGGTATAGAATGGCTGAACTACTGAAGTTTTACTCCGTGGTGAGAGCACATGCTAAGAAACTAATGAACTCAGGGTACTTACGTAATCCTAGTCAGAGAAACTGTTAGCAAGTACCCACTTCCATACAGATTTTACCCTCTGCTGGCTGTTAGCATGACCACAGGTCGTCTGCAGGATCAGAGGTGAGGGCTCTGCAGGGAGATTGAAGATTGCACTGAAATAGCCTCAAAGGGCCAGCCTCTCACTCCACCTTGCCTCTTGGACCATAGAAGACCCATGAATGGCATTAAGATAGATAGACTGTTACTGGAAGAGATGAACTGTAGCAATGGAATCTTCTAGAAGCACCTCCACATGTCACCAAAGTAACCTCAGCAGCATGGCTATAATAAGAGCTATGCTATTAAAGGTAAGTTTCAATTTTACGCACTCCACTCTTGTGCGGCAGGCTCCGTGGTTTCCCAGGAAGCTTGATTTACCATCCCATCACCTTGTTTTTACAGGGCTTGACTTTGCAAATGGAGCCGATGAAGACCTCAACCTCGAGTCACTGAGTCCTCGCGGATAAATGCAGATTTACAGTGCCTACTGCAGTCATTCTGTCATACTCCTCTCTTCTCAATGTGTCCCCGCGGGAACTCCCTACAGCTTCAGCTGAGCGCCATTGGTCCCTGCACGAGGTTTCCCCCTTTTGAATCCAATTTCTCTTACTCTAGATGTCAGAATCCAAAAAGACCTGGAAGGAGCATCCCGATTGTAAAGGTGGTGTGGAGTATAAAGATCCGATGACTGCTGGCGGGGATGTGTGGGAGGACTTACCTGTTGAGAGGCTGACAGGGTCTTATGCGGAGAGAGGACTGGAATAGAAAAGGATCAGAGAAAAGTGACTCTGAGTCCTGTTAGTGAGGTTTTCACAGCTAATCACCCACAAGACGGATTCGCTGCTCACTCTGCTTTGCTCTCTCATTTTTCATATCAGACTTTTCATTGCCCCATCAGCATGTTCCACCAAGGTCAAAAAAGGGAATGATGGCATGCGTACCACACTGAGATTTATTATAAACGTCACTCACCTTTTATGTGAGTAAATGGGCGACTCAAATGAACACTTATGAAAATGAACCTGAGCAACAGACACTATCAGGTAAGGGGGTGGGCTGGGGAGGGAGGCACTCAACGCAAATAGCACAGTGGAACCCCATGGTCGACTTTCCTAGGCACAGGCCAGAGTGTGAAGCTACAACCAAGTTACACTTGAGTGTACCTAAGTCTTGTAGTCATTTCAGAACTGTAGTTCCATCTTTGTCCTACTTCATGCAGAGAGCTGGGGAGGGACTGTCAGAGAAGTTAACATCTGCATCGATCGTAAACAAAGTGCATCAAGCAAAGAATATTGTCCTAAGATTTTTATGTTTTGGTTGTGAAAATATCTCACTAAAAGTAGCTTACCCAGTAAGTGTTTATTATATAACAACACAAGAAGCCCGAAAGTGAATAGGCTTCTTGAGCTAATCACATGACAGCCCTGATCTTGCTCCTTCAGACTACTTTATTGTTTCCCAAACTCCAGGAACATTCCGAAAGAAACGGGACTTGAGACTCGAGAAGAGGAGAAAACTGCTGTTTTGACCTGGTGTAAACTGTAGAGTGCAGAATTACTGGGGGAAGCTTAGAACAATGGAAACACTGCCTAAGAGCTAGATAGACCTAGATGGAGGCTATATAAAGAGGCACTAACTTCAAATTTTGGTATTTTTGTGTAATAAATGTTTGGAGGTTTTTGGTAGGAATTTTTTTTAACTTACCTTAGGATGATGACCATTGCATTGTTCACTGCTGTATTCCCAGCTTGAGAGCAATGAATGGACGACATTAAAGTGTTGAATGAATGAATGGTACTTATCGGTATTCATTTACCATCTGATCTCCTTTGTTTTCCTGCCACCATTTTTTCATTCACCTGATTCTTCTCCCTCCCCTCCTTAAATGCCCTCTCCCCCGCTCTCTTGCATATTTAAATCTAATCTAATCTTAAGGGCCAGCTCAAATTCCACTTCTTTCATAAAGCCTCACTGGTAACCCAAACCCTACAAATTGTCCTAATTAGACTTTAAATTTCCAAAACTCATGTTATTGCTTTCACAGTACTATTTCCTTGAATAGGGTGCTGTTGTAAGTGCCCTTACAGCTTGACTCATTGTGTCAATGAGGAAACTGAGCCCCAGAGAAGCTTAGGACTGCCCAGTATGGGCTGGTAGGACATGTACTAGAATAGACCACAGCTTGTCATCATTGAGTCTATTCCAGTTCATAACAGCCCGATAGGGGTCCAGACTGCTCTTCAGGGTCTCCAGGTCCATAAATCTTTATGGGAGCAGACAGTTTCCTCTTTCTCCCGATGAGCGATTTGTACATTCAAATAGTAGAATGCTTATCCCAACATGCCACCAGGTTTTTTTAAATGTATTAGTACAGGTAGCCCCTATTTGATATTAACCAGCATTAAAGCTTGCAGCAGAGAATTATCCAATTGCCAATTTTTTTTATTGGTACATGACTGGATCTTTGTGGAAAATGAATAGCAAAGAATATGCCACTCTTTGTGATAACCACAAATATACTACCCTATCAGACCAGAAAGAGAGAAATATGCTCAATTGAACAAGAGAGGGCTTCCGTACTCCTCTCTAGCTCCCACTGTCCAAATCGAGCCTGATAGTGGGCTTGGCATTAAAAGGAATAAAAGTTGCCAGGGGACAAAGAACTATGAAAGATGAGTCACTTGACATGTGTATACCTTAGAAACCTACTATCTGAGTGAAATAGGGTTAGACTAGCTCAACTGCCTAGCAGCAGAGCCCTTCAGGAAAGAAGACAAGGAGGGAGGGAGGGGGAGGGAGGGAGGTAAGCAGGCAGGCAGGCAAACTGATGTGAAATACTAACCACGGAGCTGCTCTGGTTGCAACAGGAGTGTTGCCGAGACCCACGGTCTGTGGGCCTTGTGGCTAACGCCAACAGTGATTCCTGACAGTCCTTCTCCCTGATGGCCTGATTGTTTTTTTCCAAGGGGGTCTCTTCTAGCATTGAGCTATGGTCATTTTAAGGTAGATGATAATGATACTAATAATATTAAGAACACCACAAGACTATGGTATGTTAATGAACACTGTACATTGTCTAAGGTTCCAAAAAGAAGTTGTTCATATGAGGCAAGCATTGGACTTTCCCAAAGAGTGATATATCAAGTGCCCAGGAATAAATCAGGAATGAATAGCTCCATGAAAAGAAGGGAACAAGAAGGAAGGCTAGAAGAAAGGAAGAAAGGAGACATGAAGGGGCTCTAAAAAGTTCATGGAAAAAATATCTATTATCTTTTCATTCCATTCTGCCATGCATTTTTGAAGCCCCATTGTACATATCATCAATTGCCGATACGCCCAAAATGCATTGTGGTTATAATCCCATGGAAAAATATATAAATAACTTAAATGATCAGAAATAAGAAACTAATGTAAATAATGTGTATACATTGTGTCCATAATAAGGAAAAGGGAAAGAAATCAAATGGTATATGTATAATAATAAAAAGCTGAAATGAATCTTCTTTTATTGCCCATGCAATTTAAAGGCTTAAAGGTAAAAAATTATTTGGAAAGACATACTAATAATAGCCAAAGTGACTCCCAAGGAACACTAGAGGTAAACAGGGCCATCTGTGGACACTGTGGAAAGCATCCTAAAGGCTTTAAACAGCAACAGCATGAAAGTCACTCGTGTATTCCTGAACCGATCCCACTGTATTGGAAGCTGTGGAAATGGGCCCCAGCTTCTGGAAAATATAGATAAAGCTGTTCTTAAAATAAGATGTACCAGTAAATAAGACGTAAAGACCAGGAAAGCTACACAATTTCCCGAAGAAGCACAAGAAACGAACTCCCCTTGATCTGTCTCTACAAATCAGGGCTCCATGCATAAGACACGTGGTCGTCCTTTGCCCTATATCTTCCCAGAGCCCGCTGTGGTGTCCCTGGTGGACGTTTTACAAAAGCAGCCAGAGATCTGTGTGATTCCTTATACACAGCTGTACCTCGGGGCCAAGTGTGGGCCAGCTTTAGTCAAGTTACTTTTATGGCTTGTCAAACTTTTAACCATTGAAAAATTAGTCAGTGCTCAGGTCACTATATCATACTATAATATTCAAGTGGTTAGCCAGCCCTGAACTCACATCCCAAAATGATGCTGCACATGGACAAGAGTGCAGTGTAGCTTCCCTGCAGTGGTGGTAGGCATGAGGGTAAATCCATTTCAGAATCTCGTTGAAGGGATACATACTGTATGCTAAATTTAAAATATATGTCATGGATCTCCATGCAATTTGTAACATCCTTCATCTTTTTTTTAAAACCCATTCATCATGTCTAGCAAGTCCACAGCCCTTCTACAAAGACCTGGACTTCCACTGTGAAGGAAGCCCTGACTGGCTCCTGGGGTCCTTCCAGAGGCGAAACTGTTTAAACTCCGCTGCTACCTCAAACACTGAGCATTTGTGGAATGTGGAAAAGAAAGAAAGAAATGAACTCTGGAGGCTGATTACAAGTACCTGCCAGTAGATCAGAAATCGTAAGGGAAAAAAACACTTTTGTAACTAGGAGTAATAAAACTCCGAGGCTCCCCATCCTTTCGGATTATTTTTCTCCCTGCAAAGAGACAGACTGAGAACAAATTTACTTTATTTGGGGATGAAAAGTGGAGAAAGTGTAAGAGTCATACGGACAAAGTCTGAAATCCAAACTGTCTTCATTGTATTACAGCATGGCAAAGACTTCCTATATTCACTAAGGCCCAGGGTTTCTCAAATGCACAAAGCATAAAGTGCTTTATTTGGACTGGACCAGACTGAAGGATGGAATGGTGGGAAGTTGAAGGTAAGTGCTTCCTTTTACTTTCCCAGTACGTAGTTCTTAGGGGTACTGCTCTGTTTCCCTTTTGAAGTCTTAATAACATTGAGACCCCTTACATCAGAAATCCGTCTTCTTTATTCATACAGGGAACAAAACCCCAAATCATACTCACGTATACTTGGATCAGATATTCAACTATAGCCATGAATTTCCCTTCTATGTGTCTGGATCACCAATTATACTCTGAAACAAAAACTCAAGTCACTTTCGGAGCACGAACTCTTCTTTCCTGAAATAAATATCTGGTAACTAGTAAACCTGCTGTGAAATAAACAACACTCCAGTTTTCTTGGGGTAAAAAGAGATTCGTCTTTTCTTTTCTCTCCCTATGAGTCCTTCCGTTTCCTGATACAGTATAGATGGGGTTTGCCTTGGCGCCGACTTCCTACTTCAAAACTGTACGAGCGTTAAATGAGTCACTCGGTAACGCGTAGGGACGGATAAAGGCAGAGAGCCCTTCCCTGCTTCCTGCACAAAGATGCGTGAATTCTCATCGCTATCCCGCGCCTTCATAAAGCAACAAGAGACCTCACTGTAGAAACATCAGCTTCCAAAGGCGCCGGTAAAGACCCTTATTTACCACACTAAGGTAACAATAACGGATGAAGGTACATTTAGTGGAAACATTAAAATGACAGCAGGGGAAGGAAATGCATTCCACAGACACGCCGGCCGGGTGAACTTATTGGAACTAATCAGCTGCTCCGTTTGAATTCCATGAGTGTGTGTGCACGGGGCTGGTGGGGCGCCGGGCGCCCGAGAAGGAGAAAGCCGGGCAGGCCCTGGCTGCAACTTGCAGGCTTCTCTCTGCGCGGCTGGCAGGCCAATCTACAAAGATGCAAACAATCCTTGGGTGTTGGGTTAGCAGTAAGTAAATTGCTGTGGGAGCCAAGGGCGGGCCTACTTTAGCAGGCAATTCCTCTCTGTCTTTCATTCTGTTTGCCTGTGTTAAATTCCCCCTCTGCCCTCATCCATTCTCACATCCAGTGCCTTGCTCTGTCCATCCATCAAGCCCCTCACTGTCAGTGCCGACTTCATCCTGGTTCCCACAATCACCGAGCTGCCAGCCCTCAGCCACTGGGGAGCCCCCTCCACCAGCCCCACCCGCCCAGGTCCCCAACCTGCTTCCCGATCTGGTGACAGGGGACCCGATGCACAGGCCTGCAAAACACCAAGGCAGGCCTCATTCCAGGCGCCCCTGCTTCTCACCTTTCCTTTGGGGGGGCGAGGTGAGGGAAAGACACCAGGACAGGGAAATTGGGGCGGGGGCGGGGCCACGGGAGAGAAGGGGGAGAGCTGGGGAATGGATAATGGACAGAGATGTTTGCTGAATGTTCGAAAACAATTTGCACACCAGTCAGGTGGAGGCTGACTCCAGCCGCCCGTCCCGCACATCAATAGAAATCACAGGGAGAAAATGTAGCACTCATTAAGGGTGGATAAGCTGTAGTTAAGTGCAGTTTAGGCGAAAAACAGCAGACTGCCCAGGCCTGTGGAAACTCAAATCTCTACAGCACTTTCATCGCCTGCTGAGGATGAAAATGTGTCCGTGCTGTTTTTGGTGTTTTATGCAAAATTTTGCCTTCAAAATAAAAGAGAGAGACTGGGAGAAAAATATTAGATGATCATTTTTATTCAAAAGATCGTTTTCAAAACATTTCACAGGGTGGGGGGAGGAAAGCTTATTAAAGAGGAAAAAAAATAGTTACCTAGCAACAAAATGATTTTAAAACATTCTTCGATAGGTTGCTTGATTATGTGCTCTTAACTCAAAGGTGCATAACACGGAGCACCCGAGGAGCTAGGAAAAGGTATCTTCTCAACCTTAGCCCTTGCATCATCTTTCCAGGTCCTACGCAGGGCAGCATAATCAGGACGAGCAGCACTTCCCACTACTCTGCCTTTCTTCAATTTTTACTCTTGGAATGGAGGAAATATATATTTCATTTGAAATATGCAAGTAAATTTAGTTTGGAAGAACTCTTTACAGAGCTAAATTTAAAATAAGGAAGTATGGTAGAGGTTGTTTTTTTATCCTGTTGTATTTAAATTTCTTTAAAAATATAAAGTTAAAACACCTAAAATAACACCATGGGTTTTAATTAATGATAACTAGCTATACTTAGTTTGGAAGTTGTATCTAACGCATCATATAATTTGGGAGATTTTACTCCCTGTAAAGCATTTCATAAGAGTCCTGGTCGTGCTATGGATTATATATTGGATAGCTGGCCACAAGGTCAGCAGTTCAACACCATCAGCCACTCCATGGGAGAAAGATGAGACTTTCTGCTCCCCTAGAGATTTTCCGGCTTGGAAATCCCAAGGGGCCCTTTGACTCTGCCCTAGAAGGTCACTGTGAGTGAGCTCGAATCAACTTAAACGCTGTGGGGTTTTTAAAGGCAGTTTTATGTGTGTTACTTGATCATTTCGCCAGCAACGTGCTTTAAGAATTACTCTCTCCTTTAAAACTGAGTATACTGAGAACCAGCAATTCAGTCACTTGCCCCAAATCATCCGATGTTATCAAGACTCAAAAACAGTTGTTGAAATCCCAACTCCCAATTCATGGGAAAAGGCTGAAAGGGCCACTGGGGTAAAAATGACTGAAGCAAATCAATGTCCACCCAAAGTATGACCATAAAATACTGATACTGGTGTTTTCATATACCATGCCACATTCTTATCTGGGGAAACTATTCATTATTCTAATGAAATGAAGCAGCTCTGCAAACAAACCACGAAAAGTTTCCAGAAGGGTTTGAGAAAAGATAGCAACTCAGGCATAAAGATGTTGCCTTTCAAGGCAACTACTTGAAGGACTAAGGACTTGACACTCACTGAGAAGTTTAAGGTTTGGTGTGTTTGTGGGGAAATCAACCACAATATATTGTGGCCACGCATTGTATCACTGAGGCTTGGGGAACAAACTGCACCTCACTAGCCTGGGCAGGGCCACAACTACCAGGCGAGAGCACAGAGGGAGACCGGAGAGCGAGCATCTATCCCAGAGCCTTCATCCACAGTGTGTGCCACACCCCTTTTGCTCCCTGCACTCACACACCCAGGTTGTGGTGGTGACAGAAGAAGGCAGGGAAGGAAACAAGGGGGTGGGGGGCAGCAGCAAAAAGTCTCCTCTGCCATGCACATACACATCAGACATCTCTAATTAGACAGCAACAAAATTTTATTAATAGGATGGACATTATAGAATGAGCTTGTTATAAATGGCCCCTGTCAGGGCCTTATTCAGCTACCAAATGAGTATTCTCAGTTCAGTGCTCTCATCTGAGGCATCACGCCTAGTGCGGGATAACAAATGATTGCTATTAACTGTATTGTTAGTAATGATGGCTGAAAACAAACAAAAACCCATAAATAATAGTCCACAGAAAAATTAACCCATAAACTTGATAGATATCCAGCTGAGAAATAATAAATGACACTTTGGGGCCTGCTGGGAGAAGCTAGTGGTTTTTGTTTGCCTCTCTGTCATTAACACATTTTCCATGCTAAAAATTAGATTCTGATATATAATTATCAACACTCCCAGATATTAATTCTGCTATTGCTCCCTTGGTTTCTCTGCTAGTTGGACTGTAATGTTATTCACAGATTACTCTGAGAAAACACATCGAACACTTGACAGAACAGGTCAAAGTGACAAGCAGCTTTCGCTGACAACACCAACCTGCATCATCTTCTTTACAAGGGACACAGAACAAAATATTAATTAACTAGGGTTCCCTTCCAGCCACAACAGGCCTGTGCGATGAGATGTGAGCAAAGCAAATTCCCTACATCCCTAAGGAAGGCTTCCAAGGGGACTGAGAGGTGGCAAAAGCACCTTGCATGTATGGCATTCAAATCCACATTCATTAACGTCGTTCGAGGAGGGGCAGAGTTCAAAACAACTTTCCTACTAGAGAGCATCTCGCACCTTGAGCCCCTTCCTCTCAAAGGGTGGAGAGGAAGGGCAAGGACATACCCATGCAATCAAGCAAGACACCTTCCCGAAAGGAGACAGGATTTCAGCCACAAAATTCCCATTAGCACTGTCACTGAAAAGAGTCTTGACTTCCCAAACGTCACGACTTCTGCACAATTAATTGACCTTGACTGGGAGACAATCTTATGTGACAATGGCTTAGATTTGTCAGAAATCATCAAGAGAAGTGAAATTGACCAGACTCCTCCATGACCTGACCCCTGTCCTGTATGCCAAGGGACAGACACACACACACACCATATTCTCTGGCACTTCCTCATCACCAGCACAGGCATTATTGCAACAATTGATTCTATACCTTTCTTCTGCTATTCGTTCTCTGGAAATATAATGTGTAGGAAAATTACTGGTGGGCAGGGACCTTTTAAAAATTAAATTTAAGTTTAGCGAATATATATCACGTAACGCATACTCACTTAAACATAAGATAATGACGCTGAGGCCATAACCTCAGATGGGAATCTTTGTGAGGAGGACAAAGGGAATGAAGTAAATATAAAACACCGGGAGATAGAATCCATTTCTGAAGCCAGGCCTTCTACCAGGTTAAAAGCAGCTGCACTATCCAAACCTGAGCAAACATCAGTTAGGAGAAATAGAGGGAAAACAGGAAAAGGCTTTAAAATTAGGCCACGTGGTCAATCCTCTGGAAAACTGAAGAAAAGCTGGGGTTGGAGGGGATGAAGGCAGGAGGCAGAGAAGAGGTTGCAAAAGGAGGGCTGAGAGCCACTGCTGTGCAAATAGCAGATAAAACTGCTTGAGAAACCTTGCTAATTCCAGACAGTGGTTTCCCTTCCCAACTCCTCTGAAGGCCCTAGGTTGGCCAATCATCTAAAGAATATTTTTTGAAGTTGAATTTGAAAAAGGAATTGGGGAGCAAATGCTCTCCCATCTTAAGTGGCTAGTTTTTATTCCCCGCGCTTCACCTCTGTGATCATGGCGCCGTGGGGACAACAGCCGAAACTGCAAACCCCACCCTCCCAGCACTCCATTTTCTCGATATCTGGCACTGCAATATTAAATAACTATAAAACTAGAAAGCCAAAAATAACTAAATCACCTGGCAGCCAATTTCTGAGAGTTAAACCACAAACCCGGAAAATGGTGGAGTGTGTAGAAATAATGTAAAGGAAACCCATAAATTCAAGCTTTATGTTCTGTAAAGAACAAATATGAAAAGGCATCAAAATAATGAAAGATTGTTTATGTATTCTGGCATGAAATGGGAATGTGTTATGAGAGAGAGAGAGCGGTGGCGGAGACAGATCGACGAAGCTGACAGTGTGGTATTCATCCTGCGTGGTGGAGCAGACGTCCCGCTAGTGGCGGTAGACAGTGCAATAAATCAAGGGCTCTCGAAGCTGTACCTACAGCTTATTACATCCAAGATGACAAATAAATAATAATCCCTGTCAGAGCGGCCCTTTGCTCAAGGATTGAGCCTGAAACCTTTGGCTCATCACTCCTCATCTTAAGTGAAAACACTAGAACTAGGGAATTGGAGGCCACAGTTTGCTAAGCTCATGAAACACCAAACAAGCAGGGGCTGGGAACTAGGACTGAACAAGAAAGGTCAAGATGCAAGGAAGGATAAACATTTCAATAATCTTGCCCAGGACGGGGCAATGCAGCTGAATGGATAAGGGTTAACATGTGCTCATCATAAGGAAGAAAGGGGGTGTGGGCGAAGAGAAAAAGAAATCCCAAACCTGACACCAATCTCCTTTTCTCACCGCTGAAGGGAGAAATGCCAGTCTTAGGTTCAAAATCATCATTGGCAGGCAAAGGGGCAGGGCCATAGGGCCACCCCAGACTCGGACCCCAGGGGTCACAACTTTCCAAGCCCACACCATCACATCAGCCATCCTGCCTTATTGAAGGCCCAAGCAAAAAGGTGGAAAGCCGTCCTCGCCCGCAGCAACTCGGCCTTGGAGGAGAGGACGGGGGACAGACAAGGGCCAGGGCAAGAAAAAAGCTGGGTCGCAAACCCAGTCCGCTGTCTCCTTCCTTGATGTCTCAATCACGTCCTCACACTTGTATTTTCTAATGTGGCGAGGATAGAGACCCCAGTTCTAAATCAGTGAGGCATCCAGATGTTTTATATGACATTGAATTTGTCCCTTGGTCACTACCTTCACAACTTTCCTACTATTGCTGACTGGGTAGGTAGAGGGGTTCTCTCAATGTCTGAGACAATTCTTTTGGAGCATACTTCTGTCCCCCTGTTCCCAGATTGATTTTCCAAGCAGCACCATTTTTCCTCCCATCGGACATCTCTCTAGTCCCTTTGGGGTCCGCGAGAAAGCGCCGGGGGAGTAAGTAAAAGATAATGGAGCTGACAGAGTTTGGATGATGACTTTCCGAGAGGCCTCTCCAACATACACACTCCCTATCCTAAAAATTCCTGATTCTCTCTGCCAATCTACTACAAATGCCCACCACCCCTGGCCTTAAGATGAAAGTATGTTGTGTGATTTGAGATAATCACAGGAAGATGCTGCGAGGGCACATGTCGGAAAAGCTGTGAGAATCACCACTAAGACCTGAGTCGCATTTGGTAAAGTAAGAGTATTGGGGGCAGGGGTGTGGACGAATTAAGGAACGGTTGACAGAGCAGATCAGGTTTCTGTTCAACAATTCACATACATTTGCTTCATGTCATTGATTGCAAACCTCACAATGTAACATCCTTAATCCCACTTCCTCCTTTTGTCTCCATTCTTCATTCTTTCCTAACAATGGACTTTGTTCTTGGGTAAATGCTGCCTTTTTTTCATCTCAAATGGTTGATTCTTATCTGTGTTATGAGTGTCTGCTATTAAAAAGAAAAAATAACCACCATTTGTGATTATCACAGAGTACAGGTCATGACGACTCTTTCTCTCCACACTACTGTTTCAGCTACACATATTTCCTTAGACAAACAGTGCAGGACATATCAGGTGAGTCCCATTTGGGGGCTGAGGGCTTTTAGGCCAAATTCTGACTTCAAACAAGCTAAATTTTCTCAGGTCACTTAACATCTCTGAGTGCCCTGCATTTCTCCCGCTGAGACATTAAAACAAGTGATTCCTAATCCATAGGACTGTTGTTTTGACAGTAAGTGAGATCACACACTTGACGGTTTCCAACATATATGGGATACTCAACAGATCACAGTGCCTAATCCCTTCGTTTCTCATCATATCTAGTTTGCTTTTCCTTTATTTTATATTATTTACTAAAGGAAACATAGGGCTTTAGATCAGTGGCTCTCAACCTTCCTAATGCTGCGACCCTTTAATACAGTTCCTCATGTTGTGGTGATGCTTCCAACCACAAATTTATTTTTGCTGCTACTTCATCACTGTAATTTTGCTACTCTTATGAATTGGGTGACCCCTGGGAAAGGGTCGTTTGACCCCCAAAGGGATCGCATCCCACACGTTGAGAACTGCTGCTTTAGATCCTCATAAGTCTTTGAAATATGCATCATTCTCTACAGGCATACATGGTTCTTATGAAAATGGAACAATTACACAGCACAAAACTTAAGAGAAAACCCTAAGTCTTTTTAAAAATGCTTGAGTTATATGGAAACAAGTACAGGTCTCCTCTACCCAATAATCATAAACTCGGGACTCGATTCTTAGTTAAATAGCCCAAAATATGGCAAATCACATGTGTGAAGATAGACACTTCATTGACATTATGGCATGAGTCCCCAGGTAGCACAAGTGGTCTGCACTCGCCTGCTGCCTGAAGGGTTAGTGGGTTCAACCCACACAGCAGCACCACAAATGAAATGCCTAGCAATCTGCTTCAATCAACTCTGTCCAAGGTCCTCTGGAGCTCAGTCTGCTCTACAATAATACACGGCATTACTTTGATTTGGAATCAACTAAAATGGCAATGGGACTGTGGGTATATGTGTGTTTTCACATGCGTGCCATTATGCCAAAAAAAAGGGGAAGCAAACTCCATAATTCATGTGGCTGCCAGTTGCTGTCATAGTAGGAGTTAAGTATATTTAAAAATAAATGGAATGCTTGTTTGATGGAATAGTATGCAGTCTTAAAAAAGGAATACTATCAAGATAATAAATAACCTCACAAAAACGCATGTGATCTTAGGTCAAATGAAAAGGTACAACACAAAATGGACACTTGGCTCTTATTTTAATGATGTAGTGTTATATCTCTGATAAAAAAGATTATACAAAAATAATACTAAGTACAAGTAAGGAAGGATTATAGGCAACTGCTCTTTCCATTCTGCCACCCCCACCGCCCCCCCAGATTTTCTATGATGATGATGCCTCAATTAAAAAAAAACTTGAAAAAAAAAGATAAACAAGTTAAATGAATCAAAATTGAAAACGGAAGCCGCCAACATTTCTCTGGTTCCACTCTACCACTAACGATGGTGTCTTGTGAGAAGACTGGCAAAAGATGGAATAAAAGCTATTTTGTGATGATGCGTTCTTGGACCCCGTGTCCTCGTTTCACACCCCATATGTGCCACCACCATGCCCTACTGGGAAGCTCTTTTCTTTCTAATGAAAGAACTCGGCTCCTCCCATGCACAAACATTCTTTTCACATCCAGCAAAGGGCCTCCAATTACTGGGTCTCTTTCCTTTCTGTATCTCATTCCCTGAACTTGGGCTTTGTTGCTGTTGCAGGGCGCCAACAGATCAGCTCCAACACATGGCCCCCCTGCGCACAACAGAAGAAAGCACTGTCTGGTCCTGCACCGTCCTCATAATTGTACCTAGGTTGGAGCCCGCTGGAGCCACTGTGTCAACTTGTGGAGGGCCTTCCTCTTTTTTGGCTGTCCCTCCTCTTTCCTAAGCATGCTGTTTGACCAGGGACTTGTCTCTCCTGACAACATGTCCAAAGACTAAGTCTCGCCGTCTTGCTTTGAAGGAGCATGCTGGTCGTCCTTCTTCCAAGAATGATTTGGTTTTTCCTTTGGTAGTCCATGGTTTTTCCCATATTTCTGCCGGCACCATAATTCAAACACGTCGATTCTTCCACGATCTTCCTTATTCGCTGTCCAACTTTCACATGACTATGAAGTGACTGAAAATATCATGATTTGAATCAGATGCATCAAAGTCCTCAAAGTAGCATCTTTGTTTTTCGATACCTAAGAGAGAGCTTGTGCAACAACTTTATCCAATGCAATGTGCCATTTGATCTCTTGACTTCTGATTCCATGAGCATTGACTGTGGATCCATACCCATATGAAATCTTTGACAGGGTCAATCTTTTCTCCGTTTATCATGATGCTCCCTTAATGGTCCAGTTGTGAGGATGTTGGTTTTCTTTACATTGAGTTGTCATCCATGCTAAAGACTGAACTCCATGATCATCATCAGCAAGTGCTTCAAGTCCTCCTCACTTTCCCTAAAATTAATTATCAGTAATTCAACTTTCTTCAGAAACATTCTAACTCAAATAACTTTCTGATGTTTTTTATATTGGGGTTTGATTATCTGAAGACAGGAATTCTTTCCTTTTATGAAAACAAGGAAATTAGCTTAAAATAACATGTGTATCTTATTATGTGCTATGTCAATATATGCTTTGATTCATCTAGCGAAAATAACAAATCAATAAGAAAATTAGACTTTTCCTCACCCCCCCCAATAGTCTAAGTTACAATAGCCAGATAGATATATTATGTTTAGGACTCATGTATATGCAGTTTAATTATAGAAACCCTCTTTTGTGATAGTGTGAACTTAAAATTTTAATATATTCGCTATGAATCCTCTCCTCTCCTCCTTGCTCAGTATTCCCTTGAAGGGACACCTGGTCCCGTAAAGGCATACCTAGGTCTAGTAACTCATTTCTGCTTATAGATAAGAAGACAGAAGCTCAAAAAGGCAGGGATTTTGCTTAATGACCCAGAGACACTGGGTCCCCAGAGACAGGGACCCCAGGTAACTCCTACCTACCATTCTTGTCACTGCACCACACTGACCCCGATTACTGGTGTCCATGCAGCAGGGAAGAAGTTAGTATCTACTATAAGGCCAACATGGGACCACTATCACTGAGAAAAAGAATCCGCTCCTCGAACTGAGGACAACAAATGATTAGTTCACCAGGAACCTTGGAGAGAAGGGCAGGGGTGTTCGTGCCTGGTTCTCAAAGCGTGTCTTTATTTATTGTTTAAAACCTATTATTTGAGGTAATTGTGGGTTCACTGGCTTCCAAAGGGTTAACATAATAAGAAATACAAAGAAGGAATAATAATTCAGCCATTTAAATCCATAATGTAACCACTGTTTAAAGGTTTTTAAGATTTAAAAATAGCAATTGTGCTAATACATATTATATACATTTGCAACAATACAAGAAAGCTGAAAGGTGGTTATTGTTCATTTGCAAAAGTCCCAGAATCCCACTAAGAATATAATGTGAGACAATAATGCATATTTCAGGTACACCGTAAGTGACTCAAATTATTATGGATGTACTTCATACTTAATTACTTTTCTAAAATATGTTGGGGTATTTTGTCATAAACTCTGCAGAGTCCGCTGTACTTCTACTAAGTACGGCTCTGAAATGCAAACCCTTTGCTAATGTTTTTATTTGAATAACTTATTACCCAATATAACAAGCATCAACACATTTTATAGAACCAGAACTTGGCTCTCTGAAATTCCTCCTACCCTAATGCCAGTCACTGTTGGGAGCATTTAGTTATAAACTGTCTTTCCATAAAAGTAAAAGCTCCCAAAACAACAAAATGAAAAGACACAGCAGTTTAAATCAAGGGAAGTCAATTTCCACATGCCGATCCTAAATATTTCATGGCCCTATTTTATTCTGACATTTGTAGATGACTAAAGTGTTACAAAGGAAATAAAATGCTGATTAAAGAGTTCACTGTCATAAAGGTTACTGAATTGTAAATGGCCCTTTCCATCTTCCTGTTAATAGGGACCCAGCTGTAAACATCATGAAGGATGTGACGGGAGGGCGGCTTCCCTCCTTCAGGAGCTGTATATACATTAATCACTGAATCACCAAGCCATGCTTAATTGCAAGCTGTATATCACACAAATCCATGGTAAGTAGAAGGAAACTCATTATTGCTGCTTCGTAACTACTGGGTACTTCTCATCTTAACCTCCTCACACCTGGGACACCTGGTTGCTTTACAACGGGAATGCAGAAAAGGTATTACACCGCTAATTGCAGCACACGCTGGCACCTGTCTCCAGCGCTGGCCCAGAAAAGGTAAGCTCTTGGATTGGCAGCATGCCTGGCTTCTGCCCCCTCGGCCTGAGATTTTCTGCCACTCGCCACCTCCCCTCCCCACCACCATCCCCTTCTCCCCTTCTGGAGGACATGTTGAAATCCATTACTCTTTGAGAGTCTACAGAACTGTTCAAATGATAAAGAAAACAAAACCGAAAAACACACCCTGCAGTATATTTGGCTTTGACAAAATTATTGATTTAAATCCCATACAATAGCACAATACTATTTAAAGGTCAACCCAAGAAAAATGAGTTTACACCTGAACAGAGCCGAGCTTATCTGTCATGAAAGTGTAATGGTGTGTTTATTCCCTCACTAGGGTGTATACATTTTTCAGGAAGATATAAGTCTACTTGCAGGTGAAATCTGCTCTTAAATGGGAATTTCAGAAGATATTTACATTTCAGATTCTGGAGCTGATATCTGAAGCCCCGAGTCCCATTTCTATGCTTAATAGTCAGCTGGGTATTTATTTTAGTCACCTGGAAATTATTTTTCTCACTTCCAGGTCAAAAATGAGACATGCACATAAAAACTATAACCATAACTTATATGGGAATCTCTTCAGCCTGAGCTGACTCGCTTGCATTTTGGTTTCTCGTTTAAATGTCAAGACCATGGTCATAAGATGCTCTCAGTTCATTATTTCCAGACATATTTGCCACTAATGAATGTGCACATTTTCATCCCCCACTCCCCCCACCCCTCACCCGGAACCAAGAAGGACAACACAAAAGCCAGCTACTGTGTGCTATACTCCACATCCACACCTCTCTCCCCTCGCTGCCCTCGGACAGACTCAGACCTGGGCTTCCTGGGGCTCGGGAAAGGTCACCAGGGAAGAAGGCCTGACTTACATCTGCACCGAGCTCACAACCCTGAAGGCCTTGTGGTCCAACTGGTGTGTAACATTTCCTACCTTTTTTTTGCTCAGTTGTGAGGGCACCCTCCCTTAAAAAGCTTCCCTCCCTCCTGATGGGGCATAGGAGGAGAGGAGCAGAGAACATCCTTCAAGTGTTCTGAACCTCAGGGAGGAGACCCTGGAAGAATTTAAACTCAGGCATGACCTGACCTGGTGCAGTGTGGGAAATGGATCTGAAGCAGGCAAAAGTTAGTGGGAGACTTCCTCTTGTACAAATGAACTGCACTGAAACCCCAGGCCCCATCTTCACCAGTGCAAAAGAAATTTATTTCCAGGTATGAGACACTACTTTTGTGCTTTAAACATGGAGCTGACTAGGTTCATGCCCCATCTAGTAAAATCGGCTGCCCTTTGCCCATCAGCAGTCACCAGCCCACTGGTTATTTTCCTGGCATCATTAGCTCTGTCAAAAGATGTGCTATGAGAGCGCGAGCTTCCAAATTCAGGGGTTGACCGCTACCACTTCGTGCGAAAGCTGCCTTGATGTGTTTGGTCAGGAAGAAGTGCAGCTGTTGGCTAAAACTAGGGTGAGGGCTGCTGAAATTTATCTAGATGTGCCCCTTTTCTTTATAATCATGGGCTTTGGCACTTTGGTTGAATGTAAACCACATAGTGTAGAAATGTTCTCTTCCAACACTCCCCATGAGGAAGAAGAGTTAGTTGTTGTTCCTGAATTGTCTAGTGTTCTCTCTGGGGCATATATTAACCTCCCACACTCAGACAAAAGCCCAACGGGCCACATGAAGCTGAGTAATCCCACAGCCCCACCATCACTGCCTCCAAATCCCCTTTCTCTTTCTACTACCATTACAGGCCAACACAGCCATACCCCATCAGGAAGCTGTTTTCGCAGGCAATCACTGGTAAGGCACGACCTCCTCCTCCCACCCTGGGCCCAACACTGAGCCCGTGAAGAATCAGCACTGCATACAATCCCCTTTGTGGTACTGCTAAACAGATGATTCTAATACACATGCTTCTTTGTACAATGGCAAACCAAGGTGTAAAGTTGATAGAGCCCAGGCTGTGGGGTTGAGCGAGGCCTACCTAAACTCATAGCTCAGTCTCACCATCAGTCGTGCCTCCCTGGGGCTGCTGCCTCATGTGGGCGCCTCCCTTTCTTCAATATTCATCCAGTCATCCATTCAACAAAGGCATACTAGATGCCTACCATCCTCCTGAAGAGTTGATATCTATCTCATTTATGCTGTAAATTCCCTTAGAAAAATTTCTCCAAATCTGTTTGACCAGGTATGCCACTCTACTTTTAAAACATATTTAATTATCATATTATCAATACATTAGGTGCTTCATAAGACAGAGATTTTAAAGAACAAAAAAGAAAATATGAAGGTTTCAAATATTTCCATAAGGATGCCAAAATTTTTTGAACTCACCAAAAAGCATTGATATATTTTATGCTAAATATATATTTTATTAGAAAAATGTGAAAATTATGTCTCATAACGGCTTAACTCTAAACAAAGGGAACATAAATGTCTAATTTCAGTATAATATTTGGTTTTGATAAGTGAATCATTCCTCAAAGAGCTACTTAAATAAATGTACAAGAAATTGATCACTGACTGACGTTATTAGATCATAATGCTCATAACTCATTTAACTCATGCTCAGTGTCTATATTTTGTGGGAAAATTTCTATATTCCATTATGTTAATTAACCAAAAGGTACAATATATGAGGTAATTTTATGTTTTTAACAGATGAATTCAAAATTCACTAAAGCTCCTCTCTAGGCATATTTTAAATAATAGAAAGTCTCTTTTTCAAATTTCCTTTTTAATAAACAGAGACAAAGACTTTATAGATGAAAACGCTGGGTTGGTTGTTTTTCAGCAGTGAATTCGCATAGTATAGAAACCTTTCCAACCGTCTCTCCTGTAAGGGTCTCTCGATAGCACAAGTGCTTGTAGAAAGACCTTCTTAATTGCTTATTTTAGGGGACCAACTACGATAGTCACTGTTCTTCCTCAAAAACACAGTTAGGTCATTTTTTCGCCCATCCTCTTGTCTCATTGTCCAGCTTTACAAGCTCATGAGGCAATTGAAAAGAGCTGGGCTGGGGCAGGCACACCTTTCGGGTGGTAGCTGAATATCGAACTGCTTGTGCAACTTCAGGACTGCGTATGTAAGTATGTGTATCCACTTGTACCCATTGTTATTGATTCCAAATGATGCTATCTGGCAGAGTAGGACTAAGGTTTCCGAGGCTATAATTTTTACAGAAGCAGATGAGAGCTTATCCACTGTACCAGCAGTACTCCTACATAGGTATACAAACATATAAAAAATAATTGCCATCAAGTTGATATCAAATCATGGCAACCTTATAGGTCAGAGTAGAATTGTGGTCCACGGGGTTTTCAATGGGTACTTTTTCACAAGTACATCCCCAGGCCTGTTTCTGAAGTTCCAACCTCCAGCCTTGATGCTATGAGTGTGTTAATCATCTGCACCACCCAAGAGACAATAATAATAGACCGTGATAAATTAGAATTATTACAATTATTTATTCTACTACTGAGGTGTCTGGCTAGGGACAGAGTTCAACCTGTCAATCAGGTCACAGCCTGATGATATCTCCGAGAAATTGCTGACGTGTAATCTTTTTGTAAGGGAGAAATCGGGAACGTTCCCTTCTCTCTCGGCCACTTCGCCTTCCTCCTCTCTGGGATTTCACTGGAACTCTGTCTGCCACCAGGAGTGGCCCCAGGTAGACTGCTGGACTGAGAGCGGTCCGTGTCCTGCTGTGCTTCCACCAGCGTTAGCTCCACCTGAGTCTGCACTGATAGGCCTGTGAGCTCCCTGCTGCCCGCTCCATCTTCCAGCCATTGGCCTGCAGCAACAGGAATCTGAAAAGGCCCCGGATGAGCTTTGGACCCAGGGGCTTGAATTGAACTGGGCTGGGGTGCCTCCTTGATGGAAAGTTCTTTGCTTGTACATAGATGAGTGTCACTGGTTTGTTTGTCTCGACAACTGAGCCTAACACAGATTCCAAGGAGCCGTGCTGGCATAGTGGTTATGCATTGAGCTGCTAGGTTGATGGTTCAAAAACACCAGCTGCTCTGAAGGAAAAAGATGAGGTTTTCTACTGCTATAAAGAGTTGCTGTCTCAGAAACCCATATGGGCAGTTCTACCCTGTCCTACAGCTTCACAATAAGTTGCAATTGAATTGTTGTCTGTGATTTTTTTTTCTCCTTTGTGATTGAGGAGTCCTGGTGATGCAATGGTTAAAGAACTTAGCTATTCTGTAAATTTCCATAAAGGCTTATAACTATGGAAACCTTATGGCGCAGTACCTATGGAAGCAGGGAGTACATTCCTGGAGCTAAGGATCCACTTTTCATGATCGATGTTCATTATTCTACTGACTTCTCAAGGGTTCCCTGAAAAGGGCAATGACCACCACCGTTAGCCAAACCAGAGCAGTAGTGAAAGTGGTTGGGAGGAACAGAGTGATCACACTTTTGCTCTGCCTCCAATTTAAAGAAAAAGTTTGCGATGCAGCAGACTCTTAGAGGGGGTGGAAGGGATGGGGTGGGGGGACTCAAGCCATAGAGGAACATGAGAGAATGTTTTATACAATAAAATGCTGGTTATAAGTAATCTAATATGATACGCTAGAGCAGAGAGATTTTGCCCACAGGAAGGAAATTAAAAGGAGACACAACAGCCCCCACCTGTGTTCTGGATGTAAATTGCAAAAGATTTGTCAAGTCAGTTAGCAAACTGAGGGGAAGGGGGGAAGATGCGATTTAAAGGATGATTGTATTCTTGCTAGAAAAGAAAAGGAAGAAAGGAAGTACACAGCGATCTAAGCTTAACGGTTAAAGAAAAAGGAAAGAAAGAAAGAGAGATAGTTCTGAGCCCCACAAATGCCAAAGCGTAAAAATGTCTGTATGACTTAAATGAAAAGGAAACAAAACAGCTGAAAGGTTTAAAAATGTGATTATTTTTAAAGGGAGGGATAAAAAATTAGATAAAATAAAAACAATTGTATTTTAAGCAACTGATAGATAATTTGCTGACACTTTGGGAGAAATCATATTAAGAACATTAATAGATATAAAATTCAATGAAAGTATTTATGAGATTTTTCTGAAGCCAGAGTCAATCCCCTAACAGACTATTTCTTGCTCTCTTGTCAGTTTGGTCAGTGTGACCTTCAATCTCATCTCCTCAAGAGCCACCCCTGGATGACCAGTGGCATAGGTCTGATTTAGGATAGGCAATAGGGTGGCAAATCCAGCCCTTGTATGCAGACAGCATGGTTCTCACTGATGGAAGGTTGTGTCGATGAATTAGCAAGCAGACAGTGACTGTCATTGGTAATAACTTCTTATTATGTCAAAGAATTTACATGCAGATCAATGTGAGCAATGTGCACTTGCTTATCCCCATCATAAATCACTATCGATTAGCACACCAATTCCTGAGCATATTAGGAGCTGTAGGCAAAGCTGCAATATGATCTTAAATACTCTGTCATGACCCTGCATATATGACTGTTACGCCACAAAACCCCCACACTGAACCTCTGACTATCCATGACCATCGTACTGTAATGATTTTGGGTGGGGTGGGGGGATTGGAGGGATAAATGAATACAGTGTCCTTCTCTACACTATCTACCTAAGATCTTCCCCATGCCCTACAGAGATTTAAAAATGGGAATTCCTCCATATCCATATTGAATTCCTGTGCAAATGCAAAAGTTGGCAACATGCTGCTCTTAATCTGATTTATGCGTCAATTCCTTTTATAAGTGAGACACACTGTATGCAGGCTGACTGATGCATGAAAATTTCATGCAAAAAAGGACTCCCTCCCATACAGCTGCCTTTCAGTTGTTATTACCTCTTGCAGTTCCCATCCTGCGGTGGATAGAACAAATGACTCTATATACCAAGTGCACTTTGCCTACCATTCAAACATTTTGATCTGTTTCTATTTCCTCTCGGCTCCAACTCCAGAGAGCTAAAAACACTGTGGTTTCACTTTCTGAAATCCTCAAACTTCTCTCCATGTGCACAGTTTAACTGGGTATTAAAATGTACAGGCGTGCACACGGAGCCCAGCGAATAGAGCTATAGGCACCCACTGCATGCCTGGGTATTTTTGGTTAAATGTTCTAGGCTTAAGCTTTTTGCCTACATGTCATAGACACCATTCATTGTCCATTGCTTTTCTAATTACCTTCCCAGGTATATGTTCAACAGAATATCATTAACAGCAAAGAAACAAAAAGAGCTTTCAGGGTAAGGTTTTTAGTTAGGGAAAAAACAGCTCGGGGAAAAAGCATCTTTCTGTATTTTCCTTTTATTAGAAGTCTCCTTTCATCCAAGAAATATGGAGCCTGAAATAAATTGTCCCATCCTGCTTTTTTTTTTATTCAAATGCTTGCCCGAGCCAGGCAGTATGCTAATGAAAACAGGTTGATAAATGACTCCCTGATATTTCCCAGACATTTTTCTCTCAGAAGTGCTCTAAACTGATGTAGCTCAAAGAGAATAAGGCGCATTAAGTCATTATATCAATTTTTGTTACCCAGATACTTCAGTCCCAGTTAAGCGCTGACAGCCAATATAAAACAAGGCAAGGGCATCATACGACTCCATCGATCAAATCTTGTCGTAGATAGATTGCCTATTACACAAATAGAACTAGCGGATTCAGTTTGTAGTTTTATGCTCTCCAATTAAAGGATAACAGGGTACTTTCCCATAAATCTGCTAATTGCAACTGAATTAATTTAACAAATTTCTCCCAGCGCAGAGAAAAAAGCGATTGGTTAAGCTAATGTAAACTAGCGCGGGTTGTCACAAAGAGGCTCCATAACATCCCTCTGCTACACCTTGATTGGGCAAGGTGTCACAAGTATTTAGCTACATTGTGGTTCTTTGGCAACAGCTGACAAGCATAAAACATTGCACAAATAGGAGATAATTTATTTGTGGTACTTTTTCTCTTGATCACTCCTCACACCCCATGCCCCCACCCAAAGGACAAAATAGCTCCCTCTTTGCATCTAATTAATGTTTTTCTCCAAGTGAAGCTGTTTTTCTAAATCAGAATTGCATTAGCCAAAGCACAGTATTACCTACTGAAAGGAGTCCCTCTGCACCAGTCTGCCATCAGTAGGAGTGATGGGCAGAAAGGAGAATGGCTACCTCTAGCGAGCATGTCCAAGGAGGGGACCGCCTCTCAGAAGAGCCAAGGAGGAACACACCCTGCCCACTGGGTACCCACTCTCACAAGTTCAAATTCATAGACAACTCAGCCCAATAGCCAAAATCAGAGGAGATAATCCCAAGCCATAAAACAATGTACTATGACGGTTAGGATATAATGATTACACAAGTGTGTTGGCGTTCAAGTACTACCCATCTGTCATTCTCCCTACTCCCATGCCTCTTCCAGGGCACAGCCAGGAATTCAGGCATGCTGGTAGCACTTCCAACAACCTTGGGCAGTTAAGGAAACTGCTGCCATGGGAAGACGAATAGGCCAGACTTGAAATATCTTGTCTTATTGTGTCCATGATTTTCAGACTGGGTGTTGTGAATATGAGCTTGCACGTATGATTGCTATGTCTCCATCTGGCAGGCACTACCCTCTGCTGTGGTCAGTTCCATGGAGGCAACAGAGCACATAGATGAGGGAGAAGGCCAGGGCAGCAACTCCAGAAGGCTGGGCCTCTCCAGCTCCAACTACAGGGGGGCACTGCAGCGTCTCCTTCTGGTCTTGTGATCCTAGCTGTAAGTTTCCATGGTAAGGAAGCATGTTCCTTTTAAAACAGGCAGGTTAAAAAATAATCGTCTTAGGGAGAGCCTCTTTTCCAGAGTTTCCTTCTCATAATGCTGTTTATTGTTACGTGTTTTGGCTGATAGCTCTGCCATTTCACATCACTAAGCTATTTGAGGACAAATACCACACGCATTCTGTACTAAGTGTCAGGAGCACTGGAAACAGGGCATGCTGTGCACGTGTGCGTGCGCATGTGTGTGCGTGTGCAAGAAACACAACTTCAAAACTGGCTGGTTCACCTCACTGAGAGATATGAGGATTATACACAGGGTAATGGGTTGAGTTTAAGTAGTAATGGAATATACACATTAACACTAAAGATACAAAGGATATAGTCAAGTAAACGTTATTTAGGTAAAAATGCTGGATCAAAGTCACAAGGCCAGCACTGTCACTCGCAAGTTGTGTGATGCTGAGTTTACAATTATGGATATCCATCTTATTCATGAAAGGAGGAAAGTATACTAGATGTCAAAATCAGGCCTAATGAAGCCTGAAGGATCTGGCAGTAGCATGTGAACTTAATTCATAAAGTTGTTTTCAGCATTTTTTCATAGAACATAGAACATGTCGAAGCATGCTGCATATTGTAGAGTCCTGGATGGTGTAATGGTAAATGTGCTCAATTCTTAACCAAAAGACTCTAATTCAAGTCGACCGGTAGGTGCCATAGAAGAAAGGCCTGTTGATATAGATACTTCTGAAAAACAGTCCCAGGGGAAACCTACAGATATGCAGTCACCATGAGTTAAGGTAAACTCAAAGGAAGCCGGGAGAATATTGCTTTGTGAGACTTCTGCAGCAGTCACAGGAATGTATGGCATGGATGTGGAGGTAGGTTGCAAAAACCACCCTTGAATATCAGTTCAAACAATGAAAGCTACCTGTGCAATACAATCCACGGGCTGAAGAAGAAGATCCGGTGGCTCTCTGATCATATGTTCATGGAGAGAGCCTGCTGCAAGGGCTGGGGGCAGGGGGGGAGTGGGAACTGGGGGAGGGGGGGCGGACACTGAGAAGAGACTTGGCAGATGTTTCCCCTTTCTATCACAGATGATGGTTCATTTCTGGTGAAAAGAAACCCCTTATCTTAGGAGAAAAACCTGTCTATGTTCCCATTACAGACTAGACCATTTCACACACCACAAACTAGATCTTACACACACCACACACAGAGAACCAGAGTGCCACGCACTGCAGAAATGCACACAACAGTTAAATTCCTGCCAAAGAAAGCTGACTCACATCTACTGCGGATGGGACAGGCAAAGTCCAAATCCTGACCGTGGGCTTCCCCACCTATTAGGAGACAGTTAGGTCAGTGATCAGGTGAAGTTCTGAATGCATACAGAGTCCCTAGGGATCCCTGTTCCCTCCTTCCCGCCTAAGGTCCTGAGAAAGAGAGACCTGGAGATGAATCAAACCAACCTGAAAGAACCACTTCTCAAGAATACATACAGGATGATAGAGACCCACATAGTTAATCACTAAGCCTGCCGCTTCTCCAGTTAGAGCCAACAATTATTATTACTGTGCCTTTCTATGAGATCTGTTTGGTGTACCGCTCAGAAAGAAAATCGAAGAAGTGATTTGATATAACACATAGGCGGTATAGAGATTGATTCGAAGCTTCTTTTCTTTTTCCTGGAAATATTTCATTATCTTTTCATTTAATTTTCATTCTTTTTTTTTCAAAACTTCTGGAGGGAAAATATATCAGGGAAGTTATTTTCAACTATTTGACTATCTCCTATATAAAGATGGCTATGACTAACTTGGTGTGTTAGGTGAGGCTCTCACTAAGTTGATGTGATTTTATATACACACACACACGTACATTTATATGGTTTGATACATATGAAGAAGAATCTATGATATATATGTATATATCACATTTTTCTATATATATAAAGAATTTTATAATATAAAAGTGGCTCACACAGTTGTAGAAGCAGTAAAGGCCAATGTGGGTCAAGCCTTTGGGTCAAATTTTAAACTGGAAGCTCTTCCAGACTCAAGGAGCTGCCAGGGCTGATGAACCAAGAAGCAGAATAATGAAGCAGGAAGACCATGACCGAGGTACGTGAACTCAAGGTTACTAAGTCAGGCCTATGGTTTCCGGGTCAAATTGGTGCAAGGTTGACAGGCAATATGAGAGGCCGATGACCCAGATGTAGGATTCAGAACAGCACAAAGGGAAGAAGCCTTCCCACAGATACCCTAACTTTCCCACAACTGTTAACCGCTCACATAAGATCTCACCATAAGGTTGATTATACTATGTTAGATCATACCATGGGGGAGACCTTAACTGCCCAACTATTGAGAATCCTAGCCCAACCAAGTAGACACCAAACCTAACTATTCAAGAAAGACATGGAGAACACGAACCTATCAGCATAAACAACAGAAGATCAATTTATCCAGCTGTCAACAAATCCTATTGAGTACCTACTATGTGCCTGGCACATAGTTATGTGAATACAGTGAGCAGAGCAAATGCAGTGCCACCCCTTAGGAATTTACAGCTATTTGAGAAGAGAGATATTAATTAAGTTGTATAAATAAAAGACCCCATGAAGGTAATCAAGATAATGAGAGATTCTCAGTGGGGGGAGACTCTGAGGAGTGCAAATAGTTAATGCTTTTAACCAAAAGGATAGAGTGTACCCATCGGCATTGCGGAAGAAAGACCTGACTGTCTAGTTCCCCAAAAGTCAGACACTGATTTTTGGCTATTCAGTTTGGGGGAACCAGGAAGGAGGTTCCTGGGAATGCATTACTTGTAAGGTGAGAGCAGACAGATAAATAGGGGAGGAGGCCTATAATGCAGAAGGATGAGTCCAGAGAGACTTACCTGTCCTCAGGCTTTCCGACCCAAGTCTCCACAGCCAAGCTCTCCTATGCCTTTGCACTCACACCATTGTGTCTTTGTTAGTCAATCACTAAATTCCTTTGCACCCTCAAGCAGTACTGGGCATATCACCTCTCCTTTATCCTCACTCCACCACTGTCAGTTTGTCGTATTCTGGTGGCTTCTATGCTGCTGTGATGCTAGAAACTAGGTCACTGGGATTCCAGATACCAGCAGGGTCACTGGCCATTTTGAATCAGGCAGGCCTTTGGTTCACCACCACCACTGATCTGTCAGTTTGTGACACTGCGGTAGCTTGTGTGGCTGTGATGCTGGAAGCGATGTCACTGGAAATGATAGATTCAAGAGAAACGGTGTCACATTCATCATCAAAAAAGGACAATTCAAGATCTAGAAATACAATGCTCTCTGTGATAGAATAATATCTATCCACATAAGGGGAATCCAGTCAATATAACTATTAGTTAAGTTTATATAACAACCATTAAAGCCAGTGAAGAAATTGAAGAATTGAAAAAATGTCTTCAGTCTGAATATGATTAAACATGCAATCATGATTCATTAATAATTATTGGTGATTGGAATGCAAAAGTTGGAAACAAAAAGAAAGAAACTGTATTTAGAAAATATGGACTTGATAATAGAAACAAAAACTGGAGATCCCATGACAAAATTTTGCAAGACAAACGACTTCTTCATCACAAAACCCCTTTTCCACATTACAGAAAGTGACTCTACTTGTAGGCTTCAGCAGCTGGGGTACACAGACGTCAGCTCAACCACCTCTGTGGGAAGAGAGGGAGGAGAAGCTCAGTATCAGCTGCTAAAGTGATGTCACGTCCAACCATGGCACACACCACCAATTGCTCCTAGGCAAGTTGAGGTGGAAGGTAAAGGAAATGAAAACTCCACGAGACTGTTTTTTTTTCTTTCAGTGTGGATTACCATGCCTTCCGAGGGGGTTCTGCGTGGACGCAGTTCACAATCAAGCACTTAACTCCACCACCCAGGGATTCTGTAGCCAACATATCCACTACAAACCTATCATAGCGACTTCTAGTCTATTCAGTACATGGTACTGAGATTTGTTTACATGCCCACCCATTCAAAATCAGAGTCCATCTCTAATTTGTCTTGATTTGTCAGCATTTGGAATTCAAAATGCTCACAATGAACACATCAGAATATGAATAATATATGAATTGATCCATGGCTAAGCAAATGGAAAACCCACTTGGCCCTGTTTCTCTAAGGTGGGATCTCTCCAAGTACTTGGGCCAGTGAGTTGAAACCCTCTAGCTATATAATGATGCCTGGTCTGAAATCCCTCTGTCAATGTTTGCCACCATTCGAAGAGCACCTTGGGAAGTAAAACTGAACAGGACTCACGAAACTTCTCCAAATTTTCAAAGCCTCGAGGAGAACAAGCCCCTTTTCTCTCAAAATACTTCTAAATGTAGTGAGGCATGGGGTTCTTAAGCCTTTAGCTAAAATGCCTGCCAGTGTCTTTCTATTTATTGGTATCATTATGGGCAGAGCAACAATCCCAGAGGCAGGCCATGACTGCTCTCGCTTTATGTCAGGCAAAATCAGTGTCCGTATTATCTAAACTCAAAAAGACGATAAAATTAAATTTAAGTGACTCACTTAACTACCAGAAGGAGAAATGATCCAATTTTAAAACTGAAAAAGGAAAAAGGAATAATTGCTACTGTTGGGTAGGAGTTTATTATGTAAATAATCAGAGGGCATGACAGGAAATACAGATGCCCAACAACATTTGCACAGCAATGAGGAAGGAAAACTGGGGGTGATTTTTTTTCCCCTTAGGTGAGTTCAGATTAGGACTTTACTATGACTCTTAAACTGCCTCCAGCAGCCTCCCTGAGCCAGAAATGTTAAGTGACTCTGAAATATGTGTTCAGGGCAGGATATAGTGGTTTCTCATGTTCTAAAGTCCTTGGGGGATATATCAGCTCAAACCAGAGGAGGAGCTGATACCGTCATAAGGGAGTTGGACCACTTGATGGAGAGTTTATGGCACACTAGCACGAAGTCCTCAATAAACTTCTACATCCGTATGTCACTTCACAGGCAATAAGGTGAGTCAGACAGTGGTGAATAACCTCATGCACGGTTCTCATTTTTATAAGATGAAGAATGTTTGACTCAGACTTGCTTCCTATGAGGACTTGCCCACGGTTAGTCGGTAGTTAAAAGGAGGTTCCCCTTCTAAAATGGTAACATTTATATGACCACTGTTACTGGACAGACAGAGAAAGGGGCAGAAGTAAAAGATACAATTCTCGAGGTGACATGGGTTGAATCTTAGACATGAGAGAGATCTCCTTTGGCCTAACTCACCGGGAAGAGTCTACTATTTTAAGGATTGTCCAGGGAGATTCCGTGGCTCCTCATGTCAACCTATTTTAACATTTAAAAGATCAGTGGCAAGTAATTTTGTTTGGGGGGAGGAGGTTGGTAAAACTTCACAATGCCATCTAATTTATCTTTTATATTTACCCACGAAAATGCTTCCAAAACTAAAGAGACAAAACTTATTTCTGGAAAACAGGCAATATGAGGACAGGTTGCTGAATCTTCCAAGAATCTCTGTAAAAATACGTATGTTTATTCCAGGAAGGACGCCGCTCCATAAAAACTGATCAGTCTCGGCGTCACACAAAATGCTATGGACCTCGTCAGAGGCAATGCCGTGAGGGGAGGAACTGGCCCACGTGTCTTTTGTAACGTCCATGAGTTCCTCAGTACTACACAGGAGGCCCATCCGAAATCATTAAAGAATGAAGGAAGGCCAGCAGCCAGTGCGGTCACGAGGTGTCGAAGGGATCAGGTGTCAGCCATCATCAGAACAAAAAATCTTACCGTAGTGAATGAGGGGGGGAGTGCAGAGACCCAAATCCCATTTGTAGGCCACTGGAGATCCCCTTGCAGAGACGACCCAGTCAGGGTGCGATGTAGCAATGATGAAAAATACAACTTTCCTCTAGTTCCCAAATGCTTCCTCCTCCCCCCCACTATCATGATCCGAATTCTACCTTGCAAGTCTAGCTAGACCAGAGGATGTACACTGGTATAGATAGGAACTGGAAACACAGGGAATCCAGGACAGATAAACCCTTCAGGACCAGTGGTGAGAGTGGTGATCCCAGGAGGGTGGAGGGAGAGTGGGATGGAAAGGGGGAACCGATTACAAGGATCTACATGTGACCTCCTCCCTGGGGGAAGGACAACAGAAAAGGGGGTGAAGGGAGACGTTGGACAGTGCAAGATATGACAAAATAATAATTTATAAATTATCAAGGGTTCATGATGGAGGAGGGAGCAGGGAGGGAGGGGAAAAATGAGGAGATGATGCCAGGGGGTTAAGTGGAGAGCACATGTTTTGAGAATGATGAGGGCAATGCATGTACAAATGTGCTTTACACAATTGATGTATGTATGGATTGTGATAAGAGTTGTATGAGCCCGTAGTAAACAAAAAAATAGAAAAAAAAAAAAGAATGAAGGAAGGCCTTATTAGATCAAAAATGGATCTTTCCTTTCTTTATTAGACCGAGGATAAACACACTCACACACACACACACACACACACACACACACACACACACGAGAGAGAGAGAGAGAGAGAGAGAGAGAGAGAGAGAGAGAGAGAGAGAGAGAGAAGACCACCACGTAGGAAGCTTGTCTGCCATCAAAAACTGAGTGCAGGATGTTTTATTCTTGATTTCAATTGATTTCAATATACAGCATTTCTCTATGATCGCTGTAGCATTCAAAGTTCTTACAGTGTTGTGAACGGATTTTGTCATCGTTCCATTGCTGGGATTTAATACTGTGATATCTCAGCCATGATTAATCTTGCCCAATTCTGCATATAGCTCTTAAAAAGCAACTTGAAATGCAGAACTCTGCCAAATCCACAAGATGTGATACTAGCATTGCTGCAGCCCCGGCCAGCACATCTCCTTCGTGCTGAGACGAACCACGCTCATGTTGCCCTTTGCGCTCTGAGAGCAGCAATCTATTCTCTCCCTAAAGCCTACAGAAGCCTGGGAGTGCCGCCCTGGACTGGTTTATAGCAGCGTTATTAATACTGATCAACAACAAAGTGAAGTTACAGGTAAAATCTGAACAGGTCCATTGTTGTTTTTAGAGGGACCTACATAAGCTATGTAATTTGTTTGGATCTGTAGAAGGCTCAGCCCAGCAGGACAGGAGAGGAAATGCACACCACAGCCAACAAGGCGCTAGAGCTCAGCCACGTGTAAATCCCTACCTCTAACGTCATGACTTAAAGCAGATGAAAGTTTTAAAATGTCAGGCAAGTCCCTGGAGATGGATATGCTTTATGTTTTTTTATATAGTGAGCATTAATTTCAAATGGAAAAGGAAAGCATCCCTCTATCTCCAGCCGTTTGCTCGATTTTTTCCTTAGCTTCAAGTGTCCTCTTTTAAGCATCTCAGTCTCTGGAGAATTGATGCTGTGCTGAGTCAGGCAGTCCAGTTTAAAGTCAAAGGAAGGGCCAGGAGAATGAAAGCAGAAATTCACCCCTGGGCTGAGAAACAGCCCCAAGATGGGCATTTGACTTGGAATTAGACAACTGAAGTTCAAACCCAAACTCCAACTCCTAGATATGGACCTTATCAAATTTCAAATAAAATGTATTTTACCATGTCTCAGCAAGCACTGGATGTCCATCAACAAGTTCTTTCAACAATACCCTTGTCTTAGTTCCATTAGGATGCCTTCCAACACAGTCCATCACAACAGCCGCTTCCAAAGGGATTTTCTGTGTCAGTTAGATTCAAGTCTGAGTGGTCAGCTCAGAAGGGTTTGGTGACTGGGAGAATCCCACAGGGGTGTTCTTGATAGATCTTCTCAAAGGGCACAGGAAAATCACGGGGTCTTGTCAGGAAGAAATCCTGTAAAAGCTGAAAGCTGTACTGATTACAAAAAGGGCAGACAAGTTATTCTGAGGATTTTCCCCCATCACCACAATGCACTTGGTCGTTCTTCTGGGGTCGCAAGGGCGGTCCTACGCGAATTTCTTTGCGACATCAGACCAGGCCACCTCATCTTGCCTCTCAGGCTCCTTCTTGTTCCCCACATTTCAAGAAGATTGAAAAGGGCGTGATTTGAGTCCCTCGAGGGTGCTAAAGCCTCCATGGGATGTGGCATAAATCAAAAAGTGCAGAATACTTTGGGGAAGGGGTAGAGAAATGGAAATGGCAAATAAACCTAGGTGGAGGATATGAGAAATAATAGCTTCACATTTTATATTTCTGTTTAATAAAGAAGTCTATGATTTTGAAGCTATGTTTTCTACTTATCCCTGCACAGACATACATATATACTCGTATATGTTTCATGTTATTGCTTTAATGTCTCAGTAGCTTTCACCTATATTTAACTTCTGGTATCTATCTCCTGTTGTATTGAACTATTCTATAACTGAAACAAAGTTACATCTGTGCAGTGTTTACTAAGATTCTATGATGTTCCAGATCCTTTGGGTCCCAACAGAACACAAGATGCTATTGTTGCTCTCAAAAAGTTCATAATCTAGCGTAGTGGTCTTTCCACCCGTTGAATCATAAGCATGAAATTCAGTAACCTCATCTCCCTGTGCAGGTGAGGAACTCGGGAGAGATGAGTAGCTTTAGCACTCTATTCTAAGAGCTACAAGCCACAGGGTCCATGTTCATTTGGATTATTGTTCAGCAAATAGTCACTTCTTCTATAGGTAGAATATACTTCCCTGTTCCAATTGATACTGATCTTGGACATGAGAGTTTTCTCAGGCCATTGAAATTTAGTGGTGTGGTGTAAGGAGAGAGCTCAGGTGTGTTTGTATTATGTGGCTTTGCTCTTGCATTCCCTTGATACACCATGAGAAGAACATGTTCCTGGCAGCCTTTGTCCCTTCTGCCTGGGTACAAGAACAAACACACGTGGAACAAATCAGAACCCAACACTCAACCTGGGGCCCAGGCTGACCAACCTGAAACGTGGAGCAGAGCTACCCAGGTAAGGGCAGCCAAGCCACAATCAACCTGAAAATACATGATCAAGAGAATTATTAGGATGCTTTCTTACATAGTATTATTATGGAAATAGTTGACCAATATAATGCCTAAGCAGAATCCAAACCAGAAAATAATTTCCTCCTCAAAAGAAATTTGGTACAACTTTATTACTGACGCACGAAAAAGAGGTTGTGGTATGACATATGCTTTTCTGGGTCAAATCAATCATTCTGTCTCAACTCTACTGTGCTTGGCTTCAGCTCTCTCTTGAAGTTGAAGAAAATTGACACAAAATAATTGTATCTTGATGGATATGATTCAAATAAATAATGTTAATTGGACTCCTGTGCCTAAAGTAAGATGACTTCAAATCAACAAAAGGTTACTATAGATTTCCTTTCATGTACCACTACCTGTGATAAAATCAAGTGATTGGAAAGTTCCAGTTTCATTAACAGCACATTTAATAACATGTGACAAAGAGAGGAACAATCTCCCTACACAGTGTTCTCCCAGTGCCCAGCCAGAAGTCAACTGAAGACTGCAAAGCTTATCAAATTGTGGGATTCAGTCAATCGAGGGAGGATCCTCAATGACAGTGGCTTGTCTTCGACTCTTATTGTTATCTTCCCGTCCTGTCCACTTTCCTTTCCACGTGGTCGTCTACAATGTTGCTGGCTGTGCTCCTCTAAAGCCTCCTTCATGCTTGGTGACCACATCAGCAGCAGCAGCGCGCTGATTGTGCATGCGGCATGTGCACAGAGCTGTGAGGTGCGCTGGGGTGGACCAGAAGCACAAATGCAACGTCTGTGACTTCAAGGGACTTTCAGCCTTTCACTACAGAAAGGTGCTGCCTAGATACCCCATAAGATACAGAGTAAATAACTGACACAAGCCATTGCACTAACCAATGTTGATGATCTCTCTTGAATCTGGGGCAAATAGTTTTACATTGGCTACTAAATGGAAGGTTGGCAGTTTGATCCACCCGATGGCCCTGTGGAAGAAAGACCTGGCAATGTACTTCCATAATATTACAGCCATTGACGACCCTACGGGGGCTTATTCCACTTTGAACCGGAGGGAGAACAACAGACTCAGTTACACCAACTGTGTTTCTGGACTCATGCCTTGTCTGAAATAGGTCTTTGCACTAGTTCAAAATGATTCATTCATGGGCGTTCAGAGAGTCTGTGTTGCATAGCAACTACATCTCTTGCAGATGGGATTTTGACCCAAATAGGACTAGGCAGCAGTACTCCCAGTACGGCAGCTGATTGCCCTGTCTTGAGTGTGGCAGCCACCTTTGAGCAGGGCACTACTGCCTGGTTCCTACACCCGTCAAAAGCACACGTGCCCAAAAACTGAGTGCTAAGCAATGTGTATGCTCCATCAGCCATGACTGAACTTTCCTGAACTGCTTCCAAAACCTACCCTGAAATCAGTTACCAAGAAAACAAATATTGACCCTTTTTAAAATTTAAGACAATTTGAGATTTAAGGGCTTTTTTTTCTTGTGGCTTGCAAGAATTTTAGAAAAGGAAAAACTACCATGGACTAGAAGAGTCTAAATAGAATTCACAGTTGAAACAGCGTTTCGTCCCCGGTTCTGAAAACTTTGCATTATTCTTCAGGGGATAACACGAAGGACTAGCATACAGAAGCAAACCTTCTGACGTAGGTGATGCCATCCGACAGGTAGGCCGTGACTCTGATGGTTGTGTATGAAGATGTTGTTCATCATGATCGATTGCCAGAACCTGGTGGTGCACTGTCCTGCCAAATCCTCACAGTGAGAAGCATAGCCATTCCAAGAACAGAGACAGAAAAGGGGGCTCAGGGAAATGTTCTGACTTACACAGTGCCCCAAAGCATTGGTTATGCCTGTAACCAAACTTGAGCATTCTGGGAGTGAACCTGCGACAAGTTACTTTCTTGCCCTGAGCCTCAATTTCCTCACCTTCAATTTAGATATAATAATAATCATGCACACCCTCTATGGTTATGAGACCGAAATGAGAAAATTCATAAAAATGCTTATCACAATGCCTGGCTTAATGTGTGTGATCCATAAATATTAGCCATTATTTTTATCCTTGTTCTAGAAAAGAACAATTGGGTTTAGGACTTAGGGCCACAGGATAGATGAATCAGAGCCAATGGATAAAAATTGCAAAGTAGCCCCTTTAGGCTCAGTGTAAGAAATCAAAGTTTAGTGCTTTGTGCTTTCTAGAAACAGAGTCGGCTGTTTCTGAAGGACTGAATGGGCTCCGGAGGCTTTTACTTGAGGAGGAAAGCCCTCTGTTTAAGGGAGCCAGGAAGGGATGTGGATATCAGAAGAGTGATTCAAGAATGCAACCCCCAAGATTCGTCCATTTCATCCCATCTTATGAAATATGACTGTTCTGCCAGCTTAGTTTCCAGTGTACCCCAGTATAACAGCAAATGATTATCAGACCCTGTCCCCAAGTCCTTCCCATCCTGAGTCTTTAACAACATTCTAAGTCACTTAGACATTAAATAAATTTGATACAAATTTGACTGGACTCACTACACCCATGCTACCCTCCGATGCTGTGAAAAGCTAATTTCAGCTGTCACTTACTGGAAGTGAAATGACAAATATCTGTAATATATGTCAGGTTATGAATGCTTTAAAAAGAGTTATGCAGCTGTCAACATTTCGATGACTTTAACAAGAGAAAAGTAAATGAAGAAGAGGAAACAGCATGTCCATAGAGTTCCCAGTTGCCAACCTCCTCTATCACTTATATTAATAAAAATCAAATTGCTCCATAAAAATGCAAACAACTAAGACTACTGGAGAGAGCCAATAGAAGCAAGTCAGTTAATAATCCTGCCAATTCGAAAGATGAGATTATCCGAATCAGTTTCAACATCTCAGTACTAGGGGACTAATTCCATTAAAAGAGTATGAAGTCTTTATTAAACTTCTCTCCATCACAGTGACGCAGGTAAAATCCCTGGCACAGCTTTTAAAGGGCCTACTCTCTCCTAGTAGAAGATACGTACTATATAAGGTGGTGACAATGCACCCCTTTTTAACTGGGAACGTCCCAGTTTATACCTATCATCCCTGGCACAATTATTAGCAAAACACTAGTTTGGAGAATAAGCTACGATGGCACATAGCATATGTATACAAATTTGCATATATATGCCTGTAATGGTGCATATGTTTGTGTGTATATGTGGACATATGCTGTGTGTGTGTGCGCGCACACATGCACAGTGTTCTTTTCATTCCGATTCCAAATGGGTCTTGTTGATTACATGGCTTAGCTTGCAAAACAAATACTGGATTTTCCACAAGGTTTTCCAAGAAAACAAAATAAATATGGGTGGTTAAAAACAACTCTATATTTCATTCCCTTTTTTATCTGACTACATCTAAACTGAAAGTTACCAGCGATGTGACTTCGTTAGGAATCCGGATGAGTGCTGCAGTTTTTCAGTAAAGAGCAGAATTTAACTCCATGGCTTTTCAGCATCAATACCCAACCCTAAGCCAAAATCTACACTGCTAATCATTGATGGTGTTTGCTTTCCAATATTTCTGCTACTTCTTCAATATCAAAGAAGGACAAAACAGGATCAATCCTGTGAAAGCAGGGTTTCCCCTGTGGGGTTGGGTGATCATTTCTCTTTTCTTTTTATGGCAAACAAAAAGAAGCTAGAATTGATGTCCTCAGTTTGCACACCTAGTCTTTCCAGATGCATTTTTTCCTGGGGGAAATGCCATTATCTTTTAAGTCTATTTTTCTACAATTTTTAAGCTCTTTTTTACATCCACACTAAAACATATACATTATTTTTTTAGTATTACTGATAGTAGTCAAAAAGAGGAAACAACTCCAAAACTCATCAGCAGATGAGTGGTTCAACAAAATGTGTTCTGCAGTGGAGTGTTATGGAACTTTAAAGAGAAATGAAGTACTGGTACGTGCTACAAAATTTAAAAACCATGAAAATGAGGTCCTAAGTGAAAGAAGTCAGTCACAAAAAGATCCCATACTATATGATTGTGTCCATAAGAAACATTTTGAACAGACACATATAGAGATCAGGTATACCAGTGGTTGCTTACAACTGGGGAGGAACTTCGGAGGGGGAATTACAGGTATGGGGCTTCTTCACGAAGTAATGAAAATGTCCTAAATAGACTGCTATCCTTGAATACTTTATTTTAAATGGGTGAATTGTATGGTTTATGAGTTATACATCAATAAAGCTGTTTATAAAATGAATGATAGTGACTGAAATTATACCTCAGAATCTCGCTAGGCTAAAAATGGGGCTTATCTTCACTGAAAATAATTAATCTCCCACGGGCTCTTTTTTTCCCTATGAGTGCTAAATGCGTCTTTAAGGCCTCTACTCGGTACAAAGAATGGTCTACATTATGAGTTCACTGATCTGTGGCTTTCTAAAAATTAAACAACTAGGAAAATGTCATTGGTTTAAAATACATGGGACAATTCCAGGAAGATGGCAGCATACACATACCATTGTTCCAACCTGCCCCCAGAAGTAGAACAAGGAAATATCACTCAGTTTGGGGGCAAAGAGCGAAGTGGTGGGGAACTGCCGACAGGCAAGAATCAACAAATCAATGAGCCAGGAAAATCACTTCTCCCATTGTCCAACCACCCAAGCTGCTGGTTGCTCTGAATTGGGGTAGTGGCCTCAGAAACACAACCTGCTTTCCGAACCATCACAATCCCTCCCTGTACAAAGAGACAGGTCCCCCAATTCAGTAAGGCACCCCTCGCAGGAGCTCATTTTGAGTGTGCCAAGCCACCTCCACCCAAATATAGTCAGCAGCAGGCCTACTGCAAGTTGCTACAAAAGTAGCATGTGCTGAAGTCTGTTCTCACAGTCCACACTCCTCCTACCCCTCTGCACACCACCCCGGAAACCAACAAGACAAACCTCCGGAGGACTCAGTTCTGGTCTGTCTGCTCCCCTTGTCAGTCGGTGCTCAAGATTTCTAACTGAGGCTGCTCTGTGTTAAAACAGGTTATCTGTAGTAGAGGCTACACCCACAGCCAGTCCACTCCAGGGCGTTTCTAATATTCACAAGGCAGACCTCCCCAAGTGTCCATTTAGAATGTGCCTGCCTCTACCCAACCGAGACAGTGTCCGCTGCAACCCGACTGCAAATGGCTGCAGAAGGACTATGCAGTGGACTCTTTTTTCAAGGGAAATATTTACAGGCCACTCTGTGGACCCTGTAGTTCTAACAGGAGCAATATCCCAGGGAGTCAGTTCTTGTCTGTCTGCTTCTCTTTCTGGTTGAAGCTGAGGACCACTGGCTAAGGCTGCTCAGTGTTAAGAAGCAGACATCTTTAATTAACACCATACTCACAGCCAAAATTCTATATAAAAAATGGTTAAGCTCATTGACATTGAGTCTATTCTGACTCATAAGGCAGGGTAGAAATGTCCTGTCAGTTTCCAAGAGTATAAATCTTTACAGGAGTAGAAAGTCTAGTCTTTCTCACTCAGAGCAGCTGGTGGTTTCGAATGACTAACCTCAATGCATAACCACTACACCGACAAGGCTCCTAAAACACAACATTAAAACACACACACACACACACACACACACACACACACACACACAAACCCTCATTGCTATCAAGCAGAATCTGTCTCATAACAACCTATAAAACTGAGTAAAACTGCCCTTGTAGGTTTTCCAAGACGATAACTTTTTTAAAATCATTTTATTGAGGCTCGTACAATTCTTATAACAATCCATACGTACATCCATTGTGTCAAGCACATTTTGTACATTTGTTGCCATCATCATTCTCAAAACATTTGTCTTCTACTTGAGCCCTTAATATCGGCTCCTCAGTTTCCCCCCTCCCTCCCCACTCCCCCTTCCCTCATGAACCCTTCATAATTCATAAATTATTATTATTTTGCCATATGTTACACTGTCCGTTGTCTCCCCCCGTCCACTTCTCTGCTGTCCATCCCTCAGGGGGGAGGCTATACGTAGATTTTTGTAATCGGTTCCCCCTTTCCATCCCACATTCCCTCTACTCTCCAGACATCACCACTCTCACCACTGGTCCTAAGGGGTCATCTGTCCAGGATTCCCTATGTTTCCAGTTGCTATCTGTACCAGTGTACATCCTCTGGTCTAGCCAGATTTGTAAGGTAGACTTGGGATCATGATAGTCGGGGGGAGGAAGCATTTAAGAACTAGAGGAAAGTTATATGTTTCATCATTGCTACCCTGCCCCACAACCCTTCAGTAAGGGGTGTCCAGTTGCCTACCGATGGACTTTGAGTCTCCATTCTGCACTCACCCTTATTTACAACGATATGATTTTTTGTTCTTTGATGCTTGATACCTAATCCCTTCGGCTGGTATCAAGCTGGTGTGCTTCTTCCATGTGAGCTTTGTTGCTTCTGAGCTAGATGGCCGCTTGTTTATCTGCAATTCTTTAAGACCCCAAATGCTATATCTTTTGATAGCCAGGCACCATCAGCTTTCTTCACCACATTTGCTTATACACATGTTTGTCTTCAGTGATCATATTGGGAACGTGAGCGCCCACTGATATGATATTTTGTTCTTTGATATCTGATAACTATAAGATAGCACCTAACACCCACAAAGATAGCCCAATTCAAAAAAATCAAAAAGCAACAAGTGTTGGAGGGACTGTGGTGACATGGGACTGTAACTCTTTATGAGAATAAAAACCCTTGTCTTCCTCCTGCAGAGTGCCTGAGTGTTTCAAACTGCTGACCTTGCAGTTAGCAGCCCAATGTGTGGGGAAGAACAAGACACTGGGTAACCACTAGACGGCTCTAATAGCAATATGAAAGTCCTGTCTGGAGATCCATTTAGAGAGCAACAAGCATCCCCTGCGTGGACACTGTCACTTGCAAGCCTGTTGTGAATCGCTACAAAAGCGTCTTGCAGTGGAGGCTGATGTCACAGTCAGGACTCTGCCTCCTGTGTACCCCATACCTCTAACCTCTGGTAACAGCAGGAGAAACTTCACTGGGGTCAATGAGGGTTGGTCTGACTCTAATTCTAAGTTGCACCAAGGACTGCTGACTGATACTGATCAGTAATCAAAATCAGAAATTCTGAGTGGGGGCTGTACAAACAGGTAACAATCTACCTGAGGGGTTGATAGTAACAAGACAGACTTCCATCTGACCATAGCATGATACTCTTTTCCCCATCTGGTAATGGCTGGTGTCAAACTAGTACATGCTAATATAGAAGAACCCCACAAAGAGTCTGCACCTCACCGGCCTCCCTGTGTACCTCATAGCTCATTCTCCTGAAACCAACAGGACAGACCTCCTTCCTAGGGACCAGTTGAAGTGTGCATGCTCCCTCTTAGAGTCAGTCCTGAGGACTGCTGAGAAGCAAGCCTCTAGAGTGGCAGCTATACCTATAGTCAACATACTACAGGGAAGTCTCTGATAGCAATAAGACAGACTTCCCGGGGGTCTCTTCCCAGTGTGACTACCCATCATGCAACCAGTCATTCTCAGTGCCTGGACTGAAATAAAGGACAGCAGGGAGTCAGCAGTGGAGTCAGGGGGTGGTGCACCTGAAATCAACAAGGCCGAGCTCTCAGAGGTCCTCCCGGGTGTGAAAGCACCTTCTCTTGAAACAGGGTAAACCCTGTCTATACTTTCCCTAAATGCCAGCTCAGACCTCAGCAGCCCTTCCAAGTGAGGAAAGAAATCGTGGAAAATTAGAAGTCAACATCGAGCCTGAAAGGGACCTCACTGGGTGTGGACTCTCCTACTAAAAATGTGATGTCAGAAACAGAGAAGAGAAGGGAATAAAAACTAAAGGGATGGGACTATGCCCCTTAGTGGACAGAAGATTTATTAATACATGATTATCTTGCCGGACTGGTAGCGCATGTTGGCAGATAGACTGACCAAAGCATGCTCTTTGGTGTGTTTGAGAGAGATTGAAAGTTTAAAAATAATATCTGAAATTTTTGAATCTCAATTTAACCAGGGGTGATAAGGAGCTAGTGTGAGGTGGGGATAGATATGGATAGATATGGAAAACAAACACCATGGCCAGAGGTTCTGTCTAACTAAAAGTTTCTTGTGGAAAACAGCATGGGTAAAAACATTGAGAAAGCTCTGAAATTTTTCCATGGGGTCAGGAATGGGTGTGGAAAATCGTAACCAAAGGCCAAAGACTCTGTTCACTAAAGAGTTTCTTACAGAAAGTTGTGTGGA
>NW_022103968.1:68334278-68346473 GCF_000313985.2 Echinops telfairi | reverse complement strand
GCAGGAGGAAAGCCGAGTCAGTGAATGTGTAAGCATCTCAGTGCTGGCAGGGGTCTCCACACGGGTGCTCGAGCACCCAGAGCAGCATCGGGGTAGATCCATGTGGCTTCTCCTCAGGGGTGTCTTGCAGGAAGTGAGCCTTGCCAGCTGAAGCAGGGAACTAGCTAGCTAGCAGCTGCACCCTGGTCTGACCATCAGAAAGCAAGGGACCCAAGAACTAGAAAGGTGAGGCTCACTGAGCCATTTATCTCTCCACCTTTCAATTAACCCCACATGTGTTATCAGCCAGGTTGGCCCAATAAACTATCTCACTATTGAAGAAAATCTTCAATAAATGGTGCTAGGAAAATTTAATTTCCGAATGAGGATGTATGAAACAGGACCTTTTCCCCACACCATATATAAAAAAAAACAATTTAAAACTGATTAATTATTTAAATGTGCTAACTAAAATAATAAACTTCAAGCAAGAACAAGCAAGGGAAATGCTGTCAGGCTTACATTTTAAGAATGGGTTATCTAATATCATAACAAAAGCATTCAGAGTAAAATAAGAATCAGACTTACTGCCATCAAGTCAATGCTGCCTCATAGTGAGTCCCTGTGGGTTTCCAGGCCTGTAACTGTTTACAGGAGTAGAAAGTTTAATCTTTCTCCAGCAGAGCTGCTGGTGGTTTTGAACTGCCTACCATGAGGATCTCAGCCCAACACGGAACTACTATACCACCGGGGCTCCAAAAAGAAAAAGACTTCATTAGAATGTACAATTTTTGTTCATCCAAAGACTTTATCCAAATTCCAAGTTGGAGATTTTATATATAAATATATATCAAGGATATAATAACTACAATATATAAACAACGTTGACAATTTTAGAACAAAAAGACAACTCAGTCATAAAATAAGGTCTAAATATATGTTTCATCAAAGAAGACATTCAAATGTCCACCAAACACCTAAAAAGGTGCTCAGTACATTAGCCAGTAGAGAGACACAAATCAAAATTACAGCAAAATGTCATAATATTCCCATGAGGATGCCTGAGATAAAAATAGAAATTTAAAAAACAAATGATGGCAAAGATGTGGAGAAATTAGAACCTTTTTTTATTACCGGTAGGAATACAGAACGGTACAGCCATTGTGTAGAACTGCCATATGACCCAGCAATCCCACTCTTTAAGTAAATATCCAAAAGATTTGAAAGCAGAAACTTTAAAAAAGACTTGTATACCAATCTTCACTGCAGCCCTCTTCATAGCCCAAAGATGGAACAACCTAAATGACCAACAGTCCATGCATGAGTAAACAGAAGGGGTCTACGCACAATGGAATCCTGTTCAGGCAATAGGAAGAATGAAGTCTTGATGTATGCCAAAGCATAGATGGTGTTTGAAAACATTACGTTGCATGAGACAAATCAATGGCAAAAGAGCAAATATTGCATTACAAGCAGTGCGTTTATGCGAATGAGGAACGACTCAGACGCAGAGGGCAGCATGGTTGTGCCGCTCAAAGAACCAGTGGCACTACATTGACTTGTCCAGGCTGTGTTGATGTTGCCGTTGAGAAGAGACACAGAAACACGTTCTCCAGTTCAACAGGCTCTACATGTACAATTTCAAAACAAACTCTGGGGGGAAATGTGTGGGATCTGTATTTTAGATCTTGATTCATCTCTGTTTAATCCCTTTTGACCTGGCACATTTACACCTCACTTTCAAACCCATTCATGAATATTTTCCTTTATCCCTTTCCCAGATTCAGAAAATGAAATCATATAGGAATTTTGAAAATTTAATTCAGAATCATATGGTATATGCCACCCTTTTAGATAGCTCCATAACAAGAATATTTAAGCATCTTCTTAGTCCATAAATTAAGTCATTACTAAATAAACACAGTTTAGGATGAAAGAAATGTTCTGGAACAAATCAAATTCTATGTGGCAGCGGGCACGGGTACCATTTCCATAGAAATAAATAGATTCTGGGGCAAATCAACTTCTCCAATGCTTGCCAGAAATAGTATACACTTCTGAGTATTCTTCAGAGATCTGAAAAAAATTAAAATTTAATATGCCTTATTTCTATTAGTATTTCCAATGCGATGCATACTCAAATATTAGTTCTGGCAGAGCAGGCAGAACCATAGGTGAAGAAAAACAATGTCAAGGCTTTATTAAATAATAGATGATTGCAGAAGCAAAGTGGGACCAAAGGAGAAGAATTAGAATACAAAATGCCCTGATTGCACCTATATTTGGAGATACATCTAACTGGGCATCACATGTTTCTCAAACCATTTTTTCCTTGTTAAGTTGATGGGCGTTTGGAAACAGACTCCTTTGGGAAAGATAATTAAGAAGACATCTTTAAAAAAACAAAACAACAGGAGAAGGGCCTGGAGTGGGTAACAAGGGCAAGCAGAGATATGACCATTCATAGCAACATGCCGTTGTGAGCCCAGGGCAGAAAACGCCCCTAAGAGAAATGAGAATTCTATAAGTAGCCTCAAAGGAAATATCACCTTGGGAAATGAAGGTGGGAAGAAGCTTGTGTCTGCCCTTTGCAGAGAACTGATATGCGACCATTTTCAAACAGTGGAGAAAAGTCATCCAGGGGGAGCTACAGTGTCAAGAAGGAAACTGTACATGATGACAGCAATAAAGAACACAAGGATTGGAAGAAATCTCAGAGATCATTGCACCCAAACAACATTCAGTATAGGAAACCAACCTTGTAACATCCATTTCTGCCTCCATTTAGACCTAGATTCAAAATTAGCCATACATTAGGAAAAATGTCCAGAAGTCTAAGCAACTCACCTTTTTGGAGCCAAGAAGAAAGCAGCTTCCTCAAGCCGAGTGTTCAAAATGAAGCCGGACAAAGGAAGACCCTGCACTTGAATTCAGAGGTACCTGAGATCCTTTCCAAATTAACCTCATGAAGAACTTCAAACATCCACACCAGAGAGCGACACCCACTAAAACCTTCCTCTGCCTAGAAGATCGCAGAATGTTGAACCTTTAGAACATGCCAAGAGCCTTCCATGCAGTAAGGGGACCTTTATGGGCCTGGGTCTTGTGGGTATAAGAAACAGAGTCTTGTTGATCTAACCAGAATTCAAAAGGCTTTAAGGATACAACCCATACCTGTTCCCAAGGAGGTTTCTGCAAAATGAAATGGTTAGGACCACCGTATCACGGGAAACTAAGATCTGGAATGTGGTAGCTATACACTCATTTGTCAATTTGAGGATTAAGAGTGAAAGGGTGGAGTCTAGTCTGTCAATCTTATTGTAGCCAATGAGGTCTCTGGTGTGGGCATGGCTTTCTCCTGAGAATTCTGGGAAATCTGGATTTTCCTCCTTGGAGATGGGAGACTTTCTCTCCCTGCTCGCTCTCTGAAAGATATTGCAGCTGACAAAACATATTCTTGAGAACGAGGTGGGTTGGAGCAGAGACCCAAAACCCTAGACAATAAGACATCTCCTCACAGAAAGGTCACAAGGAAGGGATGAGTCAACCAGGACACAGTATAACACCAATGAAACACACAGTATTCCTCTGGTTATCTGAGGCTTCTCCACCCCCACTATCATGACTCCAGTCGTGCCTTTCAGTTCTGGCTAGACTGGAGCATGTACACTGGTACAGAAAAGAGCTCATGACACATGGAATCCAGGTCCAGATAAACCCCTCAGGACCAGAATTGGGAGTAGCAATACCAGGAAGGTGAGAAGAAGGTGGGGGGAGGAAGGGGAAAACTTTGTCCAATGATCAACACATGATCAACGCATAACCCCACCCCCACCCCAGGGGGATAAACAACAGAAACGTGGGTGAAGGGAGACAGCGGTCAGTGTAAGATATGAAAACAATAATAATTTATAATTTATCAAGGGTGGAATAGGGGGGAAAAGAGCTGATACCAAGGGGTCAAATAGAAAGTAAATATTTAGAAAATGATGATAGCAACATATGTACAAATATGCTCGAGACAATTGATGGATTGATGTATGAAATGTTATTAGAGCTGTAAGAGCCCCCAATAAAATTATTTTTTAATAAAATAAAAGTATTTAATATTTTTTAAAAGAGAAAAAGTCCAACAATATAGGTAGCTTCTCAAACTGTAGATCATAATCAATTCTTGGTTCATTAAATCAGCTTAATTACTGTAATAACAAGTTTTGAATGTGATTGGATAAAAAGGACTGGGTCAGAACACCCTAGATAATATCAGAGTCTATCTCCCCTAATAAGACCAAGTCTACTTATACACATGTTTGTGCACTAGGTTGTAATGTAAAATGTTTAAATTTATAAGCGTTACAGTTTGAAAGGAAAGAAAAACTTTGAACGTGTTTTCTGGCATAATCTTCTCATTTTATTAAATGAGCCTCCAGCAACCCAGGAAGAAGACAACACTTATTTAGTGTTATTGGGAGTGGTTGTACTATTGTAAATTCAGGAAATAAGACCCAGAATCTTATGTTACTGCTGTGAAAGTAGTGCTTTGTAAAATTACTCCAAATCACCAAAGTTGCATAGACATGCTAGTCAAAAAGACATTTGGCCAAGTCATTTACCTATTCTGCTCATCTGTACATGAGAACTCATAACAAAGCTTAAACTTTCAGCTTTATCTTGGGAGACAACTTTGGATCCACTGGTAACATTTCATGATAGAGAAGAGCAATTAATAAGAGCACAAATGGAGATCCCACCCACACGCTCACCTCTTCCAGGGAGGAGTACACGTGTTTTCTCTAAGGAAAGTGCTTTGTTTTCATGTGTGTCAGCCATGCCCAAAATAATAGACTTTATTTGAATTCCAGAGATCCCTCTGAATTCCACTCTACAGAATTTAACAGAAAGACCATAGATCCACCAGCCGTTTCAAGGACTGAACATTGTCATCAATACGCACAAGCTTGAAAACAACCCAACATTGATTGATTCTTCCCAATTATGTGGAAAAGAAAGGGTGCTGCACTGAGTTCACTGTCCATCGTAGAAAAATATGTTGTTGGCACTGTGATCATCACGGTCATCGATAAAAACTGGGATGAAACTTACATATGCCAGACATAGAGAGCACGATGGAAATGACCCACCTGCTGCCCACCCAACTATTCCCATGCAACAAATTGAATGCTTTAGCTCAGATCTCAGATCACAGCTCCCTAATATCCAACAGTTCTGGAACTCTGGAGAGTTAATCAAAGCAAAAGCAACAAATCAAGGAAATCCTGACCCCAAAGATTCCTTCCTTGCTTATCAGGAAAATGCCCTCGTTTGGACAGAAACCTCAACATTACATGTGCTTCTAAGTGAATATTGAAGTAGGGGAGACCTCTTTAAGGAAAGCTGTTTTCATAACAAGGTTCAAACAGCAATATTCAATCATTGGGTGATGATGTTTATTTAGATAGAGATAATATTTCCTTGGGGGAGAAAAATGAAACTCCAGATTCTCTCTCTATGTATGTATATCTAAAGGAAGCCACGAGAGGGAACCTGCATAAGATATGAAAACTGGAGCTTTCAAACATGCTGCTTCCACCTGATCACGCTTATCTATTACATTTTTAAAAATACAAGCAGCTGTGTTTAAAGATAAGGGAACAGAAAGGTGTGTGCAGGCTGCCCTGACGGTTCTCAAATCCGTTCCCTGTTAAACTTATCTCACCAGAACTAAAGACACCTCTAATCTTTCCTAATGGCTTAATCAAATGAAATAAATGGCTTGGTAAAATATCTACTTTAAAACTTACATGACTAGTTTTACACAAACACACACACAATAGTGGCTTATTTTTAAAAAATATTTCTCTAAGGAAAAACCATTCCTAGCATTAAACATTATTCATTTGTTTTCTCAAAGAAAGCAAGTAAGTTACAATTTTAAAATATGGTTTCTTTTTTTATTTTCTCAATGTCCAGTTTCATTGCTTTCATGACCGATAACAGTTCCATTAACTCAACATTTTAAACATTCAGTACTTTTTAATGTGTATCAGGAACTTAGATTTAAAAGGAGGAATTTGCTTTAAATGAGAAAAATGCACAAATAGGAAATAGTGATAGGTTATGGTCTTAAAGATAAAAGATGGAAAGTAATAAAGAAAGGTTTTATAAAGGGTGAGAAAAGCGAATAAAGAAATAATATTGACTATCTGTCCAATGGAGGTCCCAGCCCCTGCTTGCATCCCCAGACACAAAATGTCAGAGTGCAACGAAAAAATATTGTACACCCAATTTGTTACCCTTCTTTGAACTGGTTTCACATTTCAGCTCAACAATTTATCATTCTTGAACATAGAATGAAGAGTCAAAGGGACTTTGGAGAATACATGGGTTTACATGCAGGCTGGCCTGAGATTGGGGGCCACCCCAGGGCAGGGTCCAGGTGTCTCTTGGTACAGACCCAGTCTTATTTAGGTACCAAATAAGGGCTTTAGTCATTAAATAATGTGTATTTATTCAATATAGACAAGACATACATACCAAATATTATGCATCTGTTTTTCACTTGAAAAATGAAGGGATTAAACCAGGTGACTTCTAAGTTCTTTTCTGGCTCTAATATTCTCTCATCCAGTCAGACGTAAGAAATTTTCAAATTTCCACTTCATCTACAAATCAGGTGAGTGAGAAGACATGTGTGACAGTTCAGGCTTATAATTTATTTTACCATCAACCAATAGCCCATTCAAAAGGTTCTAGAAAATATACCCTTAAATGAAATTGCAATCTAAAAACACATACACTTCTTTGTGAGGAAGAGCATGAATTCCATCAGATCTGTACCATATGCCAGCAACAAGGAAGCAAAGCATAAAATGAATTTACTTTCTCTCAGTATAATTCATATGATGGCATCATCTAATATTTTAAAAACAACTAAGGCCTTTATAAACAAAAAAGGGACATAGCTCATGATATGAGTCAGAACGAATGGAAACCGAACCATCAAAAGTCAAGATGGAAAGAAAGAGTGCGTCTAAATTTCATAGCAGAGGGAACTGGAGGAGATTCCAGTGGTTGGTCGTTTTATAGAAAAGGCATGTACCTGGAGGAAGAAAACTAGTACTTACCAAAAAAAAACAAAAAAACTTGAATATAAGCACAAAAAGAAAAAATCATATTGTCAGTTACCTATAAAATTTCAAAGGGCCATCTACTTGCCAATAAGTCCCCACCCCTTGTAGGTTTGCTTAGGTAAACATCTCAAAAGACCAAAATTGCTTTCTGGAAGGTTAAGCAAGAAAAGAAAAGAATGCATTTTATGTTAAAGTTAGAATGCATTCATTTAAAATCCATTTCTTAGACATGTGATACTTCCAAGTTTCTTCTAGGTTTTTGGTCCCAAAATAGTCTGGGGAAACATGAAGCAATTTCAAATGAAATAAAGGGTCTACCAAGCTCATAAAGGAATTGGGTAGGTTAGAAATTTCTTTATTGTGAAGGAGAAAAAAAACCAGAAAGTTAATTAAATTAACTAGAGACCAAAAACAACAAAGAACTTTCAGTGGAAGGAAGTCTTTCTTTTTTTGCTTTGTAACCAGTTTGTCATTTCCAAAACCATTTTATTGGGAGTTAATGCAGATATCATATCATTCCACAGTTCGATCAAATCACACAATATTGTACAATTACTACCACAGTTAGTTTCAATAGTTTCTCTTTCTGAGAAAGTCCTTTTCATAAAAAGTATTTACTTCCTAAATCTTTATAATCCCTTTATTTGGTAAGAACTATGTATGAAAGTAAAAGAGTGAGAAAGACTACTCAAGGGAAATGCGTAAAAGACTGGGTTTTCTCAAAGGTGTTCCGCCACCCTCACACTCAATAGAAGGCTCAAGGAGATCCATAGTGTCAAAGAAAACGCAGTAGAGGGACATGACGTAAGGAAACCACTGAAGACAACATCTGGAGTTAGAAGGTCCCATCCTCCTTGAACCCCATACCCCAGAAAGCAGTAAAACCATCGAACTTGAAAGCTCAAAATCCAAAGGCCAGCATTTGCCCAAGGACAGAGTTCAGAGAGGTTAGAAAAGAAGGTGGAATGGAACAAGAGACACAGGGAGGAAGTGGGGGAAACACATCGAAGGGGTTGTAATGAATGTGATGGAACAAAGTGTGTATCAATTGTTGAAGGTAAAACTGATGATCTGCTCTATAAATTTTCACTGCATTCAAAATAAAAAGCATAAAATGAATGAATAAATAAATACGCTAAAATAAATTGAAGGGCAAAAAAGTCCAATTATTAAAGTAAGTGACGGATTTCATTAGATACATTTCTCCACCCTTTTCCTGTTTGATGATTCCCGTGGCAAATTTAAATGTAAAAGTTTGTTGGGGTTTTTGTCTTTTCAAAATATTGATGGATCAGTTACTTTCTCATCACTCTCTTTGAAAATCTACTCTTGGCAGTCTATAGGCTAGAAATCTTAAACCTTAGAACCTCAACCCAACTGGTCCAAGGAGAGCCAATGAGATTTGTACCCTCAAAAATTATGAATAGGTTCCAAGACCAGCACCCTGTTCTCCAGATGCAAAGAGGAGCATGGAGGAAAGACCACAGCGCTCCCTCAAGGTGGTGGAGAAGGATTTCAATCCTGCATTGCTAGCTCACACTCCAGCCCCACATAAGGTACCACCACTTCCTGCTCTTAAGATCTACAACATACTGTCAGCACCTGGGGCTACAAACAGAGATGTTTCAGAAGAAAGACCTGGCAATCTAGTTCCAAAAAAACAGCCATTGAAATCTCGATTCAGCATCGTTCTGCTGTGACACACATGGGCTCCGCATGAGTCAGGCCCAACTCGGTGGAAACTGGGCTAGTGGGTGTTAGTTTGTTTTCACTCATTCATATTTCCTTTCTCTCTCTTCTTACTTGATTCTAGCTTTCCACAAACAAAACAAGTCCTGATTACCAACAAAAGGAACGGAAGTAACCACATGAGCAAACAGCACCAAGTTTGAAACGTCAGCATCTGAAGAAAGGGCTGTCTTCAGAGGCCTCCTGGGAGCCAAGAGGAACAGAAGAAAAGGAGCAGGAGAAGAGATCAGTGCTGGGGAGCCGCTCCCCTCTCCACTGGCCCAAAGCCGCCGCCAAGCCTTGGGGCTTTCCCCCATGCCTCACAGTGTATCTGTAGTACCTCCAAAGGAAATTTATGCAAAAGAGCAAAACAACAAAAAAGAAAACACTAGGAATGTTTTTCTATTTACTTTAAAATTTGAAGTATTTTCTTTAAAAGACGGAGAAGAAAGAGATCCCCTGGTAAAGGATGGAGGGGACTGACAACAGAGAGTCTTGCAGCTCTCTTTCCACTGCGCTTCTTTTGGACCCTGCTGGCTTCTACAAAAGGGGATCCAGCACATTTCAAAGTCACCTTAGAGCTTACAAAGTAAACACACATGGCAAGTTACTCATGTGTGCTAATAAAGGAGAGGGTTTCTGTTCCTTCCTAAAGGTCGTTTATATCATTAACACTGGGAATAAGTGACCAGTGACAAAGGGGAGTGGGGCATTACTGACAAGGTTTTATCAAAAGGCAAACATTACTTGGACTATCACACCAAATCTACTACTTAACATCAAACAATGTTTCATTCGCTAACAAGACATTTGCTTTCAATGAACAGAAACTATAATAAAGAGTTGCTATATTTTAAAAAGTAATGAATGTAATTTTTCCCTTATTTTATGTTGCTATAAAAAGGGGCCTTAAGTGTATTTCTTGGCTGTTTCTCTTCTTTAACTACCATAATTTATGCAGATAAATGTTAGATGAATTGCATCAAGAACACTATTCAGATTGCTACTCATAAAAGTACTTAACTATCATTTTCTTTTCTCCTATTTATGTCTTTATATTACAAAAATCAAGTTACCAACATTAAAAATGATATATTGTCACCAAAAAGTACAGAAGCATAACATGGAACAATAAATTATTAGTCTTTGAAGGTTAAAGCCAAGTTTAAGAGATAGCAATGCTTTTGCTGTTATGGACTCCTTTCAACCCGTAGCTGACACGAGGAGCATTAACAAGAGACAAAGACTGCCACCTTGCTAACACTATTAGGCTGCTAAATGCCTACAAAACTCTCAAGTACATTGGCCCTATGGATCCACAGGCTCCACATCCAGGCATTCAACCAACTTCTAGTTGACAATATTCAGAACAGCAACAAACAAACACAAATCGAGTGGCCAAAGCAATCCCTCAAAGATTAAGAGAGAACAGAAAGTGCTGTTAACATTGCGTTAGGTGTCATCAAGAATCTAGAGTGACTTCAAGGAAATGGAAGCATTGTTTAGGCTATATACTTTGCCACTACATACAGGAACTGAGCACCCATGGATTTGAGTAACTGTGAATGTAGAGGGATGTTCTGGAATCAATTCCTCTCAGACACCAAGTATACCCAAGGACAACTGTACTGCCAAGGGCACATAAGCGTTTGTGATTATTCACAAATTTGGCTTCACAGAACAGGGATGATATTATGAGACTTAGAAATGCAATTGTTAGTGCCTAAAACAGATTGAGGGAAGTGTGTCACCTCCAGTCTTCCCAGAAACTCAGCCAAACAAGCTCAGAATGAAGGATTAGGAGAAGCTCTGGTTATGCTATTCCCTTACCCACCCTTACCCAAAGAGTCCCAGGAGGCAAGATTTATAACCTCAGGTCCAGCTACAGACTTAATGGTGTACCCGTTTCAATGGTGTGTCACAGCTAGAGCAAATGTAAGCCCTCAGCAGTGCAGATAACAAGGGTTCATTCATGAAAGGGCCCAACAAATAGAGGATGTCTTTGGGAGGATCTGACATGCAAGTAAGGGGTTAAAGGAAGAAGAGAATATTATTTTTATTTGTGTTTTATTAAATACTTTTATTGGGGGCTCTTACAGCTCTTATCACACTCCATATATTCATCCACGGTGTCATCTGCTGTCTCTCCTCACCCACTTTCCTGTTGTTCATCCCCCTGGAAGAGGTTATATATCAATCCTTGTGATCAATTCCCCCTTTCTCCCACCACCTTCCCCTTACCCTCCTGGTATCACTATTCTCATAATTGGTCCTGAGGGCGTTTATCTGTCCTGGATTCCCTGTGTTGCGAGCTCTTAGCTGTGCCTGTATACATGTTCTGGTCCAGTCAGATTTGTAAAGTAGAATTCAGGTCATGATAGTGGGGGGAAAGGAGGCATTAAAGAACTAGAGGAAAGTTGTATGTTTCATTGGTGCTATACTGCACCCTGCACCCTGCACCCTGACTGGCAATTCTCTTCCTTATGCAGGCCAATGCATAAATGAATCCTACATAGGGCTTCTGACACTGTAAATCTTACTGGAGTAGACAGCACGAACATTTGCTCAAGAATGAAGTTTAAAATGCTTGTCTTACAGTTAGCAGTTAGCAACCTAACCACATAAGGATTTTTTTCAGTTGGGCTACTAACTGCAAGGCTAGCAGTTCAATACCACCAACTACTCTTTAAGAGAAAGATGAGGCTGTCTGCTCCCTCAAATAATTACAGTCTCAGAAACTAGTTCTATCTTGTGCTATAGGATCATTATGAGTCAGCATTGATTCATTGGCAGTGTGTTTGGATTTGGGGGTTCAAAATAAAGAGTTTAGACCAGATTATCTCTATGTTTTTCTCCCGCTCTCTGATTCTTTTGTTTGTTTCTTTGTTTGCTTTGGGGTTTTTTGTTGGTTTTTTTTTTAGCTCTCTGATTCTAAGAAATGTAGAAATGAGCTCCAAAGGCCAGGCAAAGATAGTACCAGTCAGGAACAGACCTTCAATTATGGCCAATTTCCACCCAGTAGAAGGGTAGGAACCCTTAAACCTACATTCTTAAAAGTTTTTTTTTTTTAGGTTAGGTTATAAAATTATTTGTTCTTATTAAAAGCCAACATAAAGTCAAATCCAAGTTATGGTGTTATGGTGACCTTAATCTATAACAGAACAAAATGTTGAGCAGCTGGTGGGTTTGACCCACTGACCTTAAAATTAGCAAACTAATGCCTCGTCCACAGTGTTACCAGGGCTGGTTGGATAGATGATAGATAGATAGATAGATAGATAGATAGATAGATAGATAGATAGATAGATAGATAGATAGATAGATAGATAGATAGACTACACACATACACAATGAGGAC
>NW_022103968.1:68320402-68333992 GCF_000313985.2 Echinops telfairi | reverse complement strand
GAGGTATTATACACCTGGAGTACATTACTCCAAGCCAACAGCTAAGACAAAGGCCAAAGACAGGACAAAATGAACAAATTCAAGTCCAGAGTAACCAGTCTGATGTTTACAGTACTATTCTCCACAGGCTGTGATTGTCTCAAGGGCACTTTGCTTTGGCCATGCCTATATCTCTAGGGTTTGAACCTAATCATCTAAACTGATTTGATTTGGGAGCTCTACAGAAGATAGAAAATGAAATGGGCCAAGATAAGTAGAATAGACTTAAGGTCTAATATTGAGATTCTCAACCCTGATTGAACTTTAAAATTACCGAGGAGTTCTTAAAACTACAGATTTTTCAAGTCCCATGCTCCACCCCACACCTCACTATCGATAGGTTAGATATTGGCAATCAATGAATCCCTCTTTACTAGACAGAGGGGTTTTATTTACATCTTGTAGTGAAGGCCTGCAGGCCAATCCCCTAGCAAAGCAAACCTGAAGTCTACTGATGGAAGAAGACGAGCCCTGGCCCAATGGAGATGAGGCGCAGAGAGGAAGAGAAGCTGCTGACAGACCATGACAGGCACAGCCCTCTAGCAAGGCTTCAAGCCCCTTTCTATCCCTCCCCAAAGAGTTCCCTATGAAAAATGCCATGCTAGCCTTTTCCTAAAAATACCTTGGCTTCTTTGGAAGGGTCAGATCCACAGCTTTCAGAAAATGAAGCATAAACAGGACTCTTGCCAAACCAGGCTCTCAACACTTAAACCGGCCGACTCGGAACTCCACATTAACTTCCCCAGTAAGTTCTAAGAACAAGAGGCTACTATAAAGGGTTTCACAGCAGACCTTGGTTATGCAAGGCGCCAGGCTCCAGTTCTCAAAATGTTCCATGTCCAGAAGTTCAGATTAACTCTTACTTTACCAAGCGAAACTGGGTTATGTCTCATGACTTGGGTCAGGACAGTATCCAGGCTGCCAGAACCATGTGCATACTCAAATACCAAAATGATGTAGGAAGGCTACAGGACATCCTCACCTGAGACGCAGCAGAATCTCCACTTCAAAAATCAACAAGAAACTCAGAAAAGGCAGCCATTTGACAAGACGACCTATGTTGTTGAAATATTTTCTTAATTCACCTCATTCTGAGTAAACTTATTTTTTACTTCACAAATATTTTAATGAAAATAATAAAACCAGTTAACTACATATTCTTAAAGCATGTGGAGTAAGCTTATAACTGAATTTATTAAGGGTTTTTTACTAATACAGATTTATTGCTTTTATTTAAGATTTTATATTTAATAAAATCCCTTACCACCGCGACTATCACCTCAATATAAGGGGTACCCCCCTAAAAATGGAAAAAAGCTCCACTAGGTGCACACCATGGCGTCACCTGGGAAGGTTCTCTCAGCTCACAGTGATTTTTTTCTTAAAAGCAATTTCCCATGAACCTTGTTTTTTGTGATGGCTGATTTAAGAGAACAGCGTGCAGCTGTGAAATTGTGTTTCCTGCTCAGGAAAAACGCCACAGAAACTGTTGTGATGTTAAACACAGCTTACGAGGACTGCGCTATGGGAAAAACTCAAGTGGATGAGTAGTTTTCTCATTTCAAAAAAAGTGAAATGTCGATTGATGACAAATCTCATTCTGGACGTCTGTCAACTTCCCAAACAGACAAAAATGTTGACAAATTCATGCACTTGTGCTCAAAGTCCAACTACGGACCACTGAAGAGATGGGGAAGCGATCTGGACTATCCTGGAGCTCAGTTCAGCGAATTTTAACAGAAGTTTGGGAATGAGAAGGGTCTCCGTGACATTTGTGCCTGGGGTTCTGACTGACCGGCAAAAACAGGGCGGAGTGGAAACATGCTGTGCTTTGAAAGAACAGCTCTGAAGTGACCCAGACTTTTTCCCAAGGTCATTATGGGTGATGAGATCTGGTGCTATTTTTATGACCCTGAAAGCACACATCAATCAAGTCAGTGGAAGACGCCATCACCACCCCACCCAAATATGCCCAAGTGAAATCAAAGATCAAGATGATGCTCCTTTTTCTGATGTGAGGCGGACAGTGCATTTGGAGTTGGTTCCACCAGGTCAGACTGTTCGTCGAGCATTCTATTTAGAGGTTCTGAAAAGATTGCGGAACAGGGTGTGACACAAAAGGCCTAACTTGTAGCAGATGGGGTGGGGGGTGGGGGGGCGGTTTTGCCACCAGGACAATGCACCTGCTTAGGTAGCCATTTCAGTGCACCAGTTTGGGGCAAAATAATGGCATTCCTTTCTTGCCCCACACACCTTATTCAATTGACCTCGCTTTGTGTGACTTCTTTTTGTTTCCGCGAATGAAGAGGGCCATGAAAGGACAGTGCTTGGTGATGTAGAAGAGGTGAAGAAAACACCGAGGGAGGTGCTGTCAGCCATCCAAGCAGATGAGTTTGAAAAATGTTTCCAAGAATGGAATCACAGATTGGACCAATGTATTAAATGGAATGGAGAGTACTTTGAAGGTGATAAGGTTTTTGTAAAAAAAAATAAAATAAAAAAAAAGGTTAATACGTATCTTTGGAAAAAAATGTTCTTATTTTGGTGGGGCGGTACTCCCTCATGTTAAATGGAAATGTGTTTGGTATGTGTTTTTCCAAAGAATTGCCAAAAATAATACTTAGCATTAGAATGTGATAATTCAGCTTCTCTAAGTGGAATAGTACATAAGTCTCAGCCCCTGTTTTAGAAGTTCATTACAAATTTTTTCATCCTGGTGACTCCCCCAGTTACAGCTGTATTTCCATACCAAATCTGAGCCAGAAGACCTGGGGTGAAAAGGCAAATTCTCAGCCCTGTGTCAAACTTATTTCATGCCTGTGCCACCACGGTTAGAAATAACAAAATTTGAATATAGGTATTTCTGCCATACAGAGAATACCTGACACTTAGAATGTAAAACAAATGACAATTGAGTGGAAAATGCAAGCAATTTTGCCAAGAATCTAAATCTCTTCCCTTTAAAAGAGGGACATTGGGCCTGGCAAAAAAAAGAAGAGGCCCACAGGTCACATTTTTCGCCTGTTTCTTATCTCGAGGTTTCCCTTCATACTTAGAAAGCTGGAAGAACAGGGGAGGAGAAAACAAAATTACTTTTGCATCCTGTAATTTGTCTGGTATATTGGAACTGAGAAGCGGTCTCCTGAAACTCAAGCCGCAATCCTTTTTTTATTATTATTTTAGTTTTGAGCACTTCATTTTTTTCTGGAGTAGAATGATTTTTCTGGCTGGCTTAAGCAACTTTTCACAAAGTTGAATGTACAAAGGAAAAAAAGTCTCAATTTCACAATTCCCTCCATTGGAAAATTCAGTCTTGACATCATATGTGCTTCCTTTGCCCAGAGAAGGATTCTACACTTATGTGTGTCCCTTGTATGACACCCCTGTTATGTCCACCCACCAAAATCCTACCCATCTGACCAGAATAAAGAAAAAACATACATATTGCATTTGTAGATAATCTTCAGTCTTAGAGGAAAGGTCTCAGTTGCCACAGGTCCCCTGGCTCCTCCTGCTCAAGGTCTGATCTATGGGCTAGCATGTGCAAACTTAAAGACACAGACCCTGGGTCCACCCAGACCTCCTTGAATCAAGTATCTACATGTTAACAGCATCCTAAGCCAAGTCATAAAGCACTGGCCTAAAGTAGGTAGTGCAAACGGTTGAGCTAAGTTTCCAATGACAATGTGAGAGGCATCTTGAAGAAAGGCCTGGCAGTAGACTTCTGTAAGCAGATCTACAGATGTTGCCCGTGAAACCGCTACGGAGTGCAATTCTACTCTGAGTCAGTGGATTCCATTCGTCCAGTACAAATCCCCACTCATGTTAAGACATGTTATCTTTTCTCAGAAGTTCACTCGGCCTCTGGTCAAACCATCCCAGGGTCAAGGTGCTCAGGCTGGTGAAAATCCTAGCACCGGCCTTTCTGGTTTTCAGAGTGAAGCAGCCATTCCTCAAGACAGGCAGGAGCCCAAGGAGCCTGAGGGGAGACGTGCGGCGGGCAGTGATGGGAGCGGCCTCGCCCAGCCGCAGTGTGCCCGCACAGCAGAGTCATTAATTAAGATACGCCCGGCTGCTGGCGAAGCAGTCACTCTGGCGTTCCCTGTCTGCCCCGGACTGGTGTGAGTGTGCGAATCTGGGTAGCCTTCTCCATGGCTCTGCCCCGCTGGCGTTGATTGTGTATGATTAATGATTTAAAGGAATAAAAAGAGAAAGGTCAACTTCTGAGTTCAAGACAGAGCAGCTACATAGGGAGTAATTAAGATACTTGTGTAAGCGTGATTAATAAGCACAAACTGGCACTCTGGGCAGTAAACAAGACGCAAGCAGATGGTTAGCATGAAAAGGGCGTTTTTTTTCTTCCCTAAAAGCAATTTTTCAGCAGCTTGAAACTTGGCTTGTGAATTCTTTCCCTCCCCTAAGTCTCAAAAAGCTCATTATCTCTACAACCTTGAAAAAGAAAAACTAAAACTGTGGTGAACCCCTTCACTGCTCATTCATTCCTTTTTTAAAACTTTCTTATTTTATTTTTACAGATAAGTAAAGTTTGCTTGTAAAATGCTTGCGACTCATCTTGGTTTCTCTCTGCCTTTTATGTCAGGCAGCCTGTGAATTGCTGAGCCTGACAAGGGGGCCCACTAAGGAGTCTTCTAACGCCCCCCCCACTTCCCCCGCCCACCATGGGACAGGAAGAACAGAGGCCTCGTGGTGGCATTTCTGGAGAGTGCTGGCAGGCAGGTGTCACAGCCGTCCAGCAGGCACCCCTCACGAACACTAATCAGCTCTGGTGTTCTTTTACAATCCATATCTAATTCGCAAGTTTCATTCGTTCTGAAAAACAATCACTAGGTTTTGAAGTTCATTGTGCATTTACTCAACTGTCTCTTCACATTAACGTAACGTGGAGACAAAAAAATAGAGTCAGCAGGGAAGGGACATCAAACGATGTTAAGAGTGGATGAAGGCTTTGTCTTTAAAGTAATGTAATTACAGATGTGTGCAGTATTTTACAATAAACGAAACATAAAAGGTGTATCCTGTGCCTCCAAGACTCACACACACACACACAGAAGTGGGGCTCAAACGTTCATAGGAAAAAAAGGTAATTAATTAAATGATAATTTTTCCATGAGTTCTGTGAAGCCCCTCAAGTCTGTGTGTGAGGGACGGGGAGACTGGAACTCAGGGGCACACATTCTGATCGTGATGAGAAAGAATGAGAGACAAAGTAGATGTCGTTTATGACTTGGGAGGGAAAACAAAGATCCTCCCAGAATGTATACCTCACCTAACAAAGACCAATAAAATAACTTGGCAATGATAGAGCAGGTAACCTCCGTGCTCTCCGTTGCAAAGAGAGGTGGGAATGAGAGTGGGAGTGGAGAGAAAGGAGGGAGGGAGATGCGGGGCAAGAAGGAAGGAAGGACAATGAGAGAGAAACAAAGAGAAGGAAAGAAAGTTGCTCTTAACCGAGAACATAGAAAGGTAACGGCCACCGTTGAAGAAGATGGTGTCAGGAGTCTCTCCTGAATGCCCAGTCTTGAACCTCCAAAGTTGTACAACGAGTTGAGAGCCCCTGAACCACTTTTACCCCGGACAGGGGCAGATGTGCCCCTCATATTGAACAAGTCACCATTTCTCTTCCCAGGGGAGTCTCAGCAAAATACCCAGACTGTGTTTGGAGCTTCCTCCATTTGTCCCAAGGACAGTGCACTTCACTTTCTGCACTTAGACCCAGTGCTGCCACGCTTCTCCTCCATCAACAGACGACAATTCGGGCTTCAGACCTGAGTTCACCTCATTCAGCTTATACCTCCCCAGCACCGGCAGTGGTCCCTGTACTTCAGCAGGCAAATGGCTTTCTTTTGTTTTGTTTGGAACAAAGTGAAGATTTGTAGCACTCTGCATTGATTAAGTCTAGTGGCATATAATTTTTCAACAGCACCTGTTCACTTCGTGTTTTTGTGTTCTATCTGGTCATTCTCAAAATATGTCCAACTGTTTCATAATGCTAATGTACACTTTATGCACTGAAGTGTAGTGTAAATTATAGGTTCCCAAACTTATGTGGCTCCTTTTACATAAAAAAAAATACTCTGCACCCCTTGGCAATTAAATCCAGTATATTGGTATTTAATTTTGCAGTCCCCTGGATAGTTCCAGTGCCCTGCAGGGGAAATATAACATACTTTGGGAAACTGATATAAGCATAACTTTTATATACACTGAGAACTCCCCCGGCCGCCCCCCAAAAAATAAAGAGGCTTATTTTTATTGAGATGTTCACTCTATTGCAGTGGCCTGGAACCAAATCCCAGTATCTCCAGGTATGTGTGCCTGTATATTGTAGCCATCACCAAGGAGGGAAAGGCCCTCCAATTTCTTCTAGGATTTATCACCATAATTTGGGGAGTTCATGCCTTAACCTTTTATCTTTGTTTTAGGTTGAACACTGTCTTCGGAATCTTGAAATCTGAATTTTCCTAAAAACAAACCCATTGCCATCAAGTCAATTCCAATTCGTAGAAATGCAGAGGTATTGGGGGGGTGGGCAGTTTCTAGAGAAATGTTTTTTTATATATTTGGAACACACTAAGTTACTCAAAATGAGATTTTTTTTCCTGAAGAAATCCTCCATCCTTAAAGATGATACTGTGCTTCATGAGTTGTCCATAGAGATATAGAATATCATTTCCCAAGCTAAATTAACTTCAGAATCTACACCCCTATCCTGTCCCGTCCTGAGGTTGGATTTCAAGAAGCACGTTTTGAGGAGCATGGCTCTGCATATAAAACCCTTGGTGGTTTGATAGCAGTAATTAATTCACCCCATGCTGAGCACACCAGTCTTCCAAAACGTTCCTTCAATGATCCACTTTCTACTATTTACATTATTTTCTCACCAATATGTCCTACCTTCGCCTCTTTGAATTTTGATGAGCAGCTCCAGCTCTCCAATAAGGATCTCGTTCATGTAGCCTGGGAGTAGAAAGTTGCATATCGCATGCCCTCTAATGCCAAAAACCAAACTCACGGCCATCAAGTCAATCCTACCTCACAGTGACCCTGCAGGACAACAGGGTGGAACTTCCCCTGGGAGTTCCAGGGAATGCAACTCTTTACGGGAGTAGAAAGCCCACTCTTTCTCCAGCGGATCAGCTGGTGGTTTTGAACTGCAGCTCTAGTGGATCTCAGCCCAATACACAACAATTAAACCCCCACTGCTCCCCACTTTAAAATAGTGACTGGTTATGAAAGAGGGTTCAAAAATTTGTGGGGGAAATTGAATTAAAGACAATGGAACTTTCTGTGAACTCTCTGAAGCCTGAGTTAGTCTTGATCACTCCACAGTCTATGCAAAGCTAATTTTAGGTTACTCTCTATAAAATTCATATTAATTAATCTATATGCACCAAATTTTGAGAAAAAAAAGACCTGCATTTGGCATGGTCCACATTCCCAGCTCACATATATTTCTCCTAGGCTGTATTGTTAATAAAGAGGCCTACGGAATCATATTCATTATGTATACCAATATTCACCACAATCCAAGGAAAGAACAAAAGAAAACACTTAAGAAAAATAAGAAGATACAAGTGCTCTTCTTTATCAGTGTACATTCCGAGTCTGAAAACCCCAAGCCCCACTGTCATTGAATTAATTCTGACTCATAGTGAGTAGAATCTCCCCTTTGCGGAGTTGGTGGTAGTTTGAACTGCTAACTTTGTGGTTAGCAGCCCAGCTCATAACCTACCACCCCATCGGGGTTCCTGAGTCTCAAAAGCCAAACTCCTTGTTAAAGAGTTGATTCCAGCTCATAATGACCCTTCAGAACCGAGTAGAACTGTCCTTTTGGATTTCCACAGCTGTAAATCTTTACAAGAGCAGACATCCTTTGTCTCTCTCCTGCAGAGCCTTTGAAATGCTTACCTGTGATATAAGTAACAACTACATTCACCATCTGCTGAATCTGGGATTCATGAAATTCTCTTCCCAAACCCTAGACTCAAAACTTGATTATCACTGAAGGTCACTTGCTACTTTCAATATACCCTCCTTCTATTCAAAACCATATGCAATCGTCACAATAATCCTGCAAGGTAAGTACTGTTATGATCTCTCACTTTTCAAATGAGGAAACAGACACAATAAGGTTAAATAGATTGCCCACAGAAGACCCAAAACAAACAATCATATGGTTGCACACCAGGGGGTTGGAGTGGAGACCCAAAACCCCTCTGTAAACAATTGGACATTCCCTCCCAGAAGGTTCAAAAGGAAGGGTGCAGGATAGCACTGAAAAACACCTAACATTCTGCCAGTTCTCTAATGCTTCCCGCCGCCCCCCCTCCACCCGCCCCCCAACTATAACTACCATGACCCAGTTCTACCTCACAAACCCCACTAGACCCGAGCATGTACACTGGTACAGATAGGAGCTCATGACACTCAGAATCCAGGACAGATAAAATCCCCAGGGACAGTAATTGGAGAAGCGATACCATGGGGGTAGGGGGAAGGTGGGGAGAGAAGGGGGAGAAAGGGGGAACTGGTCGTAATGATCGACATCTTACATTATCTTCACCCCCCATCAGGGGGACAAACAGCAGAAACGTGGGCGAAGGGAGACAGCAGATGGGATAAGATATGAAAATAACAATCATTTATAATTTATCAAGGGGTCACAATTATGGGAGGGTGGGGGAGGGAGGGGAAAAAAGAACAGCTGATACCAAGGGCTCAAATAGAAAGAAAGTGTTTTGAAAATGATGATGATAAAATATGCACAAGTGTGCTTGAGACATTTGATGTATGGATTGTTGTAAGAGCTGTAAGGAGCCCCAATAAAATAATTTATAAAATAAAATCAATTGCCCAAGGTCACAAGCTAAAAATAGGGGTTAGGTACCAGGTTCCAGAATGAGACCATAACATGGCACTCCATAGCCAGCTGTCTAGTGGGCGTGTTCTACTGTCTCAGCATACCATCCCCCAATGCCTACCGTGCTTCCTTCCACACTTGCCCCTCATTCTCCCCTCTAACCACCTTCTTCTTGGGATCCACTTAAGTGCTACCATCTCTAAGACTTCTCTCACCACACCAAAAGCCACTACCCTTTCCTGTCTGTCTCACATACTAGTGCTAAGGGATATTCTCTCATAGTTTTACCATTGTTTGAATGAGTTGTGGCTCTATCTTCTCAACTAGACTATAAGCTCCTTGAGGACTCAAATTCCTGTTAAAAGTCTGACTAAAACAGGGGACACCTATCGTGTCCCTAACTGTGTAGAATCCTACTAATACCCAACTTAGCTTAACTATGCCAGGATGTCCCTGATTCCAACCTGCCTCCAAAAGCACCCACCTGAGATAGTTAAGGTTGATTGTGCCAACCTGGCCGATAAACACATGTGGGATTAATTGAAGGGCAGAGAGATAAATGGCTCAGTGAGCCTCACCTTTGAGTTCTCAAGTCGCTTGTTCTCTGTGGTCAGACCAGGGTGCAGCTGCCTTAGCAGTTCCCTGCTTCACCTGGCAAGGCTGACTTCCTGCAAGACATCCCTGAGGAGAAGCCGCATGGACCTACCTTGACGCAGCCCTGGGTGTTGAAGCAGCTGTGTGGAGACCCCTGCCAGTGCTGAGATGCTAACATGTTCACTGACTCAGCTTTCCTCCTGCAGTCGGCATCATTGCGTGTGTTTGTGAGATGGAGGAGGACTTTGTAGATCGATGTCAGACATATGAGCTAATGTTGGACTTATGGGCTTGGACAGCTCTGGGTTGGGATGCTTTCTTAATGTACACTTACCCTTTATATAAAGCTCTCTTATATGAGTTTCTATAGATTTGTTTCCCTAGTTTACCCAGACTAACACACCACCACACTCCTTTTCTCACAAGTTTAAGCTTCCATTTTATTGACTCTCAGTCTAGCCCACAAATTGAAATAGAACATGGTGCTTAATTTTATATCAGCCCTTTAAGCTGCTTTAAATACTTCAATGTTCCCCCAATGTAGTTAAATATATGAAGTTGCACTTAGAGTTGTCAACAACAGACTGACAATTTGTTTTATAGTTGCATGTTCGTCTGCAATCTATTTAATGCAATCCAATACATTATTTGGAATGGTGATATATAAATTTAACTCTTTGACTATGAAATAGCATTTAAGATTAAGAATCTAATCTCTTAACAGAGAGGCTGCTCACTCACAAAAGCAAGCCACTAAGAAGAGTCCTTGTGACTAATACACACCATCGTCATCATCTGCACCCAAGACTGACCCCGGAGCATGCCAGGCCAGGCAGACGGGACAAACTAAAGAAGGGTAGTGGGAGGAACCACCTTCCTGCTTCCACGCAGAGACTCTTACACTAAAAAAGCCTCACAGTCAAAAACTGGGGAACCCAAGACACAGTCGATTGCTATCGCTTCTTCTTTCCCAAAGTTATAAAGCAAGAGAACAACAGTGACAATGCCTAACTCACAGCGCCACCCTGTGCAGTCGGTTCTCTATGATCTCCACTGGACAGATGACAAAACGGAGGTGTTGAGAAATATTTTAACGTGTGCAAGGCCACACGCAGAAGCAATGAGAGACAGAGCTGAGCCTGGCAGTCTACCTACAGTATCTGGACTGCTAGCCACTCAATTCACCTGATGCAAAACAGTAGTCATCAGGCTAATTTCCAGACTTAAAACCTTTCCAAATTCCTTGTAGTAAAATAATTGTCCAACCAACACATTTAGAATGAGATAATGCAGTGTGAATAAGAGAAAGTAACAATGACAATTTGAAATAGAATGTGTGCTACCATCAAAAGGTGCATAGTGAATGGGAAAAAATGAGGCAAGTACTCAGGAAGAGATCTGCAGAAGGGAATTGAAAGACCAAAAGATGGGTCCCAGGAGGGGAGAGCTGCGGAGGAATGTCTAACATCTGGGGTCATGGAGGGTCAGAATGAAGAGAGGTTGTGTGATGAAGGAAGAAGTTTCTCTTTTCCTGCTCTTGTTAGTTGGTGCAGGCAAAAAGGGCCCAGACCCCAAACCACCCCCAGACCCCTCAACATAACTGGTCAAAGAGTCTGCTGAAAGGCCACTCACCAGTTGGGTAACACCGCTCTGCAATAGACACTGGGGTCCAAACCATGTCGGCAGAGGGTCCAGCCATGGCCTTCACCATGCCTAAAATACATGCAGGCATTTCCCTTCCCCTAATAAGAGATATCTGTCATTCTGGTACACTCCTGTCCTCCACAGAGTCTGACCCTATCAGAACTCAGGTCTGGTTCACCTTGACATTGTGGCTCACTCTGGCTGACTGCAACTTCAGATCAACAGTCCTCTACCCCTTGACCCAAACAGCAGGTGTGCCCAACTCTAGCATCATTGAAAGCCCTTGGGGCACCATAATAAACATGTAGACCTGAAGGCGACGAGCATATGGTCTCCATATGGTCAGATGAGCAGCAGGCTGACCTGGTAAAGTACTTGCCAAGTACACTGAAAATCCCAACAGGATGGTCAGCCTCCACGTCAGCACCCATCACAACCTTTATCAACCTGTGCTTCACTGGGTGGAAGTAATACATATTTCAGAACTGTCAAAACTCCGACAGAACTGTGGGGATAAAATAAATAGGTTGGTTTCTCCCTGTATTGATACACTCGGTTTTAGACTGTGGAAGTGCTTTTAGTCATAATAGGAAATACACAAAGTTAGCTTTTCTTGTTTTGACAGTCACATAATGATTTATAAGTTATGTGTACCCATTAAAGTACTGAGATTGTCAAGATAAAAATTGGTCCTAGCCAAGTTATAATGTTATTAATTTTTTATGATAACAAAAATATATAACTTTTCAGATAGTTTTCCTCATTAACTTTGGGAGGATGAGTTTTGTAAATCTATTCACTTGCCAGAGATTTCTATTCCTTTTATTCAGTAATACAAAGTAAGTTTGTAAAACCTAAAGCAAACTTGATTTTACTTTTTTACCTTCAAAGCAAGAAAATTATCATATAACTTAAAACAGGGACATTGTGGTTTCAAACCTCTGGGCTTTAAAAAGTTCTATTCATTTACCTCTCAATATATACTTTTTATCATTCTTATTTTTAATTGCTTCAAACATGTGAAACTCTCACTAGTTTCTCTGAAAACTCTCACAAAACCATTGTCAGTTTTCTCACTTTGTCAAACATCCTTTAAAGCTGTTATTTGAAGGAGACACTAGTGTTCACATCTGTGCACTACATACGGTTTGGTTTTACCTCCTGTGCTAAATTTACCCCAAGACATGAGTTGCTGGCAAATTTTCATTTTAGTAAATCCTTAAACTAAAGAATGAAGAGAGGACAAAGGAGAGCAGGGGAGAGAAGGGGAAAAGAAAAGAGGAAAGAAAAAGTCAAACAATGAAAAGCGGACTCAGGTTGCCTCCATATTCCCATTTGTCTTGAAATCCCATGAGTAAAAATCAATTTAGCAGAGTTTTATACACCACCCTAGGCAAGAAATGAACAGACTGACTGAATATTTTTCAGTCACCTTCCAGGACCACTCTTTCATGTTGTGGTATCTCCAATATACAAATAAGCCTCAAAGAGGTTTTCAGAACCCTGTCTATAGTCACTCACTGATAGAGCCAAGAATTCGACCCAGATCTTTGGCCATTGTGCCTTTGCACATTTCCACTCTGCCTCCTGCTGCAACAATCTTGTGCCAAATTATAATCACTGCCAAGCCAAGAGGGAAATAGCTGAACCAGAGCTCTTACTCGGTTTTCCAGCTTCATACTGGCTATGTTCTGTAGCCCAAGAAAGAGAGCCCATGATAGGCAGGCCTTCTCATGATAGGAAGTACGGTCACTAAAGGCATGACTTGCAGCAATGGGGAGCAAATACCCCTGTGAAGGCTAGCCTGGAAATGTTACTAAGTCAATGCTGGGCCACTACAACGTGCTTATGAAACAAAGTAAAGTTGAATTGGAGAGATGTGGACAACGGGATACATTCAAGATACAACAAAGAATCAATGCTAATGACATTTTTAATAGCATTATGTTTTCAGCTGGCTGTTCTGTGGGATTGATGGGGAAACATAGGTTAGAGAATCCAAGGTCCAAGAATTACATTTTCAATCACAAGGACTGAATTACAAACTAAAATGAAAGAGTACTAGTCTTTTAAGAAATTGCAATGAAATCATTCATAATAGTTTAAAATTGTCTAAAGGACTCCTTACCAAAGTGAATATATGCTGACATCTCTCCTCCTCATAGCACATGCAAGAAGAATCCACAGGAAACTCTCCTAAGATTGTCTTAAGAATGTCCAAAGAACTACATTTTCATTGCTTGCACACAACTGTGTATTTTGATTGTTATGCTACAGTTCCCGACTCCCCACGTTTCCTCTAGCAAAGAGGCAAATTGTTAGCCTTCAATTGAGATTCCAAACCTCTACCTAAGCATGGGGCAAGTGGATAAATTTAGACTTTTCTTTCAGTCCAGCCTTAAAACCTTTCCAAATTCCTTGTAGTAAAATAA
>NW_022103968.1:68311106-68318604 GCF_000313985.2 Echinops telfairi | reverse complement strand
TTGGGTTGGGATGTTTTCGTGATGCACATTTTCTTTGCATAAAACTCTCTCTTATACGTGAGTCGCCATGGATTTGTTTCTCCAAAGTACCCAGACTAATACAGGCACAGTTGACTCAAAGCCCTGGAGGTTTGTTTTCCAGAGCTACTCCCAGACACGTTTAAAGAGGAAGCAGGTTATCCAGACAAAATGCTCCTCTGCAAAACAATATGGGGTAGTAGGGAACCCAGCTCCTTCCCAGCTAAGTGCATCTGCTCAAGAAGCTCTTGGCCTTGTCTGGCAAAATGGAGTACTCAGAACATAATGATGACCTACAGGCCCCATATCCCCATCATTTTCCGCAAGTTCATTAAGGATGGAGCATTTCGCTCTAATGCCTCCCCTAATCTTAAATGTATGTCAGGCTCAGCAAGTACGGATTGTAACTAATCAGACTCACCTTGAATTTGGTAGCTTGAGTGGTCATGACTACTATATATATTAATTATTTGGTTTTAGGATGCCCAGGAAAGAGGATGTGCCTAACGAGTTAGTGGTAACTATTGTTGGACAACATCCTACTTTGAGAACATAAAAACCAAACAGTGGAGCATTGAGAAATTAAATTCATGGCCTGGAAAACAAGGCAAGATTTTGAAAATGTCATGTTGATACAGTAGGTGCTCTTGAGAGTGTGCGTGTGGTGTGGGGAGAATGTCAGAAACTGGATTGATTACATTTTCATAGCAATGTTATGTGATGGAGGTGGGAAAGGGTCAAGTGCATCAATACCCTTTCGTGCTTTAGGGACACACATCACATCTTTCATCAAAACTGTACCATATAACAACTCACCATAAGATAATTCAAACATTTCTATCTCTAGGGATGACCAAATACTTCCATAGAAGACTGAGAGAGCAGTTAGCTGAATCCCGTGACTCCCTTTCAGGCCACCAGGAGGCGGTGTTAACAACTGATGGACAACTTGGAGGTATAAATGCCTCTGTGTTCCCTCTTCTCGTGTTGCTTCAAAATTTCCTCCTAAAGAGCCCTTGTGGCATGGTTCCACATTGAGTGTTGAGACACAAGTCAGCAGTTTGAAGCCATCACCCTCTCTGCAGGAGAATGACGGGGTTTTCTATTTCCATAAAGAGTTACAGTCTAGGAAACGTACAATGGAGTCCAATAGGGTTGCCATGAGTTGCCGTTGACTGGATGGTAGTGAGTTTTTTGAGATCCATTTCTAATCCAATTTTCTTTTCAATCTTCACAGAACCTAAGAGTAGTTGTATGTTTGTTCTTTGTCATCCAAGAATGACCAACACAAGATAGATGAATGATGACTATTGCAAGAGGCACCAAGGTTCCTATAGAAATTATATCCTGATATGGCTAAAATTGGAGGGGGGAATGCTGAAGACTGTCCAAGGGCTCAGAGTGATGTGCACAATCCTCAGAGGTGATTTTTTCCCCTTAGGTTTGGGGACTCATCAATTAACTTCACACAGCCTGACGGTGCTTGGAAACATGTCTTGTCTTTTGCCATGCAATTCCTTTCGGGGCAGTGGTTCATACAGCACACATACCACATTGTGAAACTATCCACAAAGCAAAAGAGGAGACATGGAGAACTTTTGAGATCTGTGCTAATTAGATGATTTTATGTCAACTTAAAGATGTATGAACGTGTAAGGGTGAACTCCAACTTGTCAATCAAGTCACAGCCTGATGATGCTTCCTTGGGGGGGGTGGCCTTCTTATAAGAAGGGAGCCTGGGAACCTGCTTCTCTTTCTGCCCCTCTGCCTTCCTGCCTACTGGAACTCTGCTTATTGTAAGGAGTAGTCCATGTAGCTGCTGAGGCCCTGCCCTGTTCCTACAGACCTTCACTCCCCACAACTCTGCATCAACCCACCTGTGATCTTCCTGCTTCCTGGTTTACCTAACTGTGGCAATGGGCTGCTGTTACATGAATCTGAAGAGAGCCTTGTGGACTAGACTTATGGACTTATCGACTTGAGTTGGACTGGGCTGGGATGACTTCTTGATATGCTTCTTGATCTGAAGCTCTTTCTTAGACATGGATTAGTGTCATGTAACTGGATTTGTCTCTCTAGACAACCTGGCTTAAAACAAAGTTTTATTGGTTACTTTTTCTTTTCTTCTTTTTATAACAGTGCATAGAACACAAAGAAGCTCCCCTAGGTGTCCCTTGCATGCTGGACTTATACCAGAGTTGTAGGCAGGCTTAGAATCCAGGCTCCAACTCCCAGTCCAAGCATACTAATCTTTTAAATGCTGTTGCCTCTCAACCTTACAAAGCAAGGAACAAGCAATAAGAATATTAAATACACCATGAGCTGACAGCCAAAAAAGGAAAAAATTAGTCTTGAAGGAAAGTGCAGGCAGAATTCTCCTTAGAATTGAGAAGGCGAGAGTGTATCTTGCTTACTTGCTTATATAGCATCCAGAAAGATCAAACACTAGGAAAAAGACATCATATTTGATAGAAGGTCAACGAGAAAGGACAACCTTCTCAGTGAGATAGATTAACACAATAGCTGCAATAAGGGCAACCTTCTCAATGAGATAGATTGACACAATAGCTGCAATAGGGGACTCAAGCACACCAACAATTGTGGAACCAATGCTGGACTGGGCAGTCCTTCATTCTGTGACACAAACGTCACTGCGGACTCAACAGCAACAAACAACCGTGTTATGGGGGCCATGAAAGTAATGGGTTAGGTCGGATCAAACCTTTCTTAAAGCAAAAGCAACAGTCATGCTGTGAGTCCATTCCCCGGGAAAGTTCACCGTTCCTTTGTAAGTAACTTGGAGAGTGGGTTTGCCACTCAAGTGAAATGCAGCATTAGAAAGCATCCGGTACTGTCCCCAACACATATTAGGCACCGAATAAATCTTACGTTACCTGCAACTTCCTTAGAGCAAAGAGTTTCTGTTTCCAATTTAGAAAAATGGAATTTCCTGTTTTTCTTATCAGGTTTGCTGTGATGTAATTGGCAGCTCCCTTTGATTTCAGGATTCAAAAAAAAAACAAAAAAACTTTGCACAAAGTTTTGCCAGAATCTTCTCAAGGTTTGAAGCCCAGAAAAGAAGACTCCAATCTCCAAGAAAACCAGGTTTGAGGCCCATGTGGTCACATATTTGCATGTGGACAAGAAAATCTGAATGTGAATATGAAACTTCCTATAAGAGTCTCTTACACAGTCACTACTTAAAAAAATTACAACCTCACTGTCATTGCATCAATTCTAACTCATAAGAGTCCTGGTGGGAACGTGGATTATGTGTTAGGCTGCTAACTACAAGGCTAATAGTTCAAAACCTGCTCTATAGGGTCACTATGAATTAGTCACTACTTAGAAACTAAATAGGACACAAGTAGGGATATTTTTCTAAGGTAGGTTTCCTTTGATTCTCAAATAGACCTACCAGCCTGAGTTTTGGGGAGACACATGGCATGCTGGAAAGAGGCAGTACTGAAGAGTGGGAAGATGTGGGTCTTAGATACAGAGAGCCTGACTAAGGATCAGAACCATATTTGCAGGGAACACCATGATTAATTAGCATAACATAATCAATAAAGATAATATTCAACATCCTACTTTGATGAGTAGTGACTGGGGTCTTAAAAGCTTGTGAGCAGACATATAAGGTGCAACTATTGGTTTCTACGTACCCTGAGAAAGGAAGAGTAATGAAAAGTCAAGGACATATGGAAACAATTAGTCCAACGAAGTAATGTAACATGAAAATACAATCCTGGGATTAGAAGAACTAGATGGTGCCCGGGCATTGCTATCCACCGCTCTGAAAAGTATCCCATTAAAAGATCCTGGATAGAAGGCACGGTTCTGCCTTCATAGTGAATGTTATTGAAAGTATCGCTGTGTCTCCAATCCGCACAACAGATATAACTACTTCCTAGTCACACACATTTTGAGAATACGCAAGTCAATAATTCATTATTGGAATCTGAAAAGAAGTCCTACACATGTATAAAATCCTTTGCTCAACAGTGCTTACCACTGATTAAAATAATGCTAGTATCAATAAAATTTCCTTAAGCACCATGGTAAGATCCATGATGTATGGCCATGAAATGACAATGGTGATTCCAAAAGGGAACCAGGAACTTATAGAAACAATAATTATATGGAAGGACTTGAGCTCTCACTTGATCATAGCTCTAATAGAAGAACAACTAGGGCTTGTCCTTGTCCTCAGGAGGAGACCACTGAAGACATGGGTGCCATAACAAAGTGTGGTGAAGAAATCAGATGGTGCCCAGCTATCGTGAAACATAGTGTCTGGGGTCTTAAGGGAATGTCTTAAAGCCATCTAAGTGAGAAATCAGCTTAGTCTAAAAGGGAATAAGCACACCAGCCTGTGTGATCCAAGGATTGCAAATATGAAGATATAAAACTGGCGAAGGAATGGGACCAGTCCTTAAATTCTAAACACCCGGTTTGTGGAAAGCTGCAGATGATTGTGGTAGCCCAAAAATTTGCGTGGTCCCTGCATGGATTGAGTCCCCAGTAAATCCCCAATGCGCATATGTTAGGAATGTAAACAGTCCTAATATCAGACCAAAACCTTTGCAAAGGGGATTTTAGCAGCTGTATTTAAACTGGAGTGCATTATCTTCTAATTTGATTTCCCTGTGGATCCAATATGAATTTATTCTAAATTTTCAATATTCTCTGTTTTCGCTTAGATTGAAGTTTTATCTGTTTTCTATGATTATTGTTTCAGGGTCCTTGTTTGTTGTTTGCCCCTGTTATCAGGAGAGGGAAACCAGGATGGGTAGGATTAAGAAGACAATAGCTGAATTGATGATTGTCTAGGGGCACAAGGAGGAGGGTGGGGGGAATGAGCAATCATTTATCAATGGCACCAGAAGGAAGAAAAGGTTCCAAAATTGATTGTGGTGATGAGTGCATACCCTTCTTGTTATGATTTAACTATTGAATTGTACGATATGTTAATTCTAGCTAAATAAAACTTATAAATAAATATATGAATTAATATGCTCCTGGATAAAGTGGGAGATAAATATGCAGCAGATTATTTGTACCTTGCCTAACTCAGTGGTTGTAAGGATTAATCAAGTTAATGTACATCTTTATATAAAAGTTATGAGAAGAACTAAGCTTCAGAATCAACGTCAGCAGGCCCTTTGCTGTATGCCTCAGGCACAGAAGTTGAGTCACAGAGGGAAAGTCAGCTCCTGTTCTCAGAAGTCTGTACTTAGAGGTAAGGGAAGAAGGGATTCCTTTTAGTGCCCTATCTGAAGGTCAACAAAATCTAAGAGCCCCAAGACTTAGCTTCCCATACTGACTCTCAAGGGTCAGGGGGAATAGGAGAGGGGGAGACAGTTGCAGGAGAGAGGAAGCAAAGAGAGAGAAAGAAAGACCCAAAGAGATCTTGAGATTGGCTACCTTGGTCTCTGGCAGCTCTCACGTCAGAGTTGCACCCACAGGGTGACCCAGTCACATCTCTGCTCTTGGCTACATGAGATAAGTCTTATAGCGTCCTCAAATTTTCCATTACGCTTAACTTGCTGCCATCAAGTTGATACCAATGCCTAGCAATCCTACAGGACAGAGGAGAACTGTCTTGTGACAGTCCTAAAACTGTCCCAAGACTGTAATTCTATGTGGGAGTAGAAAGCCCTGTCTTTCTCCCTTGGAGCAGGTGGAGATTTTTCATCACAACTCTTGGCATGAGCAGCCCAAAGCATAACCACTATGCCACCAAACCTCCCATTCATGACACTTAAACTACTTGAAATTGGTTACTGTTACTTTCAACCAGGAGTTTTGACCAAGACACAAACCCCAAACCCAGGCCTATTTCTAGGATCAGAAAATGTTTTCCCCACTTACGTCCTCCTACTTTCCCGTTCGGAGTTTGTTATTTGAGGAAACATCAGATGGACAACTAAGGACCACTGCTCATTCAACTCTGTTCAAGACTGTGCCTCTCCTCTGTCCACTTCCTACTGTCTGCCCACCCCGTTCTTTCAGACAAATCTTCTTCCTTGTTTATATCCATCCTCCGGGACCTCTTTTCTTCTCTCCTCTCGGGTGAGGGTGCGTGCACACACATACACACACTATTATGCCACTCTGTCTTGGCTAATTATGTAAACAGCCAACAGTAATGTGCTGGCATTAAAATCACAAACTTGGCCACTTCCCTCGGGCATCGTTCCTGGTGTATGTGAGCCTTCATGGATCTGGAAGCCACCCATCATTACCTCCACCACAGCCAAAGACTTTAGACGCAAGAGAGCATTTAAGTTTTCAGAGTCTGAAACCAAATGGACCGGGCTGCAGGTGTGGCACCTCAAAGTTACGCCGTGGGCAGACGGTCTCAGGACACATTTTCTATAACTTGCTGCAACTTGAAAAGAAAGGTTAAAAGAGGAAACTAGCGAGGGAGGCCTCAGAACAGTCTGGCACCAAGGAGTGAGGAGGTTTTAGAGGAAAGAGGTATTGGGTAAACTCCATCTCCCTAATCTGCATGGCGACTGCTGGCCAAATTTGCTCTCAGAGCTGTGAGAAGGACCAATTAATTTATCAATCTGCACCTCTTTCTGCCATAACATATTTCCCTCGTGCCAACAAAAAAATGTGTCCATTATCAGGCAGGTCCCTGTCCTCCTAAGCAGCCCATGTGGCTGTATAATTACACTTCTTTCCTTGACAACTTGCATGATTGTTTTCCTAACAGTATATTACTTCGTTAGTACTTTCCAATATACGTTATTTTTAAACTGTCACTTTTGCCCAACTCATCCCAATTCGCACTCGTCTGTTTATCATAACAATCATTAATAACTGTCAGTCCACGCCATCAATGTAACGAACTCACTCCCTCATTAGCATGTTCTAGCATTTGTTCCGTAGAGGGGGCTGATTATTTTTTACAACAGGCCAAGCCAATTACTTTAGTGAAATGGAATCACATTAATCAAAACTTAACAAGGTGGCAAATTTAAAGATATCAGATTGCAAAAGACAGCATAACTAATATGTCAGTGTCAGAGGTAGTGTGTAGGTATGCAGCAGCTGTACTAAATATATCTCTTCACGGAGGCCACATGAATTTTGACATTTCATATGATCTGACAACTACCAAAGTGATATTATGGAAGGCAAGAGCCCAGTGCTGCATGGCTCACATCGGCTTTTGTAGATTCTGGCAAAAACAGTGGGAGCAAAAAGGGAGACAGAAAAAGCAAGAAGAAAATGGTGGCTATGCCCATCCAGGCTGGCAGAAGGCAGTTGATTATGTTTCTCTGTGCCAAGGCATTTTCTTTTACACTTTAAATGATGATCGTCATCCATCACCATCTGACAACTGCATCAAAACCAGCTGCAAAACATGCAAAGCCCAGCAGTCTAAAATATGCTGACATAACCAACAGAAAAACAGATCTCTCTCTCTCTCTCTCTCTCTCTCTCTCTCTCTCTCTCTCTCTCTCTC
>NW_022103968.1:68252945-68310991 GCF_000313985.2 Echinops telfairi | reverse complement strand
TCTCTCTCTCTCTCATGCATTGCTATCCTGTCAATTCCAACTCATAGGGACCCTGTAAGACAAAGTAGGACTGTTCCTATAGGTTTCCAAGACTATAAATCTTGATGGGAGTAGCAAGTCTTAACGTGTCCTTCAGAGAAGCTGGTGGTTTCAAAATGCGGAGCTTGTGGTTAGCAGACCAATGTGTAACCCACCTACACCACCAGGATTCCCGAGATATGCATATACACATATACATAGATGTGGAGACTTAAAAAAGTGTATGAAAAATCCCATTCCTTTCAATTACATTTTCCACACATTTCCACACATATTCTCCATAAGAAATAAACCAGAAAAAAAACTCCGCTGGGTGGGGCTTTCATTGTACAAATTTTTCCTGCTAAGCGAGTATCAAGCAACTCACTCTGAGTTAGTGCACCCAGTGGCATCACCTGGGAAAGTTCTCTCTTGTCACCATGAGTTTTTTTGTGAAACCGTTTCACTCAAACCTCTTTTTTGTGATGTCTGATTTAAGAGAACAGCATGCAGCTGTGAACTTTTGTTTCCTGCCCAGGAAAAATGCCATAGAAACTGTTGTGATATTGAGCACAGCTTACAAGGACAGCACTATGGGGAAAACTCAAGTGTAAAAGTGGTTTTCTCATTTCAAAAAAGGTGAAATGTCGATTGATGACAAATCTTGTTCTGGTTGTCCATCAATTTCTCAAAGAGATGGAAATGTCAACTCTAGTGCATTTGGAGTTTATTCCACCAGGTCAGACTGTTAATCAAGCTTTTCGATTTAGGGATGCTGAAAAGATTGCATAACAGTGTGAGACAAAAAAGGCCTGATTTGTGGCAGACAAGGGGACTGGTTTTTGCCACCATGACAGTGTACCTGCTCATGCAACTATCTCAGTGCTCCAGTTTTTGGAAAAAACCAGCATGCCTCTCTTGCCCCATGCACCCTACTCACCTGACCTTGCTCAAGGCAACTTCTTTTTACTTCCTCGAGTGAAGAGGGACACGAAAGGATAGTGATTTGACCACATAGTAGAGGTGAAGAAGAAAACAAGGAGGTGCTCTCAGCTACCCAAACAGATGAGTTTGAAAAATGTTTCCAGGAATGGAATCGCAGATTTGACAAATGTAGTAAGTTTGATGGGAGAGTACTTTAATGGTGACAAGATTGTTTTATAAAAGATTTTTTAAATACATAGCTTTGAAAAAAGTTTGGGAGTTTTGGGGTTCCCTTTGTATGTGGAGTAGGGGGGAAAAGCTCAAGAAGGAATTGGGTGGGTAGAATATGATGTTTTGTAGCAGAGAGAAGATAAAGAAAAATTTTAAAAAACGGAACAGTGAAAAAAAGAAAAATGAGAAAATGAACAAACAAAAGGGAGACAAAGAAAAGAGGAGAGTGATGAATGGGAAAAGAAAGTGAGTAGGACAAACAAGAAGAAGGGGAGTTAGAAGAAATGTGAAAGCAAAGTGGGAACTCTCTTATAAAAGGTTGATTTTATCTTGGGATTCTTCTCATCTCTATCTTCCACATTCCAGTGTTTCTACTGAAGCAATTTTTTGCCTTCCGTAAGGAGATGACATTGGGTCCCTTACACATCACCCTGCTTTTAGTCGTTAAGTCAGAGTTTTGCCACCAAAATTTTATTTCTGAAATACGGTTCTGCTACTGTCACTCCTCCAGTCCACTGGCTCCTTGTGACCCACAGGGTCAAGTCTAACTCTTTAGTATGGCCATGGGTCTATTCACCACCTGGCTGCCCTATGCTTACATCGTACTATACCTTCCCCTCACCAATCCACTTCCCTTCAGCCTCCTATATCATCCAACCAAAAGGTGGTACATACATACAATGAAGTCCTGATTCATACTACAGCATGGATGGCCCCTGAAAACATCATTCTAAGTAAAATAAGTCAGTAGAAATAAAGGACAAATATAGTATGATATCACTCATGTGTTGTTATGTAGGGAGTGGGAGAGAGCAGGAAATGAGAAGTCATTGTTTAGGGAGCACTGAGCTTATATTAAGGTAAAATATTGGAAATGGATAATGGTAATGGTTAAGCAATATGCTAAGCATAGTTGGCTTTGTGCCTATGAAGTGTACCTGAAATGTAACTGTGAAGAATTTTAAAATGGCAAGTGCTTTGTGATATATACATATCATAATTTATTAAAAATTGTCAACACTGTTTTTTTTAACTGAAATCTCTGCTCTGACATTTATTAGCTAGCTGATCTTGAGTAAAGTATTTAACTTATGTGGGTCTCTGTTTCTTCATCTATAACAAATGAAGATAGTATCCCATAGTACCTGAAATTTAGTATTAAAAATAAAATAAACAACATATCAAACATGCTCAGAAAGATGTTTGGCACACGAGTCAGCACCAGTTCCAGGAATGGTCCTTGGGGCAGAGATTGTGCCCGTATTCATCTTTCAGTCACTACAACATAACCAAGCCCTGGCATTCGATGGAATTAAACTGAAGTAGAGTCCTTTGAAATCCTCATTTATGAAGTAGACATCCTTCCCCGGGCCTCATTGACTAGCTATTTAATGAACTAATGAACCAGTGAGCTGCCCATAGAGGACAGAAGATGGACAACATGATTTGTAGGTCTTTCAGGAATGAGATAGCTTAAAAGGCGCCATGGTCCACAATATCACATCTGATCAGTACCTTCCCAAGACCCACAATCCAACCAGTTCAGCTACCCTACTGTTATTTTATTTAATGGAGTATTGTTTAATGTCATTTATTTTTACTCACTTACTTATCCCAAGTCCAGATCTCTCAAGTCAGCAAGGCCCCTACTATGTAATGTTAGATTCAGTTGTACCACACAGTTCATGAAAATGTGCCATGACTCATTTTCACAACTTAAATAGCTATTTGGCTGGGTTGTCAGGTTGGAGTGATGCATGTCTATGATAAAGCAGAATAAAGAGAAGGGTCGGTGCCTGTGAACCGAAGCTTTACTCGTTATATTAGCCCCTTCCCCCTTAATTGGGATGCCTTGCAGGGGCAGTTGCTCAATGGTCTTCCTCCTTTATATTGTATCGATCCCACTGCCAAATTTGACAATGTATCCTTCTCCCCAGCAATGAAAGAATTTTCTTCAGAAGGTTCAGCATCCATTCCATCCTAATTATTGTCTCAAAATAAAAGAATGATCCACAAATGTTTAAAGGTCTTATTTAAAAATCCAATCAAGTCATAGATCACCTACTTATATTCAGTCTTGAATCCTACATACCAAACATCTAACTCATGCCAAACATCTAACTCATGGCAATTGTCACGAAAGATTAGTATAGCACCTAATTAACCTCAAGTCATGAGAAATAAAGCTGAACTAAAACAAAATCACTCCAATTTTAACTAAGTTAAAAGGAAGAAAACAGGGCCTGTATCACTCATACTGGTATCTTTTGAATTGCATGAGAGATTAATTTAAAATATACCAAGGTATCTCTCTATTTACAGAGTCTGTGTGGTTGATGTAGCAACCCAAAGTAGAACTGGCCCTGTGGGGCACTCTTTATGAGAGTAGAAAGCCTCATCTGTCTCCCTCAGAGGAGCTGGCAGTTTCAAACTGCTGACCTTGAGGTTAGAAGCCCATCGCATAACACATTTTATGACAACAGGGCTATCGGGTTGTTATGAATTGGAATTGATTCAATAGCAGTGAGTTTGGAGTTTGATGATGATATAATACAGCAGCCTCCTAAGTAAAGCAAATAATTTTGTAAATTATTTTATAAATTCAACTGGATTTTCATTTTAAATAATCACATAATTTTAATGTTGGGAATAGAATTTACCAATTGATTTCAGTCTGTTTTTGGTTTTGGGGTATTTTTTTGTTTCTGCTTTGTTTTGTTTTTCATTTCATAGAGGGGCACAGCTGGATGTGCTGGTTGTATTATCCTTCCATAGATGGCTACAACATCTCCCATCCATTATGCTTTTAGAATGTGACTTTGCCATTGCCTCACATCAAGAAGTAGATGTTAATTCCCTTCTCCTTACCTCTGGGAAGGCTTCTGTTACTGTGACTGACAGGATGTGTGCAAGTAACACCATGGGGCCCTAACAGTGATTGCAGCTTCCACTTGGTTCAGTCAAAGTCTTGCACTTGGAGCCCTGGGTCACCACACAGGAAGTTCAACAACCCTTAGGCAGCCACATGCTGAGGAAGCCAAGGCATACAGAAAGGCCATGTCTATGTCTATGCTTCCAGTCAGCAGTTCTTGTCGTCAAGTTAGACCAGCCCGGACACCATCTATCTACTATGCAAATACATTTTCAGATGATTTCAGCCTCAAACATTGTGTCTTGGCTGTCGCAAGTTTGTAGCTTTTAGGATGATGTTACAATAGACACCAGAAAGAGTGTAAAACTTGGGGGCGGGGGGAGCATTAGATCAAGTTAGGACTGGAATTCTGGCCTACTGATTCTAGTTCTGGTTTCGGTACCCTTTCCCCTTTACCATTCTTCTGCTGATATTTTGCATGAATCAATGCAAGGACAGGAACACCAACCCACTCTATAAGGTACTTCGGCAGGAACAGAGAAAAAATGAGCCAAAATTGCCCTGGATGCTCAGGGGATAAACCAAAGTTTCCACTGTCCGGAAAGAAAAGTCTACCCAAGGAAAACCTATATTCACCAGGCATAGCATAGCATTGAAATGAAAATTGTGTGTGTGTGTGTGTGTGTGTGTGTGTGCAGTATTTGACATTCATTGGCCCAGTGATTTGTTCCCAAGTGTAAAATTCCCTGAAAAGCAATCACTGCCCCAAATGAAGGTCCTTATATCACATCTCCCACAAATTCCTTTTTACCTCTGTCTTGGAGAATATCAACAATTCCCCAACCTGGTACCATGGCCATCGGGTGAGTGCCTCAATTATGGACACACAACATGGATCCAGGAGGAAAAAGTGCAGGTTTAACCGGACTAAGATTGAGACAAAAGTTGAAAATTATGAAATGACTGTATCCCATGTGAGTCTTAGCCTTCTCTTCTTGCACGCTGACTCTTGCCTAGGCATACTTTCAGATCCACCCTTCTCTTCCTAACAAATCTGCTGGGAGTCTCCATTGCAGTACTGCCTTCTCCGAGAACTCAATGAGATGGTCTGTCAGAGAGAGACCCTGGGACCATCTTTCCTTTAGTGATCTCTCGTTATATACTTAAACATCAGAAATTAGGAATATGGAGCACTCTCTCCCTGAATTTACTATACCTTTTTTCCAGACCCAAAGTTAGACCACATTACCTGACAAAAAATTTTTACCTATCTTATAGATTTCTTAAATAAAATCTATAAAAGCCTAAAACATTTAAAATCATATTTTTCCATTCATCTAATTACTTGTCGTTATTAAAAATGAAACCCAAAACTTTAGTAATCTATGTGCTTATATCATAAACCCACACATATGTATATTAATTAATATATTCTTTACAGTTTTTAAATCAAGGCTATGCCATACAATCTGGGATGTAAACTCATCACACAGAGAAGAGCTGATGACTTCTCCCCCATTATCCAGCCAAGACACAAATGCTCATTTATTATTCTCTCTTTAATCTCCCGAGGGTACAATGATCATTCCTCCTCCCACAAGCCAGTCACTTCATCGCTCTGGGTCTTAGTTTTCTTGTTTCTAATCACCCAAAGAGAGAAAGTGGAATGTCCAAGTTCACAGAGCTTGGTGGGGACTTAAGCTCAGATGTCTGACTGACAACAGGCTAGTCTTTCTGGCTGTACTTCCTTGGTTAGCTGAGTGTCCCCGCTCTGCTGTCACACCGTCTCTGCACTCACGTCCTGCAGCAGGGAGTGGGGGGCCATAAAGCCCAGGGATGCCCATCCAGACAGAGGAGTAATCCCCCACCTTCATGAAGCAGTGCAAAGAGCCCAAGTCGCCAATCCAGAAGCGTCTGCTCAGACTCTCAAAAGCCAAACTGGCAAAAAGAACTCTTCTTTACAGGATCAGAAAGGGAGCTGGGGAAGCACCTGCCTTTGAACTCAGCACGCAGCCAAAGGACAAAGCATGCAACTTCACGTTCACCATCGTTTCCCGAGTCTGACTGCTGTGGGAACAGAGAGGCTACAGATGTGAGAGGGGCCTCCAATTTATTTTTTCCCTGATTTATTTTCCCCTGCATATCATTTTGATATGACAACAATGTATAATTCGATTATACATGATACATAAAATCATGGCAGCTGTTCAGAAATTTTCACAGCAAAATATTTTCAGATTCATACCCAGTCAGAGATACATACATAGCCCCACATGAGCACAATCTGACTTTGTCAATATCCTACAAAAATCATAAAAGGAGAAAATGATAAGGTATTGTCAGGTGTTCCCTGCCTGTGCTCTGTCCCTCAGTATAGAATTCAGAGCACCTCCTTCAAAATCATCCACAATAGGTCTAATGAGGAATCAGCTTTTGGGGGTGAAATAACAGCAGTGCAACAGAAAAAATAAGTGTGTGTAATATTTAATGTTACTTTAAGATGATACTGTGAAACTTGGTGCGTTTAATTCCCTTTTAAGCGCCACGTAAAAGTGTCTCTCCCGGCTGTTCATTCTGTGGGTTACATTCCGTGCTTAAGATTAATCCCTCAGGAGTTTTTTATTTCCTATCCTGCCTATCTTTCATCTTCACCCCAGACTAAGCAGATGGATGTGAATTCAAAGTTTTCTGATCTTTAGCACAAGTTATGGAGGGTTATCTTTGGCCGTATATCTTTCTGTGGCAGTGCTCCCTTGGTGATGAAGGATTAACCAGCCCAGCTGTCTCTTCCCAGAATGATGCAGTGCCGTGCTCCTCAACACGACAGCATCACTTAATCTTAATGTCCGCTCTCTGAGCACAGCCGCGCAGGACAAAGCCAATCAACATCAGATGCCACCAAGATGGACCTACTGCTTGGCCCTGGAGTCCCTCACCCTCACACTCCTATTAATCAACATCATCCAACCCACTCCCAGAGTTCACGCCTCTCAAACCTCAGCTAAACGAAGCTGGAGTCCACGTCAACCATCTGACGTAAGTGGGAGGAAAGGGTGGGCTATGGTGAAATACATAGTATAGTACATCAAGCCTCGTTCCTCATTGAGAAAGTCTTTCCTTCCATCCAACTGTTCTGTGAAACGCCAACAGTGGTTCTGGAATACTCAGCACCTCTTCATGTGCTGAAATCCAACCATTTAACATCATAGAGATGGGTCTTGAATGAAACCTACATATTTCCAGAGACCCCAACACAGTTCAAAAAAAGATGTGTCTATTCACAACTGAATTGCTCTTTTATTAACTACCCCCTTATTAACTTCCCCTATCTCCACCCTTTCCTGTGGATATGACTCCAATTACAGGTACAAATTGGAGTCCAACTTATTTTACTGCTTTTTGCACAAAATCCCTTAGTCTCATGACAGAGGACACCAATCTGTGTCTCAACCAAAGAAAAGTTTTGCTTTAATAACTGATATCTCCACAAATCTATTTAATCGTCATGAGTCACCTCCTCCTATTTTAAGTTGACATGTCACAGGTAGGGAAAGCAAATTGGCACTCTCATGTTTTGCTCTAGCGCCCAGCAATTATAGTAATGTGCTTCCCTTTTCTTTCTTACGAAAGGTAACAAAAAAGCCAGCCCAGATCTCAAAGGCAAATGTAATAAAAGAGTAAATTATTGCTGGAGTTTACTAAACAAATGCAACCTAGTTAAATTTGGAAAAATCTTCACTTTTGCTTACATTTGCAATTTTACTGCTGAACTACTGGTATTTCTTACTTATGCAACATTAAAATGTATAAGAAATCCTCTTGTGTGCTATATCCAGCATCTACTCTTGATTTATAATACCCAATTTAGGGGGGAAAAAACACAACTAAACCTGATTTAAATCACAGATTACTCTGTAAAACACAAGCAAGGAACTATTCCAAATCCTAAATGTAATTTAAACATATTTATATTTTACAGTGATATATTTTTCCCAATTCCTTGTCTTACAACTGTAAACTTTCTATAATTATATAAGCAATTTCCCTAAGGTCACCACATTGATCATAGTTATAAATTGCTAAAGTACAACAACACACAGTGAACAGTAAAATATATGTGGGATATCACAAACATTTCATCAAATCAGGAATCAGATGAGGGAGGAAGAGTGAGAAATGTAAGAATATGGATAAGGAAAGCAACAAATGCAACAACCAGCTATGCCCAAACCATTTGGGATACAGTTTTTACAAACTGTCTTCAAGTAGGGCTGGACTCAATTGTTGATATTTTTAACTCTGTGCCTCTTACTTTGAAAGCCATTTGAGAAGGAAGCCAAGAAACAAACTCCAGAAGTTTCTCAGAGCAAAAGGAAAAGCAAGAACAGAAATCATACACAATCAATATTGCCTTCTGCCAAAACAGAGCTACAGAGGCAAATGTTCTCAAAGGGTGTCCCGAGGAACTCGGGGACTGTATGGAGGCATTTCCAAGGTGGAGCCAGGACAACCCTTGGTTCTGTTGCCTCTGCTGGTGTCCTGCTTAAGAAACCTTGGGGGGTGGCGGCAGAGGAGGGGGGGAGGGATGCTTAAAAGCTTACAAAGAAGGAAAAATGGACCCTAAACTACCACTCTTGCTCCTGACATGATGCCGAATGGAATCTAAAAGAAGGCCTTTGGCTTGCAGTCACTTCACCTCCTGCTCCTCACTAGTGTGTGGGTTCCGGGATCCCTAAGTGCTGTTGCTGCCTCGGGCCCTCTCCTTGCGGCTGGGCATCCTGCAAGCTCCACATGGTCACAAGAGTGCTCGTGGGAATGGCGGGACTGAAAGAACCATCTGCCCAGCACAAGTTAGAGAGAAATGCATGCTGAAGACTGTCCGGGAAGGTGGCAGGATCCTGGGTGTGTAGCTGGGCCGTCCGACCATATGTTCTCCCTGGGAACATGGTCCAGGGAGCTGCATGCATGGAGGTTTTATAACTTCAAAACAAAGATTTCTATAACAAGAGTCAGAAGCGTGGCCCTTGACCCTGAGCCTTGGCTCTCCAGTTCATATCCTTGCGGTTCCCTCATGCGAAGCTGCAATGGGCGGGGCTTTCTTCGCCTGCATTGTGCAAGCCCTGAAACCGACTCCTACTCAACTACAAGGATTCAAGGTCAAACAGCTCAGACCTTCTGAGAGGTCTTCCTCCCTCCCACCATCCATGGTGCTCTATCCTTTCTTAGATTTTAGTCTCCTTCCCTGACTCGTTCCTCTCTTTTGTATAATTAATTTCAAGTTTGTTGAGGCTTTTTTTTTTACCTTCATTAATGTTCCAGAGTGATCTCTATCTCTTCAGAGACATATTATATTACTTACTTGTAATGTAGTTATTGACTGGATTAAGATCTACCATCTTTTTCTATTTTCCCCATAGAAAAATATAAGCACCTTTTATGTCAGAGCATGAAATAATAAATTAAATAAAAGAACTTATTTAAGAGCCTTTCATTGCTCCCATATAATCCTGGTGCTGTTGGCTGACCCTTATCATCATGAGAGAAGTCGGTCTTCTCTGCACCTAAGGCAAATGGGGTGGCTATCAGGCAGCTCCAACGTCCAGGGTTCCAGCAAAACAGGCTGACAAGTCAATCAGCCCTGATGGTTAACAATGCCACACTCTGTTCTAGGCAGCTGCCTATTAGGAAGACAGCTGAGACCCAGTGGGGAGGGAGAAATCAGTGTGTGACAGGCACTGCCTTGATCAACGTAAAATAAACTTTAAGAAAACTTCGTTCTCTGAAAGCTTAGGAGCCGTTTAAAATTTTCCTTTTCAACATTATCCAAGGAAGGCCAAGTCAACTTGTAGTTCAGGATCGTGATGCAGCTTCCGCGAAGACTGCAGAGTTCCACGACACACTGAATGTACTCTCTAGGAACATCATTAAGAGATTGTCCCCGAAGCAAATCCTGTTGCCTTCTCTCATTTTGGACTACTTCATTCTGCATTTCTTTCTGGCCCCCACCCCCTCCTTCTCCTCTTTCTTCTTTTCCTCATCCTTCAGTTTTCTACTTATGTAGTTAAGAGCTGTAATTTTTCCTAATAAAGGTTAATGTGCACAACTGATATGCCAGAGGTAGTTGAATTCAAATCTTCAATCAGTTCCTCTCTGCAGAACCTCAAGTTACCTAACTCAGAATAACCTCCTCTGTATAACAGGCTTACTATTTCCCACCTGTGAAAAGTAAAGAAATTGATGCAAGCAAAACTAGAATTCAGTCTCTTTTGAGTGCTCAAGACATGGTAATTAGCTCCTCACTGGTTTGGGTTTATTTTCTATTTGTATTTGTTTTTTAGACTGCCTGGATATATAAGTAAGCTTCAACAAGTTTATGGGGAAAAATGGAATTTTTCCATGAACTTTTTGCAGTTCCCTCTGTTATGGGTCAAGCAGAAAATTCTTGTCAATTCTGGTCTAGACAAAGAAAGGAAAAAATTTCCAGGCCTTGGTTGGAAAATCAATGTGCTTAACCTGTGCTTAACCACAGGTGGAAAGAAGGCAGTGCCAGTACTGAAGACATCACATCAGAGATGCTGACCTGAGGCCCTTTACTAAATGCTATCATTTAATTACATATTTTAAAGCTGCTTAAAGTTTTTTTATGCTTAAAGAATGTTTAATGAATTTTTATCATTTATTTCTTACTTTTAAAATAATGCATGCTTATTTTGAAATGGAAAACAAAGAGTTCAAATCATCTGTTGCTCAGGAGATAATAAGAAAAGCAGGTTGTGTTTTACTGAGCACGTGCTGGATGTCACCATTGGGCTAAGCATGTCGCTACACGATCTAATTTTATTTTTACAATGCTCATGTTATATAAATGGCTAAGTAATTTGCTTAGGGTCACATTGGCACACTGCTCCTAAGCAACCCCTCAGAATTTGCACCAAGAGCTCATGAAAGAGTGCTTCCCAGAAATAACAAAAATTCACATGTTGACATCTTTCCTTCAAGTGTCTTTCCTAAGTGCATGTTAATTGATAGGTAGGTATAATGGTGTAAAAAAGTCTCACTAAACTATATAAACTGTTACACAGGATTAATAAATATAAATACTTACATATTCATTTTTATTTGGTTCAGATATAAAATATGTAGTTTTATTAACCCTGGATTTTTCAAATAAGGGATTTTCTACATGGCAATTCAAGGAATTTTACAAATCTCAAACACGTGTGCTTTCAACTCTAGCTTAAGCCATTGAAACTTTGCACATGGTTCTCAGAAATAAGTACACAGAGGGCAGCATAAGTCCACATTCAAGACCCATGGGTCTTACAGAAAATTTCAAGGCAATTCAGATCATATGTTAAAGAGAAATAGGAAAGAAAACATGTAAACTTCACAACATACAGGGTCAGGAATTTCTACAGAAATAAGAGGAAAAGTAGTGCAGAGCATCCTATTAAACATGAAGTATGGCCAACTCTTTCCAGTATTCAAATCAGATGCCTCCTTTTTTGTCAATTCCTATCATTGTCGATCTAGAACAATACAACTTTTGAGTCGATCCCGCATCTCTTTCTTTGTTGTTGCTAAGTGCCATCGAGCGGGTTCCAACCCAATGGCAAGCCTACGTACAAGAGAAGGAAGCATTGCCGGTCCCGTGCCATTCGCATAATTTTTCTTAATCCAGTAGAACAACCACCCACCGCTCGAGCTTCACAGGAAGGACACAATCTCACTGAGCAGGCACGCCAACGTCTCCACTCTGCGCAGTGACACCGTCCGCCCTTCTACAATTGATGACTTAGCTCCTGTGGAGTAAGTGTTACATTCCCACGTTTGATAGCTAACACTTGAACAAGTACTGTGCTGTTTTGTGTTTTCTTTTTTGTCTTATAAATATTTCTTCTTTCTGTTTTATATATATACAAAATAAGAAAGAATATATATATTCCCCATCACTTAGGTTCTCTCTGAGAGAACCTATTTTTCCTTCCACCAGTTGCGAGCCAGCAACTCCATCCAGCTAATTCATCATGCCTGAGTATCTCTGGGCAGGAGACTTACTTGCACAGTAGGGTGCTTCCAGGCACTTAACTGGAGGAGCTGGCACATGAAGCTAGAGCTAAGTGCCTTATGGTAGAGTGGCATGCCCTTTGAGCAATTATTGGCAGCACTGAAAGAGTTTTGTGACATTAATGAAGCAAGGCAGACGTCAAGTGGCCATGGGGGAGGACCAGAAAGAGGCCTGCCCAGGAACATGGCTGGGAAGAGACTGTGCTGACCAAAATACGAGCCTGATTATTTCTGATACAGAATTGTAACCTATTAACTTCCCTAATAAACTCCATAATCATTAAGTTTGGATTGTGAGTTCTGTGTGGCCATTTCAATGAATTATTCAAACCCAGCTAAGAAGTACAGAGTGCTGTGGAGAAAATGGTTGGTGTTTAAGTTGGTAAAGAAGGTTGAAGGGTAGAGGCTTGAGCTAGTGTTGCGTTTGATTTGCTCTCCCTCAGATGCGGCCTCCATGCCGTTTTTTGCAGTCCCAATGCGGCCAAACAAGCCACCAGAGCAGCACACCCGCCCCATTCCCTGATACAGTAAAACAAAACATGATCTCAGCAGGAAGCAAACAAACATGCAATCAGCAGATTCCAATTAAATAGAACAAATTGGTGCAAACAAATGAATAAAACATAAAGCTAGAAAATCATCCAAAGGAAGAAATGCTATTGATAAATGCTATCTGATAAAGAATTCAAAGGAATAAGTACCACATCCCCACTGCAGTCCCGTGTGATGGCTAGTGTTTCCACTAGTACTGTGTTAGTTGGCTTTTATTTATTTGTTTTGTTTGTCTTCCCTTTTCCTCTTTTTAATATTTTTTTTCTTATTTTGGTTCCTTTCAGAAGATTAAGAAAGATATTAAGTGAGATCAGGAAAAAACAAAGACAACACAAGGAAATCTCATACCAAATCAAGTATAGGTATTTTTCTAGAGAATTCAAGAAAATAACCCAAGCCCAAATTAACGAAATAAATGAAAAAACTAGAAGTCATACAAATAGAGACGCAGAAGATTACTACTGCCATTTCAGAAATAGATAACATATTAGAAAGGCAAAGGAGTAGAATGGAATCAGTGGGAGACAGTAGGTGAAAAGTACAAACAAACCTCATTATTCTAATATTTTAGGAGAATAATCAGAAGAAAAGAATTGAAAAGAGGGAAGAAATCTGAAGAATTGTGTGAAGAATGAAGTCTCGAGTGAGATTCCGTACCCAAAGGTGGCAGCCGCCACTCTCCTGCAATCCCCGGTTACATTGAGTAGCAGAGAGTTCCTCTGACATGTCCAATAAAAGCCGGAGACCAGAACTTTTTCTCTCTCTCTCTCATTCTTTCTTTGTTCTTGAAACATTCGGTTCCTTAATTATTGTCAATTAATTTTCAAACTTTTTTTCAAACATTGGACCAGAAAAGTAGAATATTTTATATTCTAGTCAGATTCAGCCAAAGGATGGCCAATAACTTCTAGGCTATCTTCCAGAATTTAAAACAGCATTGTTTTTAAGTTATATCAGAAGTACACAACCTTGTCTCAGTCCTGACGTTCTCAAATATTGAGACACTAAAGAGCGTGCTTGCTTTTGACTTGAGCTAACCAGTCTTTGTCATGCTAAGTCTCTGTCTAATGCTCAATTACCAGCAATATGTTATCAGAAAAAAAAATAATTTTTTAGGAGTATTTGGTTTCTCCTTCAACCCTACATGATTTATAATTTCTAATTCATATTAATAAATTTCCTAAGATTGAAAAATTAAACAGAATATATATGCCACAACAAACTGCAGAAAGTACAACTACCATAAGTTGTACTTTCATAATTTTTTAAATCATTGGTTTTATGTGATTGAGTCAGCAATGTTTTTTGTAACTTGCTTTCACATCCTTGTACCAGTAACTAATTCTGGTCTGTTAAAACCTCAGTTACAAAATCGCCCCTGGCATCATCTGTTTCCAAAAATTACTCACAACTGTGTCCATCATCAACTTAGTCTGCACAACCAGCTTTAAATTCCAAAGCAATTCCACACCAAAATCCACATCTGTATTCCCAAGTCTACTTTGATACAGTTCACTATTTGGAAAGAAGTTGAAATGACAAATTTTCTGGAAATATGTTTTGTTGGGGAGGGGGTGGGCAATAAATAAATAAGATGAAACTGGCTTAAAACAGAAAAGACAGTGCACAAATGCAAAAATCACTAAAGTTGGCTTACAAACTTGTTAATTATGTATTTGACAGTGAAATATCACAAACAGCTGGGGATAAAGAATACAAACCCGCACAGGGAGAGGGTAGGAGTAGGAAAAATGCATTCAGACTCACACAAACACTGTCAGAGAAGATGTTAAACTCGGTTTCTTCTGCTCTAAAAACTTTTAACAATTATTCAGTGGATCACCTACCTCAATCAAAATTCACACATCAACTTCTCCCAGGCTCGAAGTACAGATTTAAACATTGAAATTCTTCTCTACAATTTTAAAAATTGGGCCACAAAGCTTGTGGGCTACCAGAGAGAAAGAGCCAGGCCAGAATCTAAATGAATATATGCACAGAGGCTATGAAAAGAAAATCTCTCACTTTGAAATGTAGTCTTAACTTTTCGCAAAATATGTCAATAGTCGCAATGCCTCAGGAGACTGCTCCAGTAAACCTCCCAGAGAGTGACATCCCATCTTCTCTTACACACATGCTCAAGCGATCACCGTCCCTTCTGCCAGGAATCTGCTCTCCCAGGGACTACCCAACCCACAGAGAGAAGCCAGAGGCAAAAACACTTACGCAACCTTGGTTTGGTTTTTATTTTATTTATTTGTTTATTTGTTTCTTGATTGATTGATTTTTGGCCTTTTCTCCAGGAAATCCTCATCAGCCGAGTAAATAACAAGGCAAAACTCAACTGGACAGTTGAGGGCAGGGTGCGGGGAGAGGGCCGGCATGGAACGGTTGCCGACTCTGTAACACCAGGAAGAACGATTCTTGGCATCAATAAATATATCTATCATTTAGGGACCCCTCTTGGGAAAACACAAGCTCTTCTTAAACCTGATGTTCCCTTTCTACAAATGTTTCTGGTGGCAAAATATAAAATACACTTTTTAGTTCTTCAGCACATCACTGGGCTGAAAGTCCGAAACATGTCAGCATTGATATTGCACATGTACAAGTGGCTGAGCAAATAATAGTGAATATAAACCTTATACTTATTCACAAGACTAAAGTTCTTAGTAAAGCCCCCTCTGGTTTTTCATCTTGACTAGATCGCTTCAAAGTCCGAAGATTAGAGCCTTTTCTTCTTCTCTTTTATTAGGGGTGGGGGCGCGGGAAGAAAGAAAATGCAACTTAGTTGGTCTTCACATTTTCTTAAACACAACCAATGTGTGATTTAAACTTCTCTGAAAAGTAAGGACCACCAGTAGGCATCCCCATGCACTCCTCCGATAGTCTTCAAATATTTCCAAAATGTCGACACAGGTCTGTGAAGGTCACGGTTCTTCAAGCTGTCTCTCGGAGCAAAAGTACTAAAGGGTCCAACCTATCGGGAGGAGGCACTGAGCTAACTCTTCTTTAGGATACTGATCATCACTGTGGTGTGAAAGGGCAAATGTATGAGCTGCTGCCCATTTTTACAGGATGGGCAGCAAAGGTATTAGAATCCAACGAGCATTTTAAAAGCAAACAAACAAACAAAACCGTCCTCCCAGACAACCTAACAGCAATGTGTCCAGATGCCCAAACAAGAGGAATCCATTCCAGGCGGGTCAATGGAAACAGCTTTAGCCTCCAGAAGATCAGGGCAAAACCACATCAATGCTAGTCATAGGAGATCACTCTATTTTGCAAAATATAAAACTATTTCATTGCAAATCTATGGAAACAATGTCACAGGGGCCAAGGGCTGTCACTTTGAGTCAAAGAAGGCCCACTTCACTGTGGCACTGATGGCCAGCGATGTCAAGGCGAATTACACCCCCACCTCGCTGAGAAAGAAATCAAAGTCAGGAGAGGAATATTCAGCGAAAGACACACCCACAGAGTTTGGAAACCCAGTACTCCTTCCAAGCTGTGCTAATCTATCACAGACCCAAACAAAGGATGTGTTGCTGTGTTTTGTTGTTGTTGTTATTGTTGTTTTATTCCCCTAGCCCAAATCAAGGACTGGAAAGAGGAGATTGAAAGGAGATTTAGGGAGCTACTCTAAATAAAGGCGCTGTGTTCTTGGCAACATGCAGGGAGAGAGGGGCTGGAGTTTGCTGTCTGCTGGAACCTGAATCTGAAAATGGGATTAATGAATCGAACTGCAAGGGAAGAGCACAGAGAAAGATACGGCGTTCCTTCTCCAGATGGTACCAAAGTTCTGACCACTACCGGAGTAAAGCAGTAGGTGACGTGAAAAGAGTGCAGAGATCAGGATGAGAGGTTATCAGCGTTTGGAGATATCAAACACTCTGCTCCACAGTTGCCTTCCACCCATTGGGAAGATTCTGTAGAAAAGGATGTCATGACTAGAAATAGATTCTCTAGAAAGCGGTCAGTAGGGAGATCAAATGGTAAGGGCATTCCCACATTGACAGGAACTCAGGAGCTGGCGGTGGTGGTTGTGCACCATGATGGCCATGACTGCCGTCACCGCATCCTAAAGTGAAAGATGTTGCATGGGCAAAAGCTAGGTTTAATATATACAGTGAACCCTCGTTTATCGCGGTTAATCGGTTCTAGACCCTACCGTGATAAAGGAAATTCCACGAAGTAGGATTCCTTATTTGTAAATCAAATATTTTCATAGTTAGAGCATAGAGGACATGAAAAAACACCCTTTAGTCACCATTACACTCGTATTACCCAATTTATTAAACAAAAAAGGGAAAATACAGTAAAACATTTTGGACGTTACAATTATCATTTATTATTTATTATATTATTTATGGCATCTAGTTTATAGTATTATATATTTCACATACAGTATTATTATACATAGTTCTTACAAATACTGTAATCAATAGCCTATGAAATGACTTAAGGGATGTACTCTACAGGTGGGTCGCCGTCTTTTTCCTCTGAAGGAGTGGGTGTTGGCAGTGGGTGCTGTTACACAAAAAACCGCGATAGAGTGAAGCCACGGAAGTCGAAGCGCGAAGTGGCGAGGGTTCACTGTAGTTTCACAAAAATTTAAACAAAGGTAAAGACAAATTCAAGCTAGGTTCTGGGATGTGAGAAGAAGGAGCAAATCTTATGAAGATTTCTAACAATAAAGTTATTTATATTCTGATATGTGGACAAAATATGAGTGAGTGGGAGAAGCAGTCACCAAGAAAAGCGATGGAGTCCTGTCCACGTAGTCCAGAGCTTAGGGACAGACAGCTAATGGGAAACAGTGTCAGGTTCCTTAGGCTCCTTGAGATAGACTCAGCAGAGTCCATCAGAGTGCTGACTCCAGGGATGAAGGCTGTTCATGCCTTTATTTCGGCCTCTTAGTGCAAATGGTAAGGGATGGTAAGTGTGCATGCAATTGGAAGGAAAGGGGAGAGAGGAGCTATGCTTGCACCTTCTAGGTGCTAAGTGCTGTAACAAATACACATGTGTATTTATGAAATCTCATTTAGTTCTGCCAGTCACCCATCATATGGACAAAGAAACTAAGGCTCAGAGTGATTATGAGATTTATAACACAGTCATCACTATGGGGTATGATAGAGATTAAAACTATTAACTGTCAGTGGAAAATTGTTTTCTGGGACTCTGGTGGATTCCTTTCTGGGAACCCTTATTACTGAGCCCTAAATATCTCAAATAGCCACCTGCAAGGTAATCATCCATGCCCTTCTTGTTTTTCAGAAAAGTCCTCTTGTTGTTTGCAGTTGTCACAAAAACCAGAGGTAAGGTCAGCCTCCAAAACTATGGCAGTCCTTGGGAAAATAGGAAAAAGGATATTGGTGACTTCCAAACCCACCCCTTGCAATGACACCATCCCACACACTGCTCTTAATCTGGGAACATCACAGTAGATTCTACCTTAACAATAGAAGCCAGAGAAAGGCCTTATAAGCCAGGGGGGAAATGCAGCAGGAGGGGCTGCAGGTCTGCCAACCTTGCAAAACAGATCATCTTGGGCCCAGTCCTTCCATCATGCAACTTTTAACTTGGAACATAAAAATGAAAAAGTGCCTAAGTTTAAAATCCTCCTGAAGTTTCTGATCATAATGATTTATGTAAATAAAATGTTAAATTAAAATGTAGGTGTTAATAAAATTATATATGTGATAGAATGGCTGTTCTTTTTAAAACTGATCTGCAATAAATTTTCTAAATTCTGATTGCCGGTGATTCAGGCCTGGAAAGCTTTGCCAACAATAGCCAGCAGAGGTCTATTACTGAAGTGGTATTAATATAGCTATCATCACCAATTCAAAGCAGATAATAAAGGACTGACACATTTATTATCATTATTAATTAACAGTTTTCTGAGATGGAATTAAATCAATATGCTGCTCTGATATCGTTTTAACTAGTTATGCAAATCAAACATTTAGAGCCCATGAACAGATATAAATGCCATTCAAAATTCACTTCGCACTTATTACTGCAATATCAGAACTTTCAGGCTTTGCTAGGAAAAAAAGGACTTAATGCTCATTTAATTACAATCAGACATAAAGCTTATGGAATGAAAGTTGAAATAGCTGATTAGTTAGGAAGTCACAGTAAGACTATAACACTTGGGATAGACAATGAGATAATAATGTGAAAATGTAGAGCTCTGAACGGAATACTTCTGGCAGATTTCATTGAAAAGAACAATGACATGTGTAGGAGAATATGTTTTAAACTTACAAAGTTGAAGACCTTTTGTGCAGTCCGGAAAGGTAAAAGAGAAGGGAAGTGCCCAATATTTCTTCCTAACTAGATGATGATGGTGATTGCAGCACTGCTTATCAGATGGGAGATCACCACGCCCAAGACAGCGAGGTATCAAAGTGCTCTGCCTCTGGTTCCAACAGAAAAGCTCTGAACTATCAGAATAACAGTTAAGCCTCAAAGGATGAACATGACTGAAAATGAGACTGGAGATTTGAAAGGTTTCTAGCTCTCTAGCTCTTTGGACAATGAGAAGGCAGTTGGCTTCCTTCCGTGGCTTGGACAGATATGCCAAGAGGCTGAGATGGATTGAATGAATAATGTTTGAGCCCCCTCCCACCACCACCACCAGCCTGTCGCTTCTGAGCATTGCACAGGTAGACTTCTGGAAATCAGCCTTGCATATCCACCGCCACCACCACTTTGGGAGAGGCGGGAGTTCTGATGGACAGGTTCACTGGGATCACATTATGGTCAACATGAAGGTGCAATCAACACTGTAGCCAAAAGATACAGTCCTGCTGACGTGACTTGAGTGTTATACAAAAGCTTACTGAACTTTCAGCAAGCACTCTTTTTGTGGGCAGAATGAAATTGTGTCTATTGTCTAAAGCTAGCCTGAGCAAAACCTAGGCTCTTCTTTTTTCATCATATTTCCACCCTTATCCTGTAGGAATGTCTTTAATCCTCGGTGCAACCAGGTTCAGGAGCAGAAAATGAGGTCTATGTAGACCAACAGAGACCACAATGCAAGGACTCCACCCTAACCCAAAAAGGAACAATGTAAAAAAAAGAAAATGAAATTTCATTATCATTTCCACTCTCAAACTCAACATCTGAAAAATGTTCATGTTTTTTGCCCCATACTGTAAAACTCAAATTACAAACCAGTACCCATTATGCTGTATCATCATCCACTGTAGAATTTTATAAATCAATATTTTGTAACAATAGTTACAATTTTATGTTCTATGATCCTACTCTAGGAAGGAGGAAATATAGCTACTATGAGTAGTGGTGGGAGAAGACAAAACCATAGAAAAAGACTGGAAGGATATATAAGAAAGCTTTAGAAAAAATGGTTAACACAGTAATCTAATTAGTGGTAATTTTTTACTGTCTTTCTTGTGCTTTGATGCATTTTCTAAACCTTAACCATGGGTATCCTCAAACACTATGTAGGAAGCTAGGAGGCTTGGGGGTATAGTGGGTTATGTGTTGGGATGCTAACCATAAGGTTAGTGGTTCAAACTCATCAGTCACTCCAGAGGAAAATCATGAGGCTGTTGGCTCCCATAAAAATTCAAAGTCTTGGAAAACAGAAAGGAGCATTCTAGCCTATCCTGCAGCATCACTTTGAGTCAAGATCTTATACATCTTTTCTAGGTTTTGAAAGATTGTGAAATCTCATGCTTTAGTGTATTCATAGCTCCCTAAACTGGGAAACAACCTTATAGCATGTGCCTGGCACTTTGAGAAATCACTGCATTTTAATGGAGGAGGTGGAAGACATCTAACTGAGAGGTAAGTATTTAAGTACCACCCCCAAAAAGGGGGTGGGGGAAGCTCCCCTGAGCAGAGTTTCCTAGTGCACATCTTTCCCACCAGGTGAGCATCAAGCAACTCGCTCTGAGTTACTACTGCACTCAGTGGCATCACATGAGAAGGTTCTCTCTGTTCACAGTGAATTTTTTCGTAAAAGCAGTTTTGCTTGAACCTCACTTTTGTGATGGCTGACTTAAAGGAACAGCGTGCGGCTGTGAAATTTTGTTTCCTGCTCAAGAATGCCACAGAAACTGTTGTGATGTTGAACACAGCTTACAAGGAGAGCACTATGGGGGAAAATCAAGTGTATGAGTGATTTTTTTTCATTTCAAAAGAGGTGAAATGCTGATTGATGACAAACTTCATTCTGGATCCATCATCTTCTGGAATGGAAAAAAATGTTCACAAAATTCATGGACTTGTGCTCAAAGACCAACAATGGACCACTGAAGAGATGGGGAAGTTATCTGGACTATCTTGGAGCTCAGCTCAGTAAATTTTAATGGAAGATTTGGGAATGAGAGGGGTCGCTGTAAAGTTTGTGCCTCGGGTTCCAACTGACCAGCAAAAAGAGCATTATCTGGAAACATGCCGTCCTTTGAAAGAACAGCTCCAAAACGACCCAGACTTTTTCCCCAAGGTCATTACTGGTGATGAGCCACGGTACTATTCTTACAACCCCCAAAGCAAACATCATTCAAACCAATGGAAGACACCATCGTCGCCTCACCCAAAAAAAGTTCATCAAGTGAAATCGAAGATCAAGATGAAGCTCATTTGTTTTTTTATGTGAGGGGGATAGTGCATTTGGAGTTCATTCCACCAGGTCAGACTGTTAATCACGCTTTCTATTTAGAGGTTCTGAAAAGATTTCGTAACAATGTGTAACACAAAAGGCCTGATGTGAGCAGACAGGGGACCGGTTTTACCACCATGACACTGCACCTGCTCACGCAGCCATCTCAGTGCACCAGTTGTTGGCAAACACCAGCAGGCCTCTCTTGCCCCACGCATCTTACTCACCTTCCCTTTCTCTATGTGACTTCTTTTTGTTTCCACGAATGCAGAGGGGCATGAAAGGGTAGTGATTTGACAGCATAGAATAGGTGAAGAAAAAAAAACAGGGAGATGCTGTCAGCCATCCAAACAGATGAGTTTGAAAAAATGTTTCCAAGAATGAAATCGCAGATTTGGCAAATGTATTAAGTGCAATGGAGAGTTCTTTAAAGGTTGTTTTGTAAAAAAAATATCTGGTTGGGGGGGTTATCCCCTCATAAACTGCCTTAAAGGTGTGCTGGCCCTTCTCAGAGTATGGATCTCGGTGAAGTATTTCACAAAGGTGGCAGCAGCAATCTTTAGCTTTTTCCACAGCACTGGCCCTTTCACGGAGTCATATCGACAACTTGATTAGTCAGTCTCAACAGTAGAAGAAACATGACAGTCTTTCCTCATAGGGCTTTTTATGAAAAGTAAAATGTAACTACTTAAAATAGTACCTTGTATAGAGTAGGCACTCAAATACACTATTATCTCATCATCACCAGTATCTCTGCCACCTTGGAAAAGTCCTGCCCACTCGGTCTTTACAGTCACAATGCCACCACCTCCCATGTGCAGTGCCCAGTGTTTACAAAGCTTCCAGGGCTAAGGGTAGCTCTATCATCCTAACACAGGACATATGAATGCATAAACTTCCCAGAATGAGAGCACTTGCAAGCAATTTTAAGGACGTGGACCTTCAACTCTTTACATAACCAATTTATAATAATGGGGCCTCCTTTCTGTGGCCCACAAGTCTCCTGGATTGTTATTAGTGCTGCCTTGCTTAGGAAGCTGCAATATGATCCTCTGACTAGAAATACCGGCATAATTTATTGCATTATTAGTCCTCTGAACTGAATGCAATTAATTACCTGGAGCAGGATGCACATGTGAAAATTTATCAGGGAAAAGTGATGAAAAATGTGCCCACTGCTTTAAAATAATAGGTGCTTAATGGCTTTTTTGTTTGCTGGCTAATCTCAGGCATCTTATAAACAACTGCAGCCTGGTTATCAGTTGTGAATCACCCCCTGCCCCTTCCTCCTTTTCCCTTTTTGTTTTCCTTTCATATTAGTCTGTCACCCAGAGAAGAGAAAAAAGGTCTAAAATATTTACTTAAAAGCAAAAAGTACCCCATTCCTTTCTGCACAGTAAAATTATTAATGTAATGTAGAAATACGTGATAACATATATTTATGCTTATCACTCATGTTTGCAGCACAAACATATCTAGCTGACTGCTGTCTCTTTCCTCTATTCCAGCATTTTACCTTAAAAACTTACAAAACTCAAATCGAGTGAAAATGCTGCTTAACTGATGTGCATATAGCACTGTTATCTCCATCACCTAGTAAATGAATCTCAAAACCCTCAGATGTGGTCTCCAAACATTTTTTCAACAGGGAACTCCTCCCATAGTCTTTTTTTTCTCTCTTGCCCTCATTGACCAGGATCCATAAAAGAGAGAGGAAGCAAGACCAATAATGCATTATTGCATTATTTATAAATTTTGTGAACATGTGAAGGACGGGAACAGAGCTAAATTCATCATATTTGTTTCTGCTTTTCAGAATTATTCACATCTGTATGATCCTGTAATTGTTTCTTCTATAAAGTTATTGGCGTAATTTTACTCCATCTATTCCTGATCAATTCCCCCTCTCAAGGGCACAGTTGAAAAGTGATATTTGAAAACGGCCTCTGATAGATTGCATGGTTAGTCAGCAGCAGAGACAAACAACCTAATCCAGCACAAATTAGTTCGGCTGCCAGCAATAGTTTTATACAAAGATGTAAATTATGTTGTCAAAATCGGTCGCTTTCTAGCTTGCTGCTCAGCTAACAAGAAACCACTTTGGCTGATAAAGATGAACACTACGCTTCCCTCTCTTACAAATTTGCAAATCTGCCACTTCAGCATTCTGTTAGCCACAAACAAACAGCCTGCTATAATTGCTTCCTTTCTTCCACGGTGGTATTTCCCCCTCTTGCTGATCCTTCCCCTGCTGCTCTCTGGAAAACAACAACAAAGCCCCAAAGCTCTACAATAAGCGCCAGTAACCCTCAGACAAGGACTTAAGGAAGCACTGAGCTCCTGGAGTTGGGCCCTCTCACCTCGGTACTTCCTTCCCTATAAACTCAGCAGCATGGCACCAGCTAAGCACAGGCCCTGAAAATGTCACTCTACAATGCTGCTATCTATAGGACCAAGAAGGCAGGGGAAATTCTTGAGTCTAATTGGAATGGAAATATTCTTACAGCTTTGAACCAGAATTGTCTTTGATAGTAGCCCATCCATTCTTTTCCATTTTACAAGTGCCAATACAAGGAAAGGGAAGGAGATGAGCCGATTTCCAAAGACTTGCCTGGGCAGAAAGCTCCACGAAGCTGCTTGTGTTAAATTGGAATCTGATAGATCTTATGCCGGACTGAAAATAATAACGCATTATAACAGTAATTATACCCAGCATAAGTCAAATAAATAAATTATAAATTATAATTACCCTTTAAAGTTGCTAGTCTTACTGTTTGCTTTACAATTAACCGCATGTGCTGCTACATGGTTTATTATGGTCCCAAAGTTATAGATTTGAAAGAATGGTACAGATGATTCCTGTTTATTTGTTAAATTAGAGCATTGTTGGTAAAATTATGACTTAATTAATATTATGGGTACTGTATAACAAAATAGTTTACCTTGTACATAATTTATTTCCACATGCATATCTCAACCCAGACCCATTACAGCTCTAAGGCAGCTAAAATAAAATATTCCTCCTTTGCTGGCATTTTTCTAAATAGCAGTTCACTAAATCAATATTATTCACTTGGTATTTTTAAAAGCAGTGTATCTTAATAATTACACAGCATTAGAGTAGGCAATAATTTTACTTGCTAAGCATATTAAATTTAGCAAACCATCAGTCAAATAGTTTGTTCTTTCTCAGAATGGGTAAGCAGTGAGTGAGTTTGGAATCATGTTCCTTTGGTATAAATGTCACATCGAGTTTAAGAATGTGCCTTTGACTCCCGAAGCCAGCCCAGCACTATACATCTTTATTAGGTTCCATGGTCAGTGCAGTGACCAGTTGTTTATTCTCATTACTCCAGACAAGGTGAGCCACTTGGTAGTCACTGCAATCACAGCGAAAAACATATGACTTAGCAGAAAATAAAAACTGTAGCCAAGGCTACATGGGCAATGCTCAGAGTGGGAGGGGGAGACAATCTGATCCCATTCACACACCATTTTCTGTATATTATCATTTGGTTTGTCTTAGTCATCTTATCTTTGGGGTATCTTACACTTGTCCATTGTTCTTAATTCCTTGGAAGACACCAGTAATTTCATATTCCAGCTGTCATTGTCTGGGTCTACAATCATTCATTCTTCCTCTAGTATACACACACACACAGACACAGACACACACACACACACAATTAGGGATGACTTCTCCTTCTAGCTTACCCCTAAATAAAATAAATGCTAACTATAAAATTCAAACTCAATTCTCTCTTCTTCATACACACACACACACACACACACACATTTTGTAGAAAATCTATTTATTCACAGCATAAAACCAAAGCAGGAGAATTTTGCCTAAAATGCCAACACTATCAAGTCAACATTTGAGTGATCCATTTAAAGATGTTATGATCCCTCAATTAAGTTCTTTAGATAAATGGCTAAAACTGCATTATAATTATGGTCATGGCCAGAAGAAGCAGAGAGAGAAAGAAATCAGAAATAGTCTCTCAAGTTGCAAAGGATAGTAGCCCATGCCCTTTCATCTTCTCCATCCCACCTTTCTCTACCTACAGGCAGCCCAGATAGCTCCTTCTACTGGCCTCACATGAAGCCAGAGTCCTAGCAGAACTTCACAGAAGCCTCTCCCTCAGATTACATTGCCCAAGGATAGTCATCCCAGAGAGCTCATGAGTTTCAGGAATATGTCTCAACAGTTGGATGTGCCAGATCTTTCTTCTGTGCACTATCAGGGGGATTCTAACAGCCAAACTTCCAGTTAATAGTCTGGAACAAACTGCTTATACCACTAAGGGATCTTGTTTCTACCACCATGATCACTTTCAAAGTATTCTCCATTACACTTAATACTTTTGTCAAGTCCTCCAGCTCCAGGGCTCTAGCTCCCTCAGCATAGCTCTATGTGGCTTGTCAACAGGAATGTTGATGCAGAGAGCCCTGGAGCTGGACGAGTCACATGGAGACCCACACCAGCTCTGAGATGCTTCCACAGCCACTGGATCCACAAGACTTTCCACCCACTGGCTTGTGATCTTCCTGCTTTTGACATCATTCCATGTATTGCATGAGTCTGAAGACGAATTTATAGACTGATATCAGACATATAAGCTAATATCAGACTTATGGACTTGATTTGGACTGGGTTGGGATGTTTTATCAATATATAGCTGCTCCTTTATATAAAGCTTTTTCTTATACATATATGAGTGTTCATGAATTTGTTTCTCTAGTCAACCTAGACTAACACAATATCAGGAAGTAATTTTATACCAAGAAGGTATACCAGGCAAGTCCATGGGCTCAATGATAGTCAAAGCCCTCTTCAGACTCATGTAACAGAAGGCTGCTGATACAGAAAGGTGAAGTGGGATACAGGAAGATCACAGAGTACAGTGAATCCAATGTTAGTAGAAAGATGGCAAGGTGCCAAACAGCACTTAGGTTGTCTGCTAGGGTCAGCAGCCCACAAGGTGTTGTCCCTGGAGGCAAACACAAAGTCCCAGCAAGTAAAGAGGCACAGGGGCAGAGATAGGAAGAGAATTTCTCACTGCCTTTCTTATATAAAAGCCACACCCTCAAGGAGGCACCATCAGAGTCTGACCTGATTGATAGGTTGGATTCCACCCCTACAGTTTCCAGAGGGTCAAGGTCACATACAATCTAACTGCCACACTGGGAATGAGAGAAATTCAAGAAGAATGACATTGCATTCGTCATCAAAAGGAACGGTTCGACATCTATCTTAAAATACAATGTAGTCTATGATAGGAGATTATCTGTGTTTATATAAGGAAATCCAGTTAATACAACCATTATTCAAATTGGCACACCAATCAATAAAGCCAGTGATGAAGAAATAGAGGAATTTTACCAACTTCTTTTGTCTGAAATTCATCAAACATACAATCCAGATACATTGTAACTATTAGCTACTGGAATGTGAACAGTTAGAAACATAGAGGAAGGAACAGCAGTTGAAAAATACACCCTTGGTGATAGAAATGAAGCTGGGGATTGCACAACAAAATTTTACAATCATTCATTGTGAACATATTTTTTCAACAACATAAATGGCAACTACACAATTGGATTTCACCAGATGGACTGACAGGAGTCAAGTTGACTACACAGGTGGTAAGAGAATATAGAGAAGCAGCCAAAACAAGGCCTGAGGTCCTTGGTTTATTGTCCCAACCTGGCCGATAAACACACGTAGGGTTAATTGAAGGGCAGAGAGGTAAATGGCTCAGTGAGCCTCGCCTTTCTAGTTCTAGGGTCTCTTGCTTTCTGATGGTCGGACCAGGGTGCAGCTGCCTTAGCAGGGTGCAGCCTGCTTTAGCAGGCAACGCTCACTTCTGCCAGCCACATGGACCTACCCCAAGGCAGCCCTGGGTGCTGGAGCAGCCATGTGGAGACCCCTGGCAGCGCTGAGATGCTTACACATTCCATGACTCAGCTTTCCTCCTGCAGTCGGCGTCATTGCATCTGTTTTGTGAGATGGAGGAGGACTTTGTGGATCGGTGTCGGACATATGGGTTAATGTTGGACTTGTGGGCTTGGGCAGCACTGGGTTGGGATGTTTTCTTGATGCTCACTTACCCTTTATATAAAGCTCTCTCTTATACATATGAGTTTCTGTGGATTTGTTTCTCTAAAGTACCCAGATTAATACAAGTCCAGAGGCTGATTGTGGAACAAGCAATCAATTGTCCATATGTAAGTTCAGTTTGGAGTTGAATAAAATTAAAACAAGTTCACAACAGCCAAAACACAACCTTGAGTATATCCCATCTGAAGTTCAAAACTATTTCAGAATATGTTTGAATCACTGATAGGACAATTTGGTTTTGTGTCAACTTGGCATGGCCAGGATTCTCTATGGCTTGGCAGTAAGCCCTCCCCAATAAAATGCAGGTAACAGCCTGATTATGTTTCCTTGGGGGTGGGGCCTATTTTATATATGTATATGAGACACTGGAAAACTGGCTCTCTCTATCCCAATGGCCAGGATCCTGCATCTGATCTCTTATGATGGGTGCCAGTGGCCCACAATGTTGTAAGCTGATCCTGGGAGCTACCCTCAGCCTGCCATAATATCTGATCTGTGAATCTGCCTCTGTTTTCAGCAGCCTCTGATTATCTTGCTTCTTGGCTTCTCAGTCCCAACCAGCCACCTCGGTCAGGCAAAGCCTGCACCATAATATCTGACAATCAAAGTGGACTTAACTGCTTCCATAACTGTATGCACAATTTTTCCTGATGTAAACTTCTCCCTTTATGTACATATATAAATGTGTTTGGCTTTGCTTATCTAGAGAATCCAACCTAACACAATTGAACACTGATGACAAAAGACCTGATGAACTATGGGATGACATCAAGACCATCATACATGAAGAAAGCAAAAGGTCATTCAAAAGACAGGAGAGAAATAAAAGATCAAAATTGATGTCGAAAGAGACTCTGAAATTTGCTCTTGAGTGTAGAGTATCGAAAGCTAATATAAGAAATGATGAAGAGAAAGAGCTGGATAGAAAATTTAAAAGGAAGCTCAAAGAACAATGTATTATAATGAAATGTGCAACGATCTAAAATTAAAATACCAAAAAAGGAAGAATAAATTAAGCATATCTCAAACTGAAAGAACTGATGAAAAAAAGGAAGCCTCGAGTTGCAATACTGAGGCTATGTGCAAAATATTGAAACGATGCAGGAAGCATAAAAAGAGGATGGGAAGTGTACAGCGTTATTGATCAAAAAGAACTGGTCGACATTCAACCCTTCCAAAAGGTAGCAAATGATCAAGAATAAATCTTACTGAATAAAACAGTACGAGCAGCAGTGATGGTGTCAGCAAAACAACAAGGCTACAGGAATTGATAGCACATCAATTGAAATGTTTCAACCAGCTGATAAAGCACTGGAAGCACTGACTCACCTCTTCCAAGGAATCCAGAAGACAGTCAGGTGGCCAACCAACTGGAAGAGAGCCACACTTGTAACAATTAATTCCAAATAAACGTCACCCAGAGAAGGCAGAAATTATAGAACATCATTCATATCACATGTAACTAAATCTTTGCTGAAGATCACTCAACAATGTTTGCAGCAGTGCATAGATACGGAGCTGCCAGAAATTGAAGCTGGATTCCGAAGGGAACATGGAATAAGGAATATCATTGCTAATTTAAGATCACTGTTGACTTAAACCAAAGAATAAAAGAAAGATGCTTACTTGTGTTTTATTGACTTCACAAAGTCATTCAACTGTGTGAATCACAACACACTATGGACAACATTGAAAACCTGTAGGAATTCCAGAACACTGCATTCTACTTAAGAGGAATCTATACATACCATGAAGCAATCATTTAAACAGAGCAGGAGTTTCCTGAGTGGTTTAAAATCAGGAAAGGTGTAGATAAGGTTGGGTCTTTTTACCATACATATTCAATCTGTAGCTGAGCCGCAAAGTTCTATGAAGGAAAATATGGCATCCGGATTGGAAGAAGGCTTATTAACAATCTGCAACATGCAGATGACACAACCTTGCTTGCTGAAACTGAGAAGGACTTGGGATCACTTCCTGATGAAGATCAAGACCTGTAGCCTGCAGTATGAACTACAACTCAATGTAAAGAAAACCCAAATCCTCACAACTGGACTAATAGATAATACCATGATAAATGGAGATAAGATTGACGTTGTCAAGGATTTCATCTTGCTTGGCTCCAACATGAATACTTGTAGAAGCAGCAGTCAAAAAAATAAGCAATACATGAGGCAAAGCTCATACACAAAAACTCTTTGATGTGCTAAGAAACAAAAATGCTTCTTTGAGCACTAAGGTAAGTCTGACCCAATCCGTAGTATTTTCAACCGAATCACATCCATGTGGAAGTTGGATACTGAATAAGGAAAACTGAAGTAGACTTGATGCATTTGCGTTATGGTGCTGGTGAAGAATATTGAAAGTACCATGGACTGCCAAAAGAGCAAAGAAATCTGTCTTGGAATAAGTACAGCCAGAGTGCTTCATGGAAGTAAAGATGGGCTCATGTACATCGGACATGTAATCAGAAGAGATTAATCCCTGGAGAAGGATTCTGTGTTTGGTAGGGTTGGAGGGGCAGATAAAAAGAGGAAACCCCTTGATAAGATGGTTTGACACAGTGGCTACAACAATGGGCTCAAATATAACCTCAATGGTGAGGATGGAACAGGACCAGGCAGTGTCTTGTTCTGTTGTCCACCGGGTTGTTATGAGTCGGTACCAACTGGACCGCACCTAAAAATAATTCCACAGCAAGTTCACTTCATTCCAAGTTTTTGTTCCTGATAGCTATAACCAAAGTTAGAGAGAAAGGGCCACAAGGTGACTGACTGGTGGGTTCTCTTGATGAAACCACAGACAGGTCTGATCTGAGCATGTACCCACTGCCCATCCTTGGGGGAGGCAGCATGGGCTCTCTTCAACCCTCCATTCACAAGTGTTTCTGTAAGGCTTGTTCTGTAGAGGCTATACTAGTCCAGGCATCTCACTAGCTGGGATGGTAGAACACCCCACATGCGGGATGAACCTGAGTCATATAACATGGAAGAAGGACAAGCTAGTGTTATTTGAACAAAATATGACTTAAAGGGGCAAGGCAGGAAAAGAAGTGTACACTTATTGAATGCATTGTGCTGGGTATTTGAACACACATTTACAGATGAGAACAATGAGACTCAGGAAGGTAAGAAAATTGCATTAAAAATTGCTGTTCTATTGTGAATGAGGGGGAGTGCAGATTGGGGACCCAGGGCCCATCCGGGGAAATTGGACATCCCCTTGCAGAAGGGCTGTGGGGAGGTGAGGAACAAATCGGAGTGCAGTGTAGTAACGAAGAAATATGCAATTTTCCTCTAGTTCTTAAATGCTTCCTCCACCCCACTACCATGATCCCAATTCTACCTTACATATCCGCTGGACCAGAGGAGGTGCACTGGCACAGATAGGAACTGAAAGTACAGTGAACCCAGGACAGATGAACCCTCCAGGACCAGTGGAGAGAGTGACGATGGTGGGAGGGTGGAGGGAAGGTGAGGGAGAAAGGGGGAACAGAGGACAAGGTCTACATGTGGCCTCCTCCCTGGGGGACGGACAGCAGAGAAGTGGGTGAGGGAGACATTGGATGGGGTAAGATATATATATTAAAATAATAATAATTTATAAATTATCAGGGGTTCAGGGGGAGGGGGTGAGGGGAGGAGGGGGGAAAATGAGCTGACACCAAGGGCTCAAGTGGAAAGCGAGTATTGTAAGAATGATGAAGTCAACATATGTACTAATGTGCTGGACACAAATAACGTTTATACAGATTGTGATGAGTTGTATGAGCCCCTAATAAAATGATTATTTAATTTTTTTAAATTGCTGTTCTTTTATTTTAATGCATGTCTCTTATCAAAAGTACAGCTTTCTATTTCTCTGTTTTTATATGAGGGTAAGTCCAAAAGTATTGTGAGTGGGGTTCCTTCTCATACATGCATGGCTTATTAAAAATAAAATGTATTTTAATTTTTAAAAATTGCTCTCAAGTCAATTCCAATTGCAGCTCAAAGGCTTTCCAATGGTTGTCATCTTTCTGTGAAATGCCAACCTTTTCTTCTGTGGAGCTGCTAAGTGGATTTGAACTGCCAACTTTACTGTTAGTAGCCAAGAGAAAAACATTTGTGCCATTCATAGCATAGAAATGTAACATCATCATTAGGTTGGCAAAGGTCAACCGTGAACCCAGATCTACCTAACCCTGGAGTGAATGTCACTTCCCTCAATACATCAGAGTAGCTGTGTGACAGCTAACCAGGCACAAGGTCATTCAAGAGAAACAGATGTGTTCGCTGAAGAAAAGTTCAGAGAAAACAATACCAAAATAAAAAGATTGGGAGAGGAATCCCAAACCTTGATGACATGGCCGTTTTTCTTTCCATTCAGCCTGAGAATAAAAGATTGTTTTGGACTTTGTGTCATCACCCCATCCCACCCCTCACCCTAAACCCTAAGCCTGCATGTATCCATCCATTCCCTCAACATAGCAATGAACTCCACCTGTTAACACTGATTCAGTATCAACAGTATATATTGAGGAGCTCAAAATGATAAACTAGGAGGGAAATTTCCCTACTGCCTGTGGGATGCTTCCCTTCAAACTTTACCAAAAAATACACATAGGAAGAGTACATTATGTAAATAGAAAAAAATTAATGTAGATCTATGTAGGTACCTATATACTATATGTATACACTATATATATTTACATGTGCAGAAATGCATGGATTTAAATGTGTGTATATAATATATGTACTGTACATAGCATATATAATACATATAATGTTATATATATTACATATGTACCTGATAAAGATATCCACATAAAAATGGGATCTTACAATGGGGAGATTGAAGAAGTGGGAAATTGAACAGAAATGATCTTGGAGTGAATTTTTTAATAATTTCTAAATTTTGTTTCATAGAGCAGGTTAAGTGCATTATAAAACAATAAAAAGAAGAGTATCAAAGCAGTGCATGATTAATATCCACAGAACATCTCTTTGGATTATTACAATGTATTAGTATTCATAATTCTCCTATATATCTAATTATCTCATCTGATTTTCCTAACAGAGGGTCAAGACTGATTTTCAATGTTCTCGTTGTCTAGTCAAGAATATGGAGGCTCAAGGTCATTGAGGCCTGTCAGTCAGTTGTTGGTAATACTGGGACTCTTGATGCCTATTCTTGGTGACAGGAAGTGTAAACCAATAAAAGGAAGAAAAAGTAGAAATAAAAGGGAAAAAAGCAAGCAACACAAGAAAAGAAGTGTTGCTGCAGCAGTGGTAGCAGGCGGCAATCGTGCAATGGTGTACATATGTATGCACCTCCAACTGTGCACCACCAACACTTACCTACAAGTGAACTTTCATAAAGGCTATTAGTTTCTTAACACAGGGGCGCCCCCACACTGACACCAGGCTGGTTCATCTCAATCCTTGTGCCTCCCAAACAAGCTGGAAATTAAAATATAGTTAGAACTGTGGTTCATCCATATTGGAGGCTTCATGTAAGAAATGGAAAGCAGACCTTGATCTCAAACATTACGTAGGACTGAGGAGAAATAGCATCCATGTGGTGTTTCCGGAAGACAAACTCAAAAAGTCACTGCCATCAAGTTGATGCTGATTCATGGCAAACCTTTAGAACAGGGTGGAACTGCCCGTGTGGGTTTCCAAGACTCCAACTCTTTCCATGGAAACGAGCAATTAAAGATGGGAAGAACATGACACATTGATGAGGTGATGAGATTGGCTTGGCTGTAGTAGAATGTAAGGGCAAAGGAGTATCCAGAGAGACAGTCAGAAGGGAAATACTGACAGGAGCAGTGTATACGACTTGATCCTGTAAGTCAATGGAAACAACTGGAGAACATTGGGAAGGAAAGTGGTATGCTAAAAGTAGTATATGCATTCATATATACAAATTCATCAGAGGGCAGGTTAATAATGCCATTTAACACGAGAGGAAACAATCATGTTGAATTGGGCAGATTCTCCAAATAGGAATAAAGCTCAGGCTACCATCCTCTCTGACATAGGAGTGTAACTAGTCATCCCACCAGTTATCTTCCAGGTGGCACAAGCTCACGACTTCACTTAGAGGTAGCAACTCAGGAACCTTAGATGCCGCACTAGTCTGCTGAGCCTCTCCTCCCCACCATGCTGCTGCATTCAAAATTGTATGAGATCTGGATTTTACCTGAATGCCTCTCAAGATAGAATATGCCTGGCTTAGAGGTGATTGACATTAATCTGATACATTAACTCAAGCCATGGCTGCAAAATCTTCTAAAGTCAATAATGTGCCTCTTACCCACAAGTGAAATTTAATAAAAGCTATCAGTGTCTTAACCCAGTGGTTCCCAAACACTGAGGCCAGTCTCGTTCATCTCAAATCCCAACCCCGAGTTGTCTTCAATATGGCTTAGATAAAACCCAGGCATCCATGTTTTCCAAATACAGCTTAGCTGAGCCTGATCTTTTGTCAGATTTTAAGCCACTGAAAGTCCACTGAGGACAAGAGGAATTTCAGACACCCTGGTAGGGAATATATGTGACTTTCTAGATTCCTTCAAATAAATCCAAAAGACAGGTGTTCTAAAGGGATGTAAAATATGTCTTGAATATTTAGATTTTAACAATACCTTGAGTTATATTGTCACCTTAAAAAGTCATATACATCCATCCATTGTAATAAAGATCTCATTAAATCAGAATTTAGAGAATACAGACATAATTCAGGCTATAATTAGTTTTGCTTTATTAATGGGAAAAGAGTTGGGGAGAGACAAAATAGCATCCTAGTAACATAGTCTACTTAATCCCTCTACAGCATAGGCCCAAGAAACCAGTAAAATGCAGACAAATGAAAATCCTGAAGCTCTGAGAATAAAATCAGAAGATAAATATTTGAATTAAACACTGACTAGAAAAGGAGACAGAATGAAAACTTTGACTGAGGAGAGATGGAGTGGGGCCCCATGCTGTGTGCAGCCAGTTTAAGATGCTGAAATCAAGACATGGGTAAGAAGAAGCCAATTTCACAGACTCCTCAATGTGAAAAAAAAAAAAAAAGCATCACAGTGTAGACAGATGCAGAGTGAAACAAGGTCTTGCGCTCATAGTGGCTGTGCACTCTACTGCTGCAGGTGCATACATATGCTCACTAACACATGGTAGCTACTGCTGCTCCAGCAACACCTCTTCTCTTGTTCTTGTTGTCTTTTCTTCTTTCCTACTCTTTATTCCTTTCGTTTGTTTACATTTCTCCTCCTTTCTTCACTCTCACTCATTTTTTCTCAACCCCCCACACTTTATCGTTTTCATTTATTTTTTCTGCCCCTTCCAATTGTTTCCCCATTACTCAGAAAACACCTACCATCCAAATCAACAGGCAAGTGCAATCACTCACCCCTCCATCATCTGATCACTGACAGACAGTGAATAATACCTATTCAACACACAGCTGATCTTTACAGCCAGCAGACTACACCCACACTCTAACCAGTTATTCCACTCATCCAGAGATAAGTAGGGAGTACCCCAGTATGGCAAGAAGCATACCTGCCTAGCTTGTCCATATACAACAAAACAAAACAAACTGGGTGAAAAAAAATACATAATCAGCAAATAACTACAACTCCAAATGTCATAAAGAAAACTGAAACTTCAGATCAAACCAAAAAATGGGACAAAATGGCACAGCAAGTAGCCAATTGCAAGAGCTAGTAAACTTCCTTGAAAAAGAAAATGTAGTCGTTTTGTAAATCTCATTATAAGAGCTCAAGGAAACCACAAAGAAAATCAAGAAACACACAGACAGAACACCAGGAAAAAAATCATGAAACCAATATGAAAAAAAATGATAAATAGTTCACTAGAAACCACACAAAATAGCAATTAGAAATCAAGAAAGCTGACAATAGAATTTCAAAGGTAGACAAGACATTGGAAAGAGAAAAGAGAAGAATTACATCAACTGAGGAATTAATCAGTAAGTTAGATGCCACGTTGCATGAGGAAAAATCAAGGGAAAAAATAAGAAAAATAAAGAAAGCCTAAGAATAAAATGGAATACAATCAAGAGGAGAAATTTACATGTAATCAGAATTCCAGAGCATGAGACTGGGGGGGGGGGATTATATACGATTTGCTACCAGAAAAGTTCCCTTTATAGGAAAAAAGAAATAATATGCATACAAGAAACACAATAAGCCCTACATGAGATAGAAGTCAAAAGAAAGTCACAAAGACATATATTAATAAAACTTTGCAAAATCAAAGATAGAGAATCTGGAGAGCAGTTTGGAGGGAAAATGTTAACAACAAAGGCTAATCTCTGATTTCTGTGTGGAAGAAACCACACAAGCAAGAAGCAGGGGGATGACACATATAAACCTTTGAAAGAAAAGTCGACCAATAATTCTATAACCTGCAAAACTTTCATACAAATACTGTTGTGGAGTTAGGACATTTCCAGACAAATAGAAATTAAGGAAATCTATGAGAACCAGGCCAACCTCATGGGAAATACTACCAGGATTCTTGTGACAGCTATCTGTCAGCATCAGACAACAACCTGAGATTAAGACAGATGACAACATAGCCTAGAACTCAAACTAGAAAAAAACATTCTCAAAAGTAAATTTGCAAAACTGAAAACAGAGAACAAGAGACATTAATCTGTAGACAATGACAACTACAAAGCAAAAGTGGGAATAAATGGTATTTTATTTTCAAATATAAAGAAAGCCAGGATGGTATCAATATAGACAGACTTTTATTCCTAGCATGATAAAAATGAATTACATGTTCAACAGAAATAATTTAATCAACCTTCTAGTCAGAGGATGAAAGAAGAAAATCCTAAAGACTTAGCAAGCACAAAGTCAACAATGAATAAAATTAACAGATAATCTGATTCAGCACAGAAAAATATATGCAACAAACTATAAAAACATAAATGAATGACATCGGGAAATCATACCTATCATTAATGACACTGAATATAAATAGATTAAATACGTCCATCAACAGAGAGTAACAAAAAAAATTAAAATCAATGAGTGGAAAAACATATCAAGCTAATAGGAGCCAAAAGAAAAGAAACGTAGTAATATTAATTTCTGGAAAAAAAAATTTCAAGGCCAGAAAAAATGTAAGAACATTATAGGGACAGGAGGATAGGAGAGAGGATGGGTGGCAAAAGAAGGAGACGCAGGAGTAGAAGAAAGAACCCCATTACATAATAATTAAGGGGTCAATCCTGCAAGAAGACATAATTAAAGGGTCCACCTAGGTAGAGCATATAACCAGAATAAATATATATATCTAACGAAAAACAAACCCACTGCCATCAAGTTATTTCTGACTCAAAAAGACTCTATATGCCAGTGTAGAATTGCCATTGAGGAGGAGGTTCCAAATGGATTAGAGAGCCTCATCTTCCTCTGTCTAGCAGCTGATGAGTTTGAACTGCTGACCTTGTAGCTAGTAGCCTAACTCATAGCCCACTGTACTATCACATATCCTTATATAAAATGAAAGAATCTACAAAATATATAAAGCATGCATTAAATAATTGAAAAAAGAAATGCAGCGCTCCACACTGAGGCAAACACACTAATTTCAAGGAAAGACAGAACAACTAGAAAGAAATTTAACAAAGATACAAAAGGGCTAAACAACAAATCAACCAATTTGATCTCATATACATATACAGAATATTCTACCCAACAAAAATGTAGTACACATTATTTCAAGAATAGACAATGTGTAAAGCAACAAGGTCAAGCCTCAACGAAATTAAAAGGCTAAAACAATACAAAGTATCTTTTCATATCACAATGATATAAAATTATAAATCAATAATAGGAATATGGAGGGGGGGCAGAATCTAATACATGAAAACTGAACAGCACCCTATTTTAAAACTACTAGGTAAGAGAATAAATCAAATGTGAAATACGAAAAGTCCTAATGGGAGGGAGAAAAGAGGAGCTGATACTAACAGCTCAATAGAAAGCAAACATTTAGAAAATAAGGATGACAACATGTATACAAATATGCTTGAAACAATTAATATATGGATTGTTGTAAGAGCTGTAAGAGCTCCCAATAAAATGATCTTTTAATAAAAAATAAATAAGTTAAAGAAAAGTCCTATAAAGGAAGAAAGACAAAAAAATATGGTTTTCACACTGGAAAAAAAAAGAATTTAAAGACTACAATAAGGCCATGGTTGGGGGTTGGGGGAAGAGACAATAGGATTATGAGGGAGGATGGGTGGAAAATAAAAACAAATATACAATAGATTTAATGGGACGTTGTCATAGTTTTGATTAAAAGAGCTATGTAAATACATAGAATATGTTTTTCTTTTGTTAGTGTCACATTACACAAAAGGGAAAAAACCCTAATGAATAAAATTTAAATATTTGTTTTAAAAAAGAGGAGCGTCACAACCTCAAAAAACGTCCCATTTCTTCCCGTCAGAACTAAACCCTGGTATGAGTGGTTACAAAGGAAAATAAAAGCATGCTTTTGTGACAAGAGCTGGGTTCAAACAAACGAAGGGGATTCCTAGCGAGTATGCAAGGATAGTTCAAATCTAGAGAATCTATAATGTAATACACTATATTAATGAAAGGGAAACAACCTCATTAGCATATCAATTGATACAGAAAAAGCACTGGATAAAATCCAGTACCAATTCCTAAGAAAAATTTCCAGCAAAATAGGAATAGCAGGAAACTTTTTCAGCATATATGCAAAATCAATGGTCAATAATATCCTTAAAGGAAACTGAAAGCATTTCCCTTAAAAATGAGATACAGGCACATGTCCCCTTTATCCCTTTATTCAATATTGTGTTGGAAATCCTAGCCAAAGTAATAAGGTAAGAAAGAAAATTAAAACACATTTAAATTGTTAAAAAGGAAAATTATAGTCTTTGCAGACAATAAGATCCTATACAGGGAAAATCCCAGCGACTCAACAATGAAACTACTGGAACTAACTGAAAGAATCAGTAAAATTATGTAGCAATATTGTATTAATCATCCTTTCACTCAAATTAATGTGTCCAGAGTGCAGGAACAGTTCTGGAACTTACTCCCAGAGGGAAAGTACCCAAACATGAGAAAATGTGCTACCTCCTTGACTGCATTACTTAGCTCTACTTATTTATGTGAGTCAGCCTTTTCCCACATGAAGATCATTAAGTCCAAGTACCGTTCCACCATGACTGATGATCATTTGAGGCTGGCTGTCAGCACTATACTTCCTGCTGTCCGGACTATGCATCCCTGGCTCATTCCATTCAGTGCAAGTCATCAGAGTAAACTCAGGTAATAACAAAAAATGTTCATGGTTAATTGTGTTGTGTTGTGCAATATGGACTCATGTAGTTATGCAAATACATAAACATACATTGTACATATAAAGAATTTTCAATGCATTCATGAATAAATGTAATAAATAAAAATAAATATGTTTTGCATTTTTGTAGTTGGTAGATCATTTTGACTTGATCTTTTATAAGTAGCTTGCATGCTGAAAAAGTGTGAACACCCCTGCTCTAGTTAATGATTTAAACTCCCTTTCTCTCTCATTCTTGGTAACTATCCAAAATTCGTTCTCTTTGTGTGACATTTTTTTATAAATAATAGTGGTCTCATAATGTTTGTCCTTTTGTTATTGGCTTATTTCACTCAGAATAATCCTTTAGATTTCATCTGTTACAAGGTATTCTGTGTATTTTTCACTATTCATTGATGTTCCATAGATACATTCCAGTACGTATCTGCACCATATATGGTTTATCCATTCATCTTTTGATTGGCACCTTCCTCCCTTCTTCCTGCCCCCTGCCCCCATCTCTTTGCTTTTGTAAAGAATTCTATAATGAGCATGGTATGTGTATATTTGTTCAAATCTTTGTTGTTAGTTCTTTAGGATGCATGCCCAGGCGTGGGACTGCTGCATTACATGCTATTTTGATTTCCAATTTTCAAAGCACCATTACATAGCAGTGTATGAGAGTTTCGATCTCTTCACCATTTTGCTATGTTGTTGCTGTCAGGTGGCTTTGAGTCAGTTCCACACATCGCTGCCCAGTGTACAACGGGACAAAACACTGCTGTGTGCCATCCTCCCGTTTCTCGGATGCGCGAGGCCATCACTGCAGGCACTGTGTTCACCCATCTTGACTAATGTTCGATAATTTCTACAAATTGACCTATCTTAAAAAATGGTAGTGCCAATTGTTTTCACAGTCTGTGGATTTTCTTTTTACTGTTTTGATGACATCTTTTGATGTACATACATGTTTCATCTTTAGGAGGTCCCAACCATTTAATTTGGTTTCTGCTATTTGTGTGCTTTTTGTTATGTTTGAATGTGAATTTATGCCAAGTATTCAGGCTCCTAAGTTTGTCCCTCTTTTTTCTTTAATGGGCTGTTTAGTTTTAAATTTTACATTAATGTTTGATTCATCTTGGTATATATACAGTGTGAGAGGTGAGTTCTATTTCATCTTTCTGAAAAGAGATATCCAATTGGTTTGAACCATTGCTAAGCAGATGGTCTCTTCTCCATTTAATGAGTTTCAGCCCATGGTCAAAAATCAGTTATCAATAGGTGGATGAATTTACTTCTCGGTCCCCAGTTCTGTTCCTTTGGTCTATACCAAAGCTGTACCATTACCCAGCTGTTTAACAACCGTGGCTATGTTAAGAAATTTTGAGACTGGGAAGTGTGAGACCTCTTATTTTGCTGTCTTGTTCAGTAACTATTTAGCACAAAATTCCAAGGACTTAATTTTGAGGGGTGGCGATTGTAAATGGCATTGTTTTCCTGCTTTCCTTTGTCCATGCAAAGGAATCTAATGGCTATGTTATACCTTCCCACTCTGCTGAAAGAGTTCCCGTAATTTTCTTGCTGAGGCTCCAGGATTTTATATGTACAGGATCATATCATCTGCAAAGAGATAGTTTTATTTCTTATTTCCTGTTTGTATGCCTTTCATTTCCCTTTGTTGTCTTATTGCTCTAGCAAAAATTAGCAGTGTTTAATAGGAATAATGACAACTGGCAATCTCCTCTGATTCTCACTCACAAAAGAAATGCTTTCCATCTCCCTCGGTTAATACTAAAATGCCCTTGATAATATTCAGGAATTTCTCTTCCTTTTAATCCTATGTCAGTGGGACTTTTAATTAGGAATGGGTGCTGGATTTTGTAAAATGCCTTTTCTGTGTTGACTGATAGAATCATGCGGTGCTTTCCCTTTGAAAAATGTATGTGATGCTTGTGCCCATCTAGGGTAAAATGAAAGCCCACATTGGGCAAAATTTTTTACTAATGACACATTGGATAAGGATCTAATTACCAAAATATACAGAACTCTACAACAGCTCAATAAAAAAATTACAAACAACCCAATTAAGAAGTGGGGTACCCAACATGAACAGACAATTCACCAAAAATGAAAAACAAATGACTAGCATATCCAACAAAGACCACGATTAGTAGCCATCAGGGTGATGCAAATTAAAACCACAATGAGATCCCATTTAACACCTACACTACTAGCCCAATTAATCAAAACAGAAAACAACAAATGCTGGAAAGAGTGTGGAGGGACTGGAACACAGTAGGCTTGTAAATGCATAAAACCGTTATGGAAAATTATATGATGAAACTTAAAGCAATTGGGAATAGAAATTCCATATGACCAGAAAAAAATAAAGAAACTCCATATGATCCAATACCACTATTAGGCAAATACCCCAAAGAAATAAGAGACACAGCATGAGTGGATATATGCTCTCCCATGTTTATATGTTTATAGCACAGTTCACAAAAGCAAGACACTAGAAGCAGCCCAAATCCCCAACAGTGGGAAAATGGATAAAGAAACTATGGTACATACACACAAGGGAATACTATGCATCCCTAAAAACAATGATGAAAGCATGAAACACCTTATGTTTTGGAAGGACTTGGCAATCATTATACTGAGTGAAGTTTGTCAATCACAAAAGGACATATATTGTATGAATCCACTACTATGAGAAACACCAATTAAACAAATCTTAGAGACCAATTCCCAAAAGGGTAGAATGTTTGCCAACCGACCATGAACCCTCCCACCCCTGCCCTTATTAGCACTTCATGATAAATAGGAGACCTCAGATTGGCTAGGGTCACTCCATCAATAAGGGGAAAAGGGGAGAAGACCATCCACTTGATGCTATACAACAGTGAGACAAATCAACTGATGCTCCATTAGGAATGAGAGGAGAGCCTTACTGGAAAATCAAGTTAAGAGCAGGGGAGGTGAGCATCTAAATTTCAGAGGAAGCACAGATATTTCTATTGGTGGCTATCATGGATCAACGAGGAGGAACAACCTTATATCGAGAAGAGATGCTAAACAATAATTGCAGGAAACCTAGGGGGAAAATAAACCCAGTTCTATGGTCCTGGGTAGACACTTCAAATCTGTTTCTACCCAACCCTCTATGAACCGCGCCATGTACTAAGCACTATGATGACTTTAGATGCTGGTTTTACAGGGAGCATGACATCCCCAAGGACCACACCAGAAGAACTCAATGTGGAAGCCTGACTGAATGAACTGTGCCCTACCTGAAAACTACGTGTACCCTTGGACTTATAACTGAAGTAACTCTGATGAGAGAAAAGGATGGCCCTACCAAAAATATGGAAATGGTGGTCAATGGACTTTGGATGAGGCCCCTGGCTCAATGAAAGGAGACCCAGAACCTCGATATATTTAGTTTAAATGTTCCCTTGCATTAATATGACAGATTTTTATCTGAGAGACAAGGGTATGCTCTTGTAAGAAATAACACAGGAAATTTTCACCTAGCAATAACCCCATGCTCAACTTAAAAAGACCTCAATCAATTAAGAAATCAATCTGTATAAAACAACTGGATTGCAGCTTATAGTTGGATTATACTTGCATAAACTCCTCATATCAACGGTACCTTAAATTCTGTGCCACTGGATAAACTATTGATGTTATCAGTGCAATCACCTTATACTCTAGGGGGATGATAGACAATGTTTTTCTTTTTTGTTTCTTTTGTTTTGTTTTGAGGGGGTTGCTAGTATTTGTTTGGTGGTGGTGGTGGTGGTGGTGATGGTTTTGGCTTTTGTCATACTGTTACTGCCAAAGTAAACCAGAGTCTTCATTACCAGGAGACAAGCAGATATATTCTAAGCTCCCACATAATTCTGTCCCCCATCCAGGAACAGTACTTATAACATGGCCCTGCTTGATATTCGTGTTCATGAAGAGAACACCAAAGATAAGGATGCTACAGCAAAATATGGTGATAAAAGCTGATGGCTATCAGTTGGCATAGTATAGGGGCCTCAAAGGCTTGTTTCAAACATTCATCTAAGTGAGGCATCAATTAAGTCCGCATGGAAGAAGCACACCAGCCTGTGTGATCCAAAAATGATGACAATATAATCCAAATGTTGTATTATAGGAAGGAAAATTATTAGAACTTAAATTGTGAACACCCAACTTGTAGACAGCTATGGAGGACAGTGGAAACCCAAAATCCATCTGCAGAGTATCTAGTCAAATAAAGTTTCTGACAGAAACTCTCTAGCCACAAGTTACTCAAACAGCTTTTTAAAAAGCAAGTTAACAATGGAAGTGTATGATATGGTAATATTATATCAATAAAACTGCTAAAAGAAAAGAAATCAAACATGACCAATATTACCATGGGTGAACTAGGAAGAAATTTTGCTTAGGGGGCATTGAGTTTATTTTAATGGTAATGGAACAAGTTAGAGAGGGAGATCAATAATGGTTGTACAAAAGTGGGTGCATAAGCAAATGTGGTGAAGAAAGGTGATGGTGCCCAGCTATTAAAAGATATAGCATCTGAAGTCTTAAAGGCTTGAAGGTAAACAAGTGGCCATCTAGCTCAGAAGCAAGAAAGCCCACATGGGAGAAGAACACTAGCCTGGGTGATCACAAGGTGTCAAAGGGATCAGGTATCAGGCATGAAATAAATAGAAAATCATATCATTGAGAATGAGGGGCAGTGCAAAGTGTGGATCCAAAGCCCATCTGTAGACAACTGGACATCCCTTTACAGAAGAGTTGCGGGGAGGAGAGGAGCCAGTCAGGGTGCAGAGTAGCAATGATGAAACATACAACTTTCCTCTAGTTCTTAAATGCTTCCTCCTCCCACTATCATGAGCCCAATTCTACCTTACAAATCCGGCTAAACCAGAGGATGTACACTGGTATAGATAGGAACTGGAAACACAGGGAATCCAGGACAGATGATCCCTTCAGGACCAATGGTGAGAGTGGTGATACCAGAAGGGTGGACGGAGGGTGGAGTAGAAAGGGGGAACCGATTACAAGGATCTACATATAACCCCCTCCCTGGGGGGCTGACAACAGAAAAGTGGGTGAAGGGAGATGTTGGACAGTGTAAGACATGACAATATAATAATAATTCATAATTATCAAAGGTTCATGAGGGAGGGGATGGGAAGGGAGGGGAAAAAATGAAGAGCTGATACCAAGGGCTCAAGTAGAAAGCAAATGTTTTGAGAATGATGATGGCAAGAAATATACAAATGTGCTTGACGCAGTGGATGTATGTATGGATTGTGATGAGTTGTACGAGCCCCCATAAAATGATTACAAAAAACATAATGGATGTACAACATGAAGAATATATGGAATGGATTTACACATGTAGAAGTTGTTGAATTAGAGAATGTTTTTTGTGTATATTTTTGCTACAATTGAACAAAATAATTATACAAAAAATAATGCGTACCAGGCAGAAAAAATGTTCTAAAATTGATTGTGCTCATTGTTGTACAACTCTTCTTGAAATGATTGAGCTATTGAATTGTATGAAATGTGATTGGAGTGACAATAAAACTGTTTCAAATATTTATGTGATGGATTACATTGATTGTTTTTCTACTGTTGAACCATCCTTTCATACCTTAGTATGAATCCCACCTGGTCATGATGAATTATTTTTCTTTTATGTTGTTGGATTCTATTTGCTAGGATTTTTGAGAAATTTACATGTAAGTTCATGAGGAATTATGGTTTGTGAAATCATGTTCCAATCATGTTCTTGCATGGTTTGAACATCATGATTATGCCTGGTTCATAAAATAAATTTGGGAGTTCTCTGTCCTATTCTATATACAGGAGGAGTTAGAGTAGAATTGGTGTCAATGCTTATCTAAATATTTGGTATAATTCTCCAATAAACTTGTTTGGTACAGAACTTTTTCGTTTGGAAGTTTTTTAATAACCAGTTCAATTTCTTCTCTTAAAATGGGCCCGTTCCAATTTCCTACTTCAGATTGTGTGTATTCAGGTAGATGTGTGTTTACACAACTTTGTCCGTTTCATCGTACACTTCACCATATCTATTATTTTTTATATTTGCTGGTTTTGCTGTGGTGTCACCCATTTCATTTCTTATTCATATTATTTGCACCTCTTTCTTTTTTGGATTTGCCAGCAGTTTGTTAATTTTATTAATTATTTTAAAGGAACAGCTTTGGTTCTTATTGATTCTACTCTTTCTCCTTTCTATTTCATTTATTTCTCCTCAGCTCTTTATTTTGTTTTCTCATTTGGTGACTGTAGATGTATTTTTCTACTCCCTTTCTAATTACCAACGATGTTAGGTTTGATATTGACTTTTAGTCTTTCTTTTTTTCCATTTTTCATTTTTATATTTATTGCCATAAGTTGCCCTTTCTGTGCTGCTTTTGCAGTGTCTAAAAGGTGTTGGTATGTTGTATTTTCATTCCTGTTGGGTTCAATTTTTTTTCATTTTTTATTTCTTCTTGTATCTACTTTTTTTAACAAGTTGATATCCATTTGTCATATATTAAATTTTATTTTTGGAAGTTGCTATTGTTGATTTTTACTTTTATTGTGTTTTGATATAAGATGTTTGCTGTATTTCAATGTTTCATTGAGGCTCTCTTTGTGGCCTAACATACAGTTTATTCTGCAGATGTTCCATGCTTACTAGCAATGAATGACTATTGTGCTACTGATGGGGGCAGTGTTCTGTATATGTCTGTGGAGTCAAGTTGGTTGGTTGTGTTGTTTACTTCTCTGTTTTTGCTGAGTTTCATTTTAGTTCCTATGTCTTTTATTGAAAGTGGTGCATTAAAGTCCTCTACTATTATTGTACAGTTGTCTATTTCTCCAATTATTAGAGTTTGATTTATATATTATGAGCTTTTTTTCATTTGGTGTATAGAGTTTTACATTGGGAATAGAAATATCATATGATCCAGAAATATCGCTCTTTAGTGTATCTTTGATGGTTAAGGATTATGTCAGTTAGACACTCTGGGATAGGGCTAAGGGTGGATTCTAACCTGTCATCAGGTCACAGTCCGGTAGCATCTCCTTGGGATTGTAGCCTTGTTGTAAAAGAGAGAGATCAGGCAGAGTCTAAATCTTTTTGGCCTTTTACCTTCTCCTGGAGCTGGATCTTGTGTCTGGTTACTAGAGCTCCTGTTTCACTGCCTGCCAATCCCAGGAGCCATCATCAGATAGTGGATTCATTTGGTCAACTTCAGATTCAATTACATCTACATCTCCCAGGATGTGACCCCACTGCTCCTGCTTCACTGTCCAGCTTCCTGTTCATCAGCTTCTGAGAGTCAGGAGAAGCCTGACTGGATCTGCTTACCTCTGCAACTTTGTAAGCTTTATTAATATGAATATCTTTCTATAGACATACAATATCTATAGACATACAATATACATAGAATATCTGTCTATATACATATATCTTTCTATAAACACATACAAGTGGCTGCTGGGTTCTGAAGACCCCAACCTAACACAATATCCTAGTGAAATAAGAGTTAAGACATGAATAGTGATTTTGTACATCCATGTTCATTACAGAACTATTCACGAAAGCAGAAAGATGGAAAGAATCTGAGTGGAAGAACAGATAAACAAACTTGTGTGTATACACACAATGGAGTGTTGATGTTGTTGGGTACTATTGAGTCAGTTCTGACTCAACAACAGAACAGAAGACTGGTTGGTCCTATGCCATCCTCATAACTGTTCTTTTTGAAACCAGTGTTGCAGTCACTGTGTCAATCCATCTCATCAAAGGCCTTCCTATTTTTAATTACCCCTCCGCTTTAACAATCTTGATATCCTTTTCCAGGGGCTGATCTCTCCTGATAACATGTCCAAAGGACATGAAGTCATAAGATGAAGTGTACCCATCCTTGCAGCTCAGGAGAATCCTGGCTAATTTGTCACTCAAGACAGATTTGCTTGTTCTTTTGGCAATCCATGGTATCTTCAATAGTGTTCACCAGTCCCACAATTCAAATGCATCGATTTTTCTTCAGTCTTCCTTATTCAATGTGCAACTTTTACATGCATATGAAGTGATTGAAAATATCATGTATTAAGTCAGGCATAACACCGTCTTGAAAGTAGCATCCTTGTTATTCAACATTTCAAAGAGGTCTTGTGCAGCAGATGCATGTGTCCTTTAATCTCCAGACTGCTGCTTCCATAAGAGCAGATTGTGAATCCAAACAAGATGAAATCCTTGACTACCTCAATCTTTCTTCCATTTATCATGGTGTTACTTACTAGTCTAGTTCTGAGGATTTAGGTTTGCTTTACACTGAGTTGTAATCCATACTGAAAACTGTAATCGTCATCAGGAAATGCTTCAAGGCCTCCTCACTTTCAGCAAGCAAAGTTGTGTCATGTGCATATAGAAAAACCTTCCCCCAATCCTGATGCTGAATTCTTTTTCATATAATCCACCTTCTCTGACTATTTGCTCAATATATAGATTAAGAAAGTATGGTGAGAGTATACAACCCTAACACAGGCCTTTCCTGATTTTAGACCAGGCATCCCCTTGTTGTTGGAATGACTGCCTCTTGATACATGCACAAGAAAGTGCTCTGGAATTTCCATTCTTCTCAAGGTTATCCATAGTTTGTTATGATCCACACAGTAGAATGACTTTGCATAGTCAACGAAGTGCAAATAAACATCATTCTTGTATTCTCTGCTCTGAGCCAAGGTCCATCTGACATCAGCAATGGCATCCTTTGTTCAATTCCTATTCTGAACCCAACCTGAATGTCTGGCAGCTCCCTGTCAGTGTACTGCTGCAATCATAGTTGGATATCTTCAGCAAAATTTTACTTGTGTGTGATATTAATGACATTGTTCTATAATTTGTACATTATTTATTGAAATGGGTACAAATTTGGATCTCCTTCCACTAGTTAGGAAAGTTGCTCTTGTCCAAATTTCTTGGCATAGATGAGTATTTTTTTGTAGTGTTTCATCAGCTTGTTAAAACATTTCAATTGGTATCCCATCAATTCCCAGAGTCTTGTTTTTGGCCAATGCTTTAGTACACCTTGGACTGCCTCTTTGAGTACCACTGGGTCCTGCTCTTGAAATGATTGAATGTCGATTCCTTCTGTACAGTATAGTGACCCTCTATTCTTTCCATCTTCTGTCGATGCTTCCTGCACTGTTCTATAGTTTTCCATAGTCTTTCAATATTGCAACTGGAGGCTTGAACTTTTTTTATTTTTAGTTCTTTCAGTTTCAGATGTGCTGAATGAGTTTTTCCTTTTTGGTTTTGCACATTTCACTATAATACTTTGTTTTCTCAAGCAGTCCTGTGAAATTTTCTGTTCATCTCTTTCACTTCATCATTTCTTTCATTTGCCTTAGGCACTCTGATTAAGAGCAAGTTTTAGAGTCTCTTGACATCCACTTTGATCTTTTCTTTCTTTCTTGTCTTTTTAATGACCTTTTTGCTTTCTTCAGGAACCCTAGTGGTGTAGTGGGAATGAACTGGGCTGGATCTGAAAGTTCAGCAGTTCAAAACTACCAACCAGGTCTGAAGGAAGACAGGGCTTTCTACTCCAATAACAGTTACATCCTCAGAAACTTAGAGGGGCAATTCTATCCTGTGCTATAGGGTCGATATGAGTCAACCTTACATCAACTCAATGGCAGTGAGTTTAGTCTTGGAGTTTTTGCTTCATCCCACCAAGTATTTTGGAATATTATGAAGATTAAAGAATTACGAATCTGTAAAATACTTCATAACACGAATGAACCTAAGGACATTATGTTGAATGAAATTAGTCAATCACAAAAATACAAAAATTATATGAGACCACTATTATAAAAAGTGAAGAACATATTTTCACACTAAAGGAAACAGTCTGTGATCATTGTAAGTAGAAGAGTAAGGGAGGGCAGGGAATCCATGGAGTAGAAGTTAGACAAGTTTTACCTTGAGTGAAGGAGAAGGCAATTTACAATAAGAAGAAGGTTGAGGGGGGAATGATGGAGGCAGGGGATGACACTGGGAGGTTTGGAAGAATTAAAGGCAAAGGAGGAATTAAAGGCAAAGTAGTGATCTGTGGGCAGGTGTTTGAAAAAACACAAGGGCTGGATAGGTATGGGAGGAAGAGTAGGAGTTCACAAAGACAATGTTCTACTTTCTACTTTGGTGAGCAGTGACTGCAGTCAAAAAAGCATGTGAGTAGTCATGTGAGGTGCACCTGTACACATCCAGAGGAAAGCAGATTGATGAAAATTGAAAGACATATAAAACAATTAATATACTGGTCCAATGAAATATGAAAATATGTCTTCACAAGCCTGAGACCAGAAGAACTAGATAGTGCCCAGCTACTTCTACCAACTTCTCTGGAAAAGACATTAAAAGATTTTGCATAGAGTAGGAGAAAATATGGAACAGAAATCAAACTCATAAACGTGACCAAGCTTACTGACTGTATAGATAATGGTGGGACTCCAAAAGCTATGGTCCTTATTCACCCTTCATGTCTGACTTAAACTCACCTCCATATTCGAATAGCCACCCATTTAAAATCAAAAGAGTAGTAGATACCTAGGGACAACATTCAGAGGGCTGGCAAAGAAGGAGGACTAGAAATAGGAAACACAGAAAGGAAACGGGATAAATGATGCAATGAGTGAGTTGAAACAAATGTATATGAATTGTTGAGTGGAAAACTATGATCTGCTCTGTAAACCTTCACCTAATTTAAAAGAGAGAGAGAGAGAGAGAGAGAGACTGTATATATAAAAGGAGACTAACCTCCTCATAGTGACCTGCCAAAATTTACTCAAACCTACTTGGTGGTATCAACTCGCATCCTTTGATCATAAGTCATGCCTACTCATGAACTCAACTAAGCTGTGGGTCAACAGATTCAAAGCCAGCACTGAAGTTCCCAAGACATGGTCAAGGACTTAGCCCCACCTGTCAAGGTAGCAACCAGCCTCCTCTATCTAGCCATCAAAGACAAAGTTCCTTTCTAGGCACATTCATCCTATCTTGCTGTTTTCCTCAAATGATAACAAAGATCCATAGCCCAAAATTCCAAAAAAGAAAAGAAAAACATACACAAATATTCACGAAACCTCCTTGTAAATAGTGCATAATAAATAATACAGCTATTATTCAATGACTACATCATAGCTGTGTGCCCATGTTGTGTCATCAGATAAATGCATAAAACATAGATACTGGAGAAGCAGTGAGAGTTTATGATCAGTTCTCTCTCTCTCTCTCTCTCTCTCTCTCTCTCTGTCTTCCTTCTAGGTAAAGAAAAGGAAATTGGGTTGGGATGAAGGCAGGAGAGCAGGGAGATCTTACGAGGCAGAAATGAGGAAAAATGGGGGGGGGGGGCTCAGGCTTCTTTCTTCCATTTCCCCCCCTAGTCTGTGTCATGAAAAAACAATGGCTTTTCTGAGGCACTGCAGACAAGGCAGCTCTGAAAAAACTAATGGCCGTGATTAATGACAATGGGCTGGAGGAGAGTAGGGACACAGCCGCCACATACATCATCCCTTCCCGTCAGTCTCTGCTCCTCCTTGCCCCTCTCCCTCCTACCAGCCAGGCATTATAAAAATGTCTTATCTGCTCTAGACTTATTTTAAAGCTGAAATCACAGCAAGTTCCCCACCAGAAAGTAAAACAAAGAGAAGGAAAGACAAGAATGAATGGTACTGGAGGGGGTGGGGAAGGAGAGAGGGAGAGAGAAGGAGAAAGGGAGAGAGACAAAGAGGTGATAGGGCGAACAAGAACATGGCATGTAAAATAACTATAAAATATTCCAGGGGAAAATGTGCAGGCTGTAATCATTCAAGATTTCAGCAACTTGACTCCTCACATGCTGAAGCCACATTTTCAAGGTCTTATCTGCCATATGGTTCCCTGTTTGGATGATTTATTAGGTGTAGAAAGCACACTGATAAATTTTACTGCATTTCCCTGAATAGGCAACCTATGGTGTCAATAACAAAGCTCAGGCGGCTTTAATGAAAACTGCAAGCACCAAAGGGTAACCATTTATTTATGAGTCGCTATAGTATTACTAGGACAAAATTTATCTTCCCTTCGCACGCACTCTGTAGAAACCAAATCTGGTCAAAGTAACAGAGATCACGTCCATATGTCAGTGGTTTGCTAACATCTCTCCTGCATGAAGCACTGGCTGTTGCACTGGAGCAATGGTTTGATTCTTTCAAGCGACCCATTTTGCATAAGAAACCTTCCTTTTATGGGGAAAAGAAAGGCAAGCCTAAAGAACTCTGTGAACACCCTCGCCTAAGCAATCACACTGTGGCGTTCACTCCTTTGTCTCTCCCCAGAAAATGTGACAGTGGCCACAGGGGTAGAGATAACAAACAGAAAGGGGGTTGTAATGATGAGGAAGAGAGATCGAGAGATAGAATCTGATGCACAAATCATTGAAATGTACCAATCCGTGAAGGAATCCCTGCAACCCTGTTCCCTTTTGCCCACTCTGGTTCTTAGGGCACCATCAGGAAACCACGAAAACCGCCATTCTCCGTGGATTGTCGGCTCCCTACAGTGCTCCTCACCTTGTATTACACCCACAGAGCTCTCTTCGTGGCTAGTGGCCCTCTGCAACTCTGCAATATGTGTTAAGGTTATAACAGCTAAATAATACAACATTTTAAGACTCCAAAAGCTGCAAAACTAATGTCCAAACTTGGGGGGGGGGGGGAGTAGCAAGGAGAAGGAAGAAAGCCAGATAATACTCATTTAATGTTTAATCCTGAGCCAGAAGTAACTGCCACAGCAAATATTTGGCCCATTTTCTAGTCTAGAGTTCTCTCCACGTGTGTGACATGCCTGTCCTGAGTGTAGACCGCTCCGCCCAGGAATGTCAACAGGAGGAAGGGTAAAAGAGAAGCTCCACCACAGTAGTGTGCATTTGAGTAATGCTCTTAGCACAGCACACCAACAAAAGTCAAAGTAAACCTAAAAGGCTGAGCCAAGACTTTGACCTGAGTGAGTTTTAACCTTCATTTTTGTTCTAGCTAAGTTAATACACACACAAAATTCCTCCACTAGATAATTTTATCCATGTCTGTTATTTCATACTTTTTTTATTTTATACTTTTTTACTACCTCCACAGTTAGAGAGTGCATGGAAATCTATGCTTATTAATTCTAATCCATACTAGTCTCTAGATATACACACATCAAAAAAATAAAATTAAATTAAATAATAAGTAAATAAAATAGCAAATTCTTTGGGAATCAGAATAAAATAAATCAATATTTTAGATTTTTAAAAAAACTCATTTCACATGGCAAAGAATAAATCATTAAACATCATCTTAACCGGGTCAATTACTACCATCACTGCTTTTAAAATCTGCTTAGCAAAATTACATCAATTAAATTTTAATGTCTTATAAAAGAGCATTCAAATATTATAATAGAATTACGAAAAAATAGGTGCTGCTTGGGCTCTGGCCATATTTTGAGAGTTCCTCAAGCAGAGAGATTTGCAAGAATATTCATCATCGCCTAGATTGCTTCCAATTCTACCACTGCTTTATTAAAACAGGTAGGACTAAAGGCCCCTGCATGGCTCAGCGCACACTCAACAAGCTGCATTTCAGTTTGCTAAATATTTCAACTCATTTTCAAGGGCATAATCTCACATTAATTTTTCTACATACTTTCCGCTTAGTTTTTAACCCTAAAAGAATTATGAACCACATAAGTCATTTACACTTAGCTCACACCACACGGCATTTGAGTGAGTTACTTGTCTTCCTAGAAACTCCATCAATCTTTACTACGAGCCTCTGAAAGCCTTTCATTCTGGGGAAGTCCCATTCAGAAGGGCTTGAACCTTAAGACAACAAAGAGAACTATGGAATGGCAGAAAGGAGTGAGAAGAATAGAAATGATTATCAAGGAAGCCACAGAGCCAGGGGCTCCAGGGCAACAGGAAAACTCCCTTTGAGAGCTTGGTAAGTTGGACAAATGCATACAGTGTCCCAGCCCCATCTTGCAAAATTGCACTTGGCCAAAGGGGTTTGTTGTACTATAGCCCAGGCCGTGTTCTTGCTCCATGCTCCTGCTCTGGTTGGGAGTTGTACCCCACCTATAAAAGGGGCACCTTCTTCTAATTTTTCCAAAGACCCAGAATGAGTTAGTAGTGACCCTGTTGATAAAATCATGTAAAATATGCCAAAATGTGAGGAAAAAAAATCTCTGGATAGAGATTTCTACTCACTAGTAGGCTTTCCCTAAGCCCATATTATTGGTCATAAAACTGGGAGTGTGCTGTGGTAGTGCTCATCACCTATAAACACTTAGTTTTACACAATACATTGAAACAATACCCACAGGTGCCTCTCAAAGATATTGAGGGATCCAGATTTCCCTCTAGGGGACCTTACCCCCACCTCTGAGGAGTTGGAAATGACAAGAACCTCTTCTTTCCCTGCCTCTCTATGCTTGAGCCTCAGTTGACTTCAGACTCTACTAGCTCCTCGCTTCCCCAGCCCACTACCCGCCTCTGTAAGAACAGAAACTGTCTTTCACCAAGCCCATTCCTCCTAGAAGAGTTCGTTACTTCACACACTGTAAGTTCCACCAATATGAAGTCAACTCAGGAAGAAGAAAAATTCACAAGTACTATCATTTGGAATTTGTGGTAAAAATGGCTCTAAGCTGGTCCAAAGGAAGAATTTGCCCTGATAAATCACAAGATAACAAGACTTGACGAAAGGAGGTTTAAGTAAAGATGGAAAAAGTACTCTAAAACATTTTATCTTAATATATTTTAGGGAAATTGGCATTGCTAATTAAAAATAGAGTTAAGAGAACCCATTGTATTAGGATTAGAAGACTTAATGTTGTCTCTGCCACACATACTTAGACCAGTCCTATAAAGTCTGTTAAAAATTATAAATCTATATTTGTTTAAGACATGAAGTCCACACACCAATAGTGAAGCTATATTTCAGACAAGTTTTCCTCTACTAGAAAATGCAACCGATCCACCTTGGTAGATGGGGTTTTACTGTAGGCCTGAGATCTGCCATGCTTGGTCCAGGTCCTAGAGATTGGACATTCTTTTGGGCAAAGAAAAATTAAGGTCTCATGTTCCATCTACTAGTAAGACCAAGTTCCTGCCTATAGGTGACCTTGTCAGAGAAGATGCTTGTTCATGCCTGCCCCAAATGAGGGCCACACAAGCTGGTATACTGAGGACTCGGTTCTATTAGATGCTCACATTAATGCTTCATAATAGCACTAAACATCGCAACACACACTCAAGTCTTCTCACCTGGCTCAGAGCAAGTTTTATTCTACTGCACCACACATGTCCACAATGCTTAAGGTTTTTATATCAATTATGCCACTGTGTTAAACCGGGTATAGTAGAGAAACAAATTCACAGACATGCATATGTGTATAAGAAAAAGTTTATATACAAGAGCAGTTGAATATTGAGGAAACATCCCAGCCCAGTCCAGTCCAAGCCCGTAAGTCCGATATTACCCATATGTCCAATACCAATGTATAAAGTCCTCTTAAGACTCACTAAATACATGCAATGATGCCAAATGCAGGACAATCACAGGCCAGTGGGTAGAAAGTCTTAGGATCCAGTGGCATTGTAAGCATCTTGGCACTGGCAGGGGTCTCTATGTGACTTCTCCGGCTTTGAGGTCTGGTTGCTTCAGGGTAGATCCATGTGGCTTCTCCAGCTCAGGGCACTAGAGTAGTTCCATGTGTCCTATCAGTTGCAATGTCTCCCAGGGAGTGAGCAGAATGCTTCAAGGAGGAAATTCAGGAATTCCAAGAATGCTCAAGAAAAGGTTATGCCCACACAGAGGTCCCATTGGTTATATCTTGATTGACAGGCCAGACTTCACCCCTTCACTGGTAATCCTCTCAAATTGACACCGAATTATGTAACTACCACAGCCACATTTTAAGCAAAATTAAATGCTTGCAAGAACTTGAGAATCTAGAATTTTCTTGTAAGGGAAAAGGTGATTAGGAGATCACAGTCAACATTTCAAAAACTAGGTACTGAGAGAGGATCTGAGATGGCCAGCTCGGCTGATAGACTTCTCAGACCCTCTACAGCAAAGACTTAAGAAAGCAAGTGAAACAGATAGAGGTGGCCAACCCAGAGCTTCAAATGAAAGAATACATAAGTACATTAAAGGCAATCCTGAGAGCATTGTGACAAAAAGGATAACTACTATGAAAGCCTACATAGTAAAAGTTCAGATTTTTCTACTGAAGCAATTCAGGCAAGGAGACAATGGAATGATATATTCAAAGTTCTGCAAGAAAAAAACACTGCCCGCCAAGAATCTTATATCCAGTAAAATTATCCATCAAAATTATCCAGTAAAATTTCTCCATCAAATATAAGGGAGAAATAAAAACACTTTCATAGAAGGAAAAACTAAAGAATTGTACAAAAATATGACCACTTTAAAAAATATATTTAAAGGAATTCTATAGAGAGAAAAATCTATAACAATAGGCAGCAACATAAAAATATCAGAAAATAAAGTATTATGAGGAAAACATTCTATTTAACTAATACTCAAAGTGAAGCAGAGCTAAATTATAACAAGGAACCAGAGACCACATTCTGCAATGAAGATATAACCAAACGAACAAGAACAGAGGGAACAGAGGAGGCAATAAATACTTAAAGGGGGGAGATATGGAACAATTCACAAAATACAACAACTTCTTTTGAATTGGGAAATAAAATCACCAAAAAATAATCAACTCTCAAAGAAAAAATTAAAACCTCAACCAAGCAAACAAGATGAAAACCAAGATAATAGATAAACAAAAAACCACAGAGTATCGACAAGACAGCTAACAAAGGGCACCAAACAAAATATGAACATTAAAACTGAAACTAATAACACCATCCAAACACATAACAAAATGAAATCAACAAAACTATATGTATCAATAACAATACTGAATGTAAATGGACTGAATTCACCAGCTAAGAGACAAAGATTAACTGAATGGATAAGAAGACATGAACCTTTAATATGCTGCTTAATAGAAATGCAAATATAAAGACAAACAGAGACTTAAACTCAAAGGATGGAAAAAAATATATTAGGCTAATGGAAAGCTAGTGTGGCAATATGAATTTTAGACCAACTAGACATCAAAGTTAATGACATAATGAGAGACAAAGAAGGTCGCCATATAATTATGAAAGCTTTAATTGAATAAGAAACCACAGCCACAATTAATATATGTACTAAGTGAAAGATATCAAAACACATAATCAAATTCTTCCAGAAATGAGACAAATACTAGGTATTTCCTACCATAATATGATAATACTAGGAGACTTCTATATATTACCTTCAACTAAAGATCCATTAACTAGAAAGAATATCAACCAAGATACAGAAAAATGAAATAACACGATCAATCAACTTGATCTCATAGAGATATATATAAAACACTCCAACCAAAATTCACTTCACATTCTCTTCTAGCACTCATGGCACCTATTCTAGAACAGGTCATATTTTAGGTTTTAGAGCAAATATCAATAAATTTAAAAACATTGAGATACTACAAGCCACCTTTTCAGATTATAATCCCATAAAAACAACGAATCATGAACTCCAAAAAATCAAATTCATGGAAATTGACAACACATTACCTAAGAATCACTAGTTAATTAAAGAAATAAACAACACAACCAAAAGATTCCTTCAGACAAATGATAAATAAAATACAACATATCAAAGCCTTTGGGACACAGAAAAAGTAGCACTCAAAAGGCAGTTTATGGTTAAAAAGTAAACACATCAACTGGGCAGAAAGAATCAAAATAAACACCTTAGCACATCAAAAATAATAATTTGATGAAGCCCAGCAAAGCCAACTATCAGCTGCTAGAAGAAAAGAAATAACAAAGATCAGATAGAAATAAATGAATTTAAAAATTTTAAATTAGAATAAATCAATAAGACAAGGAATTGGTTCTTTGAAAACATTAACAAAATTGATAAAGCACTGGCAAACCTAACAAAGGAAAAGCCTGAGAAAAATCAAATTCTATGAATAAAAAATGAAATGGAGGATATTACAGCCAAACCAAATGAGATTTTTTAAACCACAGAGTTTTGTGAAAAATTCTGTTCCAACAAATTTGAAAATCTAGAACAAATGGAGAGGATTTGGAAAAATCTGAATGCTTTTACATTCCTGGTGAGTACAACGACCATGGAAATCAGTATAGCACTTCCTTAAACAAATGCAAATACCTTATGATGCATCAATTGCTCTACTGGATATATGCCCTACAGAAATAAAGAATACAACATAAACAGACATATGCAGACCTATGTTTATTGCAAAAATTTTCAACACACCAAAACCAAAGAAACAACCAAAAACTTATTATAGAAAAGTGGATAAACAAACACTTGTACATTCATACAATGGAATATCATGCATTAATAAAAACACTAGCAACTCTCCTAAATACAGCCAGACATGGACAACACTAGAGAAAATTATGCAGAGTAAATTTACCCAATCTTATAAAGATAAATACTTAATAACACCATTATTATAAGGAAGAAAGAAATGTGATTTTTACACCCAAAGACAAGGCTTTGATGACTATGAGGAAGCCAGGGGTGGGACAGAAACAGGGAGAGGGAAGGGATGGAATATTGAAAAGGGGGGAGAAAGACTGCTGGAGGAGAGACCACCACATTTATGCAGGGTTGAATTGTGTAACTGTATTTTAAAAGGAAATCCCTCCAAAGCCCTTACACCCAGATCTGGTCTGAGTGGCTTAAAACAAAAAAAGGAACAAGGATGTTTCCAGTAGGCACCGGCATCCTACCAATCTCAATGAGCCAGGCTTTTTCCCAGGGCCCTCCAGTGTTTTCTCCTCTCAGCTGTAGCACTTAACTCCTTCTCACTTCCCTTGAGTCAATTCTTACTCATGGCAACCCTATATAATAATTCCTTACATCCATTGTAAAAAACAGTAACCAAGATGACCTATTTGGTCTAATAAAGAGTTTAGTCTAATTCACACCCTCTACTAAAGTCAGATCTGAATCTCTTCCTATTCTTGTCTGTTAGTCGATGATGCCCTCAAAACGGGACTCTAGCTACAGGCGTACGGTGTCTAGAATTATAAACTATCACATAAGGCA
>NW_022103968.1:68248240-68252677 GCF_000313985.2 Echinops telfairi | reverse complement strand
AATAAAGACCATCAAAGAATAAATGGGGACACACTCAGGGGTCCTAATACATGACACATATACACTAGGAATAACAACTTAAAATACCCAAACAACAGGAAAATGAGACCGCTGGGACTTGCTGAAAAATAAACATTTATGTTAGAAAAATCCATTAACCAAAGGAGTAAACTGACGATGAAATCTGCTTATCGGATCAATAACTTAATTGCCATCAAGTCAATTCAAAACTCACAGGGACCTTGTCGGCCAGGACATACCTGCCCCTGTGGGTTGCTAAGACTGTAAATCATCCCTGGAGGACAAAGCCACATCTTTCTCCGTGGAGTGCCTGGTGGTTTCAAACTGATGACCTTCGGGCTAGAGCTTACCAAGTAACCCAACATATCAGAAAAGGGACTAAATTCTAAAATACATAGATTATTCCAACAATAATAACACCATTTTAAATGGGCAAAGAGCATGAATTAACTTTACCAAAGAAGGCATTCACCCAGCAAACAAACTTGTGAAGAAATGTTTGCAATCATTAGCCTTTAGACTAATTCATCCATAAGGGGTTCCTAATGCCAGCTGCTAGAGGAAAATCAAAACAACAATGAGATCTCTCAACCAGCATTGATATTGATAGTAAAGTTCAAAAAACAGAAATAATTGCTGGTGAGGATGTGGAGAAATTGTCATTTTCATGCACAACGTGTGGATATGTAAAATGGTGCAACCTTTGAGGAAAACAGCACGGTGCTTCCTTTAAAAGTTGGAAATAGAAATACCACAGGAGCCAGCAGTTCCATTACCAGATATATATATTATAATGAAATAAGACCCATCACACAAGCAAATACCCCTTCCACAAACAAAACAAAACACACACACACACACACACACACACACAAAAAAAAAACAGAAAAAAGCTGCTGGGCACTCCGAGTTTTTCCCACTAGGTGAATATGGAACAATTTGCTGAGTTAGTGCACCCAGTGGCATCACATGAGAAAGTTTTCTCTGATAACAGTGAATTTTTTTGTAAAAGCAGTTTCGTTCAAACCTTATTTTTTATGATGGCCAATTTAAATGAACAGCAAGAGGCTGTGAAATTTTGTTTCCTGCTCAGGAAAAATGCCACAGAAACTGTTGTGATGTTGAACACAGCTTACAAGGACAGCACTATGGAAAAAACTCAAGTGTATGAGTGGTTTTCTCCTTTCAAAAGGTGAAATGTGATTGATGACAAACCTCATCCTGGACGTTGGTCAACTTCCTGAATGGACAAAAATGTTGACTCGTAGTGCATTTGGAGTTCATTCCACCAGGTCAAACTATTAATCAAGCTTTCTATTTAGAGGTTCTAAAAGATTGTGTAACAGTGTGCAACAAAAGCCTGATTTGTGGCAGGCAGGAGACTGGTTTTGCTACTACGACAATGCACCTGCTCATGCAGCCATATCATTGCACCAGTATTTGGCAAAAAAAAACAGCCTGCCTCTCTTGCCCCATGCACCTTACTCACCTGACTTGCTCTGTGTGACTTCTTTTTGTTTCCACGAATGAAGAGGGACATGAAAGGACAGCGATTTGACAATGTAGAAGAGGTGAAGAAAATAAACAAGGGAAATGATGTCGGTCAAACAGATGAGTTTGAAAATTGTTTCCAGGAATGGGAGCGTAGATTTCACTAATCTATTAAGTGTAACAGACAGTACTTTGAAGGTGATAAGGTTGTTTTGTAAAAAAGGTTGTTTTTGTAAGATGTTTGTTTTGCAAAAAAGAAATTCTAAATTGAAAAGAAATTCTAAATAAAGTCCACATGGAACAAGCATACCAGCCTGTGTGACCACGAGGTGTTGAAGGGATCAGGTATCAGGCATCAAAGAACAAAAAATCATACCATTGTGAATGTGGGGGGGTGCAGAGTGGAGACCAAAAGCCCACCTGTAGGCAACTGGGCATCCCCCTTACAGAAGGGTCTTGGGGAGGACATGAGCCAGTCCGGGTGCACAGTAGCAGGGATGAAACATACAACTTTCCTCTAGTTCTTCAACGCTTCCTTCCCCCCGCCCCCACAATCATGAGCCCAGTTCTACCTTGCAATTCTGGCTAGACCAGAGGATGTAAACTGGTACAGATAGGAACTGGAAACACAGGCAATCCAGGACAGATGATCCCTTCAGGACCAGTGGTGACAGTGGCGATACTGAGAGGGTAGAGGGAAGGTGGGAGAGAAAGGGGGAACCGATTACAAGGATCTACATATAACCTCCTCCCTGGGAAATGGACAACAGAAAAGTGGGTGAAGAGAGACATCGGACAGTGTAAGATATGACAAAATAATAATAATTTATAAATTATCAAGGGTTTATGAGGGAGTGGGGAGCGGGGAGGGAGGGGGCAAAATGAGAAGCTGATATCAAGGGCTCCAGTAGAAAGCAAATGTTTTGAGAATGATGATGGCAACAAATGTACAAATGTGCTTGACACACTGGATGGATGTATGGATTGTGATAAGAGCTGGATGAGCCTCCAATAAAATGATTTTTTTTTTAAATTTTTAAAGAAATTCTGTTTGGGGAGATACTGCCTCATATTCACACCCTTATTTGTCAGAGCATTCTTCACAATAGCAAATAAAATAGAAACAACCTATATGTCCATCCATGCAGCAATAGATTTAAAAAACAACTATATTACAGACCCACAGTAGAGCACAATGCAACATTAAAGACGTGAATCTGTGAAACATCTCATAATCTGAATGAGCCTGAAGGACATTGTGAAAGTAGGCAATCACCAAAGGACAAATACTATAGTAGACCACTACTTCAAAAAGCTAAGAAAAATTTATGTACTGAAATAATCATACTTTGAAGATCACCAGAAATAGAAGGGAAAGGGAAGGAGAATTACTAACTACAATGCAGATGCATATTAACTTGGGTGAAGGGAAAGGCAATATACAATAAAGGGGAAGTTGACCCAAAATAATAAAGACGAAAAAAGACACTTTGAGGAGCACAGGAGCTAAAGGCAACAAAGTTAAATACTGTTACATATACAGTCCTATAACAACAATTATCTACAAGTAAACACATAGAGAGAGACAAGCTGGACAGGGTTTGGAATTCTAATGGCTATATATAGGTTTGACTATATATAGGTTTGACAGTGGATATTTTTACATAGACATTTATGTGTTTCAAGGAGATCAACAAATATGAGAGGGCTTCAAGCAGTTGATGGGAAAATTCCATTGTCTTTTATTCCATTTTCTATGAAATCTCTGAATTTCATAGTAGAACATGGAAGGAGCAAACAACTTTAGGAAATGAGTCACTGAGCCAGGGTACTCTGGTCCATTATCTCAGGGAACACCAGGGTTGTTGGTATAACGTAGTCTCTAAAGAAAATGTTCTGCATACTACTTTGGTGAATAGGGACTGTGCTCTTATAAGATTGTGAGCAGCCATCTAAAAAGCAACTATTCATCTATTCGGATCTAGGCCAAAAAAGGGAAGTCAAGTGTACAAGTGTACAACCAGTTCATAGTACAAATAGATCACATGAACCCCATTCTCTATAAACCGTCAGACCTGAGCAACTAGATATTGCCCATCTAGCACTGCTGGCTACTCTGAAAGAAATCACAGAAGGAGATCCTGAATAGAGTAGGAGAAAACTGTGTCAAAAATGCAAATTCATAAAAAATAATATGCTTACTATTCTTGTAGAGATTGATGGAACTCCAAGACTATTGCCCATAGACATCCTTCAAGCTGGAACTTAACTCTGTCCCATGGTTCAAGTTTCAGCCAAACAATAGATAGGACTTCAGGGTGAACAATATCACCAGGGATATATCCTCTTATTAGAATAATGAACCATATTAAGTAAAAAAGGCAATATTTGCCCGGTGATAACCAAAAGGGATATGGAAGAGAACCAAAGGGAAATGGTAAACACAGGAACGAATGGAAAGAATGATGGTACACTGTGTGATTGCAATTAATGTCACAAAATGAAAATATATGAATTATTGAATAGAAGAGCCAATTTGCTCTTTAAATCTCACCGAAAGCACAATACCAAACCGAACTCAATGCCACCTGGTCAATTCCAACTAGACTCACAGCGACCCTATTGGACAGAGTACAACTGCCTCTGTGGGTTTCCAAGACTGTAAGTCTTTATGGGAGTAGAAAGCCCTGGCTTTCTCCCACGGAGCAGCTGGTGGTTTGGGACAGATGGATGACCGCGGTGTGATGGTTAGGTTTTGTGTCAACTTGCTGCACCTGTGAGAAAGGTTTAGGTAGAGTCCAATCTCTCAATCAGGATACAAAATAAGGACATCCTTTCAGGGATGGCCTATTTATGAGAAATGTTATGAATTGGCATCTCTCTTGGGCCTCTTTCTTCTTCCTGCTTGCTTAGATCCTTCATCTG
>NW_022103968.1:68236600-68247663 GCF_000313985.2 Echinops telfairi | reverse complement strand
ATGTGCATATGAAGTATGCATCTAAATGAAGATTATTTTCAAGCAGTTGTCTCCCTCGTCACTCAAGCCTCCACAGGACTCTTGGACGTCACTGTTTCAGATTTGTAGCACAGATTTATTTGCAAATGACATATCCCTCTCTCATAGCCTTTTAATAATAAGTTCATTTTATGGAGTAAATAATGAATTGTCACTAACAGTTCAAATCTATGAATATTTCTTTGGAGCGTCTGGTTTGCCAATACTTTGGGCTTTATTCCCTTGGTGCAACCCATCTCTCAGCCTGGAAAAGACCGACAGCACAGCAGCGTCATCCCTGCTGCTCATTTTCTCAAGGGCATTGAGTGTTCTGGACTCATTGTGGCCTGTGCGACCAACAAGAGAGAGCTCATGAGAAAGTGGAGATGGGACAGTTATTAGAGGTCTGTCTGCAGGGGGCAAGCATGAGTAAAGTGGACGGGAGGGTGGTTGTATTCACACAGTTGCTAGTGTTAAGCATCTTTGAATACCAAGATGCAAAATGTACCCTTTGACGGTGACAGATTAAGGCAGGCTGAAGCAATAAAAGAAAGGCATTACTTGGAAGAAATAGGAAAAAGAGGGGAACTAGACTCTGGTGTGAATGGCAAACATGAGCTGACTCTTTAGCTTTATCACTCAAAGGATGTGTTAATCTGGGTACAAATCCGCTGAAATTCATATGTATAAGAGATAGTTTATATAAAGGGTAAGTGCACATCAAGAAAACATCCCAACCCAATGCTGGCCAAAGTCCAACATTAACCCATTTGTCTGACACCAATCCACAAAGTCCTCCTCCATCTCACAAAATACACACTATGACACTGACTGCAGGAGGAAAACTGAATCAGTGAACGTGTAAGCATCTCAGCGCTGGCAGGGGTCTCCACACGGCTGCTCCAGCACCCAGGGCTGCCTCGGGGTAGTTCCATGTGGCTTCATCCTAGGGATGTCTTGCAGGAAATGAAGCCTTGCCATCTGAAGCAGGGAACTGTTAAGGCAGCTGCACCCCGGTCCGACCATCAGAAAGCAAGAGACCCGAGAACTAGAAAGGTGAGGCTCACCAAGTCATTTATCTCTCCGCCCTTCAATTAACCCCACATGTGTTTATCAGACAGGTTGGCACAATAAACTTTGACTAATTCAAAGGACCAAGCTCCTCACCTCATAGTTCCTGAACTACTATGCTAATTCACTGCATCTCAAATCAACTCTATATCTACTGTGTACAGATGGAAGACAACTGTGGGTCTGTGTCAGGCTACTTACTGCCTTCTTACTCACTCTAGCCATCCTCTTTTTAGTTTGGTACCCACCAGACTCAACCAGATAACTGGTTAAAAATGGAAATTCCTGGGCTCTACCAAAACCAGCTAAACTAGAATTGGAGTCCTGGAATCTATGTATTTTAGAGCTCTTTGGGTAATTTCAATGTACCCAGTCTACAGCCTAGTATTTGGTAACCACGCTGGTAGTGCTGTGGGCTCGTGTTATGCTGTACAAAGTCTGCAGTTCAAACCCACCAACGGTTCCAAGGGAGAAAGATATGACAGTCTACTCCCATAAAGATTTATGTCTCAGAAACCCTACATAGGGTTATTAAGAGTTGTAATACACCCAATTTTGCCTATTGCTTTTTTAAGACTTGGGTGTGGGAAGTTTCCTCACACAGTTTCACGTGAATAAAAAGCCTACAAAGCCTAAACAAGGAAAGACTCCTTTTCAAAGTAAACACATGTTCAACTGTGTTTTAGTGTTTATTTAGATTGTTCAGTGTGCAGAAACAGGTTAGAAAGCTAAGAAGATCACGCACAAGTATTGAAAATCAAAATGGAAGGAGCCAAGAACAAATTAGAATGTTACAAAGTTATCACCTGCATCAGCCAAAAGCAAAAAATCATTCATAAGAAGACCACAAAAATCACAGTGTTACATAAAGTGACTTCCTGCCTAGATTAGCTTTATCAATGCAAAATTAAAAGAACTAATGTGGGGAGAGAAATGTCATGTAGCTCCATCCTGTTCATTCCGATTCAACAGGTTAAAACTTTGTAAAAAATGTTAACAGGAGTTTACCTTCCCGTTATATGTCAAGAAATACCTCGTTCATAATATAAGATAGAAAAGAATGACAGAAGATAATAAAAACCCATCAGAGAACTTTTTAAATGTCTCAATCATTTTGGAAGTTAACGTCTCTTATAAAGTCATACAATGCCAAATGTTTTTAACCAGTCTAAAACTATTTGAAAAGTCTTTATACTGGATTTTGATTCTTAATTAGAAATGCTAATATAAATTTGAAAACTACAAAATCAACTTTCCAAAAAAATATAATTTGGGTTTCACTAATCCAAACTGGCTTCCTTCCAAATTATATTGGATTCACAAGGTTTTATTGTGATATACTGCAAAATCAAATATAAATAACTTGGAATGTTTTGCCATTTCAGATTATCATACCATTAGCAGGGATGTTTCAAATGGAATAAATATTTAATAGATGGTAACACTGTCCTTGGCCACAGAAATAGAGGTGCCAACACAAACAACTTCAGATTTATTTGTAACTCTGCCTCCTGCCCTGTCTTTTGTTTGTGGCAAATAGTGAGTTTCCACAGTACAACAGTCGACTCACTCACTCAAGTCAAAGGAAGCAGGAAAGAAGTGAAGAGAATGGAATGGGATAGGGGTGGGGTCGGGGGCTGCAGCAGCTTTAGGATAAGCTGCTTCCATGCTAAGAGATCATCATTCCCCTAAATATTGCTCCTTCCTGTAATATGAAATCCAAAGATACAGTGGAAATCAAGGTCCTCAGGAGGGACGTGGTGAATGTGAACTACCTGGGCTACCAGGTAGGGTGGAAGCAGCCCGTAGTGAACTTTCTGCCCTTTCCAAGAAAAAAGCTGGGCGTGAGAAAGTGAAACCTTGGCTCCTTTTCTGGTTTTAATGTGTTCCTTACACTTCTGTTTTAAAGACACTTCAGGAGTTCTGACACTCTTTCCATTTCTAATTCATAAGATTTACACTGGCTGATTTTTTAAAAATCGTCAGGCCTCTTCTTCATAGTCCATGTTAGTATAGAAGCTTTGTTGGAAACTGTCCAATATCATAGCAGCACGCCAGTTTCCACTGAAAGACAAGCTAATGCTCTTGGGTGGATTAGCTAGGAATCAAACATGATAAAAAAAGTGAAAAGTCTATCACTGAACTACCGCTGTGCCTGTGTGCCCTTGTTGCTGTTTCCATCGAATCAATGCTGGCTCGTGGCAATCTAAGTGCACAGAGGAGAACTGTACTTCCTAGGGTTTTCAAGGCTGCGGCATTTCAAAAGGTCAATGGTTCTAACCCACTGTGCACATAGCTGTCAAAAGTGAAGGGCCGTCTCAGGGGCAGCTAACACACATACTTACAAGCAGATAGGCATAGCTTACTTCCAAGGCACATCTGAGTAGATTCGAACTGACAACTTTTCAGCTGAGAACCCCGCTAATAGGGACCCATCATACAATGGAATAAAACACTGCCAAGCCCCACACAACCATGACAGTTGTTGCTCTCTTTGAGCCATTGTCACAGTGAATGTCAACGTATCTCCTTAAGGGTCTTTTTCTTTTTCACGGACCCTCTATTTTAGCAAGTGTGATGTCCCTTTCCAGGGTCCGACCTCTCCTGAAAGCAAGCCCAGAACGAGACCAATTCTTGCTATACTCACTTCTAAAGAGCATTTTTCCTGTACTTCTTCCAATACAAATTTCTTTGTTTTTCAGGTTTATTTTGCCAACTAGGCCAATAGGAACATGTAAGCAGAGTTTAATCAGGTCACAGTTCAATGGGAGGATGACGGAAGTAAATAAAGCCAACATCCATCTCCCTCTTCCTCCCTAGTGATCATACCAGCGTGCTGCTGCTTTAGCAAGCTCCCTGCCACAGCCACACTACCTATGGACCAAGACAACCTGTGGATTGTGTCGCTAGATCCTGAGACTCCTTGGAGACCTGCTTTGCCACGCTGGTGCCTATATTGCTTGAGCTTGAGGCTGCTGGATCCTGTGCCTGTGCCTGCATTTGCGATCTCATGGGGCCTGCTTCACTAAGCTCCCTGCGACCCTGTTTCCCCGAAAATAAGACAGCGTCTTATATTAATTTTTGCTCCCAAAGATGCGCTCGGTCTTATTTTCAGGAGATGTCTTATGTTTCCATGAAGAAGAAGACGGTACACATTTATTATTTATTGTTTTATTAAAAGAGACCTCACAGTTCCTGTCTGCTCGGGCTGTCCTGCAGCCAACAGTGAGCTGCGTGGCGGACCCGCCACAGTCCAGAGTCCAGAGTTACGGTAGCTTGGTGGGGGGTGCTTATTTTCGGAGAGGTCTTATTTTCGGGGGGATGCCTTATATTTCAGCAAGAGGCAAAACTGTAAGTAGGTCTTATTTTCGGGGGATGTTTTTATTTTTGGGAAACAGGGCACTCACTGTTGCTGGCCCACCCTGCAGTCTGCTGCCTCCAGGCAGACTCTGCCTGCCTTGCTTGAGGGAAGACTTCACTGTCTGATTCCTTGACCTTGGACCCAGGAGCCCACCTGAGTTGAAGGACTTCCATTATATTAACTGTTGCACAAAAGTGAGTTGCTGAGGCCCCTGTACTGCTGTGTGGACTAATTAGTTGTACTCCTTCTCGCTGTATAAACTTATCCTCTTGTATATTTATTGTGCAGCCGATTTACCTGATGCAATGCACTGTTTGATTTCTTGATTGCTGTTTCCATGACCTATAGAATGGAGTAAAACTGTCCCTGTGGGCTTCTGAGAAGGTAAATTTTTAGAGGAATGTAAAGCCTCATCTCCTGCAAGATGACTGACAGTTTCAAACTGAGGACCTTGTGGCTAGCAGCCCACAGTGTAACCAACTACACCACAAAATCCTTCAATATTGCGACTCAAATTTTGAATGTTTTCTCCAGTTCTCTCAGCTTGGGAAATGTCAAATGTGCTCTTCCCTCTGGATTCCTAACTCAGATATTTGCACATTTCCTTGTAATACAGTGATACCTCAGCTATCAAACTCAATTTGTCCCAAATTCATTTTCAAACACCCCAAAGTTTGAGAGCTGAACAAATTTCTCCCATAAGAAATAATAGAAAACCAAATCATTGGTTCTGAGGTCCCACATTACACAGACATTCACTCCGGAGGCGGTCAGCCTCTCACATAGCACCGCCTCTGATAGGCCATTGTCATCAAGCTGTTTCTGATTTGTCCAAATTAACAGTAACTTTGCAACCTCTTTGATGGTCTGGATTCTTTGTTTCATGGTTAACGATTTCACACCTTTTGTTCATTAAGCACTTTAATTGCTTTTCCTTTTTTTTCTTTCTTCGAAAATGTTAACAATATTAACTTAGCCATGTTGTATTCAGCCACCAAGTCAGACAAGCAGCAACCTGATTCAAATTTTGCAATGATTTCTTTATTTAACTGTGTCGTGGTTCTCATAGTTTCCCTCGTAGATTCTGTTACTACTAACTTTTTTTGGAGCCATGGTTATGATATTCTATGCAAACAATGGCCAAGAAAAGCACAATGACAAAAGTTGAATACACTATTCAGGCACTCCATGTTGTCTGAGGAAGAGAGGTGCTTAGACTGAACCATCACCTCCTTGCGTCCAAGGTGAGATGAAATATGTGATTCATATTCAGCCAGTAGAAGTTTTTTGAAGTTGGATTTGGGGATTGACTAGTGAGCAAAGTTACAAAGAGGAAATTCCGAGCTTGGAGTTGCTCAACAAGCAAGGTATCACCGAGCTTTGTCTTCTCGAGCTGCCCTTTGAAATCCTCTGTTCACTTCTTTTACTTCATTGCTCTTTCCATTTGCTTTAGTTTTTCCACATTCTAGCACAAACCTCAAAGTCTCTTCTGAAATATATTTTAGTCATTTTTTCTCGCTGTTTTATAAAGACCTTTTTCTTCATGCATGATATCCTTGCTGTCACCCCACAAGTCACTTACTCTCCAGTCAGTACTACTCAGTGCAGCTAATCTACTTTTGAAATGGTTGATAATTTCAAGTGTCGTATAATCAGGGGTGGGATTCAGTCAGTTCATACCAGTTTGGCAGAACCGATAAATAATTTTTGTTGAGTGCGTGGAACCAGTTGTTCAAACGGCACTTGTAATCAGAGTTCTCTCTAAAATGGGTGGCTGGGCAGCACCCAATGTGGAAATCACAAATGTACATTTCTTACTCTTTTTTAAAGTTCATCTGCCCAATAGTGTATTCTAAGTGCCTGTAGTAATGTTCATTTCATCCACAGGTATAAAAATTTTAGAGGGAATTATACTTGTAATACTTATTTGTTAACATCATAAAATGTGTTATGGGTTTTGGGGGGAGAGGTGATATAGAGGTGTGGGGGAGATAAACGGGAGAAGATGTCAAGAAGTCCAGGAAGGTAAAACATGTTTGGAAACTGATTATGGAAGCAACTATACAATTCTGTTTGACTTTGATTGAACTATGGAATGATATGACATATGCATTAACTCCCGAGTTACAGCAAATTTAAAAAAAAAAAAAAAAGCATAGATCCAGGAATGAGTTTGGGGCTCACACTAATTGTTCCTAGAGAACAATTAGTTCTTACATTATGACCCTACTCGATACTCGCTCTCCGGAAGGGAACACAGAAGATATGGGTGCCAAAGCAAAATGTGGCAAAGAATTTAAATGGTGCTCAGCTATCAGATAAAACAGCACCTGAGTTCTCAAAGGCAAACAAGCAGCCATCTAGGTGAGATGTCACCTAAATCCACATGGAAGAAACACACCATCATCAGTCATTGAAGGATTGGAATCCATATATCCCAAAGTCGAAGGAGAGATCAGTATCAGAGACTACATGTAAGAAGACAGTATGCAGAAGACAATGGTAACAGTGGGAGCCTGAATTCCACTGTGGACTACTTAGGAAATAAGTCTCCAGAGAACACTTCCAATCTGAAATTGAGGGAAGAGAAAAAAGTGGTCACTAAACAGAGAGATTAGGAGAGAAGAGTACAGAAAATCAATGGTATAAATCTGACTTAAAAAGTTAACACTTTGTCAGTATATCCCCCCTGTGATGTGGGCTGGACCGGATCTGGTTTCCACGATTTTCTGTATCTTTGTCTTGTATGGTTTTGTTCTGTTTTTGTTTGCACGTGTTTAGAATGTATCTCAGAGGTGGTATGTCAATGGTGATCACCCCCTTGAAGCTATTATATGCTTTTCTGTTTTTCATTATATGAATCCTAGTGGGACAGCAAGTAGAATAAGCAGTTCAAGGGGAGGGGGTACAGTGGTGGAGGTGGTGTAAAAGAAAGATGATGTCAAGGAGTCCATGTAGAAAACGAATGCTTGGAAATTGATTGTATTAGCAATCTACATTCTACTTGATGTGATTGAAATTTGGAATGATCTGATATATGTATTAAATCCCAACTAATAATAATTTTTAAAACATGTTCTAGTTTGAGGAAATATTCTGTTTTATCCCCTTGCATTTGTTACTGCAGTAAACAAATATAAACATAAAGAGAAAAAATGCCAAACAAGCAGAGAGTGACCTGCTATCGTTCCTTTCAGCTTGTGTTACACCCCAAATTCCTATGAGCTATTTGAGTGAAATATCCAATTCCTGAAAGTGTTCATGGAGCTGAAAAGATTGTCAGAACAATTGCTTGTAATATTAAATAATACCTGAAAAATGTTATGTAAGAGTTCCATATTGCTTCTTAATTGGTGTCCTCATTTGCAATACTCTTTGCTTTGATCCTAGCATCATTGGCTGTATGATTTATCCCTAACCATCTTTTCACCATAGGAGTAGGTTCCCATTCCTTTAGGGATAGGCCAAATTACAATATATATCAAACATTATGACTATTGACTAAAGCAAAGAATATTGCAAGTGAGGACACCAATTAAGAAGCAATATGGCACTATCTTTCATAACATTTTTTCAGATATTATTTAATATTTTTTCATTAATATTTAAAAAATTTTCTTATAACATAATCTAGTCTTGTGTACATCTTTTATTGTTCTCATTTAAATATTAACTATATGAAACAATACATTATCTCTCAGTATATTCTTTTTTTTTAACTTAAAACAATTATTCGTGCAATAAGCCAGTTGTTAAATTATCCGCATCCTACCATGGGGTATACTTTGGCTTTTGTGCACTTGTTTTAATTTTCCTAAGCTTCTGAGTTTGCGTGTAAACAATCCCTGGTCTGGTTCAGTAGGCTCCTGGCCTTATTCTGCCTGACTTCATTTCTTTCCACAGAGGTAGTCAGATGGATTTCTATGTATTCTATCTGGCAAAGTCAATGTATATGTTCACCATTTAGGTTGTTGAAAAAAACAGTACTTGCAAGAAATAAGCCATTGGTCTTACAAGACTCTATCATGTGACCTGCAGTGTTATTTCTATCATCAAGATCATTTTTCCAGGAATCCTTGTTAGTCTCCAACTTCTGCATTCCAATTGCCAGTGATTATCTATGCATTTTGATTGCATTTTTCATCAATTCTGAATGCAAAAGTTGGTTGAATTTTTAATTTCTTCATTTTGCAAAGAAATTTCAAATTTCTTGCAATTTTGAATAAAAGAGAAGAATGTGCTTAGTGTCAGACTGAATTCTTGATTTCCAAAAGTCACAAGAATAAATGGCGGATGCTACTCAGTTTATATGACTAAATTCTGTGCAGTGAGAAAGCACCAGGACTGCTAGTGAAGAGATTTGAATTCTAAATCATGGTTATCTTTTCTCTTAGTTTAGATACAAGTATTTTTGTCTCCGAGTCCTTTGTTACACTCCTTCTCCTTTTAAAAGAAAATGTGATTTGAGTGAAAATGGAACCGGGCACAGGTTTTACATTCAACAATTCATGTACACTTTATTTTGTGACATTGACTGCAATCCCCACAATGTAACAGCGCTCTTCCACTTCCTTAAAGCATTTACAATTTCCCATTGTCCTTTTTTCCTTATCTCTGGGCAACTGCTACCCTTCTGAGCGGGAATAGTTGATTGTTCTAAGGGGTGTGTACCTCCCTGATATAATTGTTAGTCTTGATAGACTTGTGTGTTGTTTTCCTGTCAATTGGTTTTCATCCATTTGTTGTCCGGTGGTTGCTCATATGTTGCTGTGATGCTGGAAGTTATGCTGTGGGCATTTAGTGTGTCAGCAGATCACTCATGGTGAACAGGTTTTAGTGGAGTTTCTTCAGGAAAACAAAAGACCAATAGAAACTACATGAATAGCAGTAAGACATTGTCTGATACAGTGCCAGAGATGAGCCCCTCCAGTTAGAAGTCACCAAAAGGACTCCTCAAAGTAGAGTTGACCTTAATTGTGTGATTTGGGTAAAACTTTCTGGACCTTCGTTCACTTATGTGACATGACTCAAAATGAGAAGAAACAGTTGCAAGCATTCTTGATAATTGGAACAAGAAATGTATTAAGTATGAATCTGAGAAAACTGGAAATTGTAAAACATGAAATTGAAAACATGAAATTTCACTTCTCCAAGATTCATTTTCTAGGATAAACTTCTGAATGGTTTCTGGGAACTAACAGTACAAGGAAGAAGGGATAAAAATGACTGGAACACAGCAGGGTAATAAAAAACATAGACATAGGTAAAAATAAACGTAGGACATATAAATAAAAACTTTAATTTATATGTCCTAATAAGTCTGGAAAGCAGTTGTGGCTCCACATTAATATTCCCAAAGTTATACATCTTTCACTGTATTTCACCCCAAAGTTCAGCAGTTCTATTAAAACAGATAAGCTTGCCTTTCCTGAAAAATAGGAATGACCTCTTTCCCATAGCAGTGAGTTAGATCCTTTAAAATGCATATAAGAAACAAAAATGAATGGTCAACTGATAAAATTTTAAGTTGGAAAATCACATTGAGGGTCATGATCCAGTTGTTCATTTTTAGGGACATAACATTTGGGACAAGAGAACTCAAATTACTTTCTTATCATTTTACTGAGAAGGGACAAGCTAGAATCCTAGTTTCTGGGCTCTGAGTATATATCTAACAATTCGTGGAACTTCTAATCACTCAGCTAACAGAATCAGTATCCTTGACTGTCCTAAACAATTCAATAGCATTGTGTGGAACGATAATTTTATAGTCAAAAACGCAAAAGTATCCCCTAATTTAATTTTTTAAAAAAAGCTTGGACACATCATTCTCTGAATTGCTAATCAGACATAATTTTCTAACTGGGTAGGAGAAGGTCTTAATCCAACAGGATCAAATCTGGGGTCCCAATGATGATGTTCAAAGGAATCTATGAACCTCTGAAAATAAATTATTATCGTTTTGAATGTGAGACAAAGATATAATTTTCATCAAATTCTCAAGTATCTCACCTTAAAATGCTATAAATCACTTCCCTGATACTCTTTCCTCTTTTTAATATTAAAATGCTTTTTTGTGTGTGTAAATTTTATATTGTCATCTTCATTCTCCATGTCAGAATTGCTTCGATGTTTTGAAAAAAATATTCAGAGACATCATGAGGGTTAAAGTCCTAGACAGTGATTATTGGCAAAGTACCTTGGTAGCCTAAAGTATTGCCATTAAATGTCATTGACAATAGCATTTTTAAAAGTATATTCATAATAATGAAAACGACCCTAAACTTGACTCAATATTTAATAAGAAGACTCAAAAATGAAATTCTCATGATTTTCCATCTTCACCTAAAATTCACTCTATGAAATACTGACTTTTTAAAGATTTTAAGGTCAGACTGACTACATCCGAAATGGTAAGATCCTAAAATATATATTATTGCTATTAAACAGCATGACACAAGGCTACTTCCTAAAAAGAAAGCCGAGTTACTGTATAGTTGAAATGTAACTACCCATCATAAACACCTTCATAATCATAAACACCTTCAGTTCATTTAACATAGTAGATGGACAGCTTCTCTTATACTGAGGGTCATTTATGAAGTGATCAGGT
>NW_022103968.1:68234501-68236257 GCF_000313985.2 Echinops telfairi | reverse complement strand
GTCTTTTGGAAACTGGAAAAGCTCAGTAATCTCTCTAACTATATAAATAGAATTTTCCAAATGACTATGGAGATTAATAATTTAACAGGGCCAAATATTTGGTTGTTTAAAGGATACTCCATATTAGACCTTGGGGAGCAAATTCAACATTCAGTTCTTTTGTGACTAGCTGACCTCTCTAAGACACAGCCCTATCTTGACTGGAAAAGAATCACACGGCACATTATCTTCAAGCAATTTACACATAATTCAAAAGGAGTTTCTCCAAGCTCAGAAACTGTAGTTTATTCATCCCATGTGATCTATTCCAGATTTCCACTTTTTCTTTTAATAAACAAAATTTAGAAACAAGCAGCTATTCTACTCACTCATGATCAGAATCCCTAGTCTTTTAACTACAAATCATTACTGACAGTAACTGTGCCTCATTTAGGATGCTTGAGGAATATATCCCCCCTATAAAGAAACTCATTGGATAATTCAGAAAAGGAAAACGAGGATAGTTGTATAGTTCAAAGAATGAATCATTGTCAACAAATTTGTCAATGTTAAACTAGTGTATGTTCTATGTATGTTCTCAATAACAAAAAAATAGTTAAAATCTAATGTAAGCCTTTTTAAATAATAAGAAAATCAAATAGTTTATTTATTTTTAATCAAATAGTTTTAAAAACACAATAAGATACCATGTCACCCCCACTAAGATGGCTATGATAAAAAGAATAGGTGAGGATATAGAAAAACTGCAATCCTCATAAACTGTTGGTGGAATGTAAAATGGTATATCTACTGTGGGAAATAATCTTAAATATTCTCAAATAGTTAAACAGACTTATGAGCCAAAAATTCTACTTCTATGTATCTACCCAAGAGATATAAAAACACATGTCCACACAAAAACGTCGATACAAAAATTCAAAAAGCATCACAAAAAGCCCAAAAGTAGAAGCATCCCAGCTATCCATCAATGAATGGGTGAGTAATAAAATGTGGCATATCCATTCAATGAAATTTCATCTAGCAATAAAAAATAAAAGAACTATCAAGCTGCAAAAAAGCAAGAAAGAATCTTAAATGTATGCAGCTAAATAAAAGTATTTTAAAAATACAAACAGTATAATTTCAGCTATCTGATATCTGAAAAAGCACAACTGTAGAGATAAATAAAAGATCAGTGGTTGTCCACATAAAACAGTATTTTTTTTAAAGTGCAAGACTGAAAAATAGGAACTGGAGGTTTCAATCCAAGATGAAGACAAGTACAAAAAATATACAGGGGAAAAAAGACCATAGATAAATATTCTAATGGGAAGAAAAACTAGAGGTTTGCAAGAGAGAGCAGACTGACTTAAATATGGGAAGATAATAATCGATAACTGGGTAATCTCAGAGTAAAGGGTCATTAAAAAGGCATGAAAGAAAGAAAAAGTCAAAGAAAATGTCAAAAGAGACTCTGACAGGTGCTCTTGAGCATCCAGTACCAAAGGCAAAAAGAAAAACTGATGAATTTGAAGAGCTGAAGAGAAAATGTCTAAGGGCACCTTGAGAAGACAAAGTAAAGTAATGAAATATGCAAACAATTAGAGGTAGAATATTAAAAAGGAAGAACACACTCAGCATATCTTAAACAAACAGAATTCAAGAAAAAACTCAAACCTTAAGTTACAATATTGAAATATTCTATGGTCAAAACACTGAACGATGCAGGAAGCATCCAAAGAAGATGGAAAGTATACACAGAGACACTGTACAAAAA
>NW_022103968.1:68232714-68233670 GCF_000313985.2 Echinops telfairi | reverse complement strand
ATTTCAGTTTTAAATATGGATTACAACTTAATGTAAAGAAGACCAAATCCTCACAATTGGAGCAATAAAAAGATTGAAGTTGTCAATCAATACACAGGACACAGCAGTCCAGAAATCAGAGGACACATTGCATTAGATACATTTGTTGCACAGAACCTCTTTAAATTGTTGAAAAACAAGGATGTTACTTTGAGAACTAAGGTGTGCCTGACCCAAGGTGTGGTATTTTCAATGGTCTCATATGCATGTGAAAATTGGACATTGAATAAGGAAGATGGAAAAATTGATGCATTTGAACTATAGTTTTTGTGAAGAAAATTGAAGGTGTCATTGATTGCAAAAGAACAAGCAGATTTGCCTTTTAAAAAATACAACCAGAATATTCCTTAGAAGCAAGGGTTTTAAAACTTAGTTTCACAGACTTTAGACAAGTTGTTAAGAGAGGCCAGTCCTTGAGAAGGACATCATGACTGGTAAATTAGAGGACCCTTGACAGGGTGGAAAGAAGAGGAAGAGCTTTGACAAGATGCATTGATACATTGACTAAAATAGGTTCAAATATAAGAACAATTGTGAGACTGACCAGGGTCATTATAAAATAGAACCAATGTAATGGTAACTAACACTAACAATAACAAACTCAAGGAAAATAAGAAAAAAATTAAAACAGAAAAAAAGATCACCAAAAAGTCGGAGAAAAAAAAATAACAGCAAACAAAAAACATTTTAAAAATCCACAAAATAACAGAACTCAGAACCAAAATATAGGAAGAACAGAAGAAACAAACAACAACAACATAACTCAAAAAGACACACAGAAAGATGACAGCAACAAACCCATACATATCAATGACACTGAATGTTAATGGATTAAATATGCCAGTCAAGAAACAGAGAGTAGCAGACCAGATTTGAAAAAGAGCTCATAGGGGGAACTAATCATAATGATCTACATA
>NW_022103968.1:68231544-68232614 GCF_000313985.2 Echinops telfairi | reverse complement strand
ATATATATATATTCCAAAGGTTCATGAGGGATGGAGGGTGAGGAAGGTGTAAAAATGAGCTGATACCAAGGGCTTAAGTAGAAAGAAAATGTTTTTAAAATGATGATGGCAACATATATACAAATGTGCATGACACAATGGATGGATGGATGGATTGTGATAAGTGCTGTACGAGCCCCTAATAAAATGATTTTTAAAAAATAAAGAACTCATAAATATTATGCTTAAAAGATAATTGAAGTGATGCCCCAAGGGGATGATTGATAATGTTCTATAATATAAAATGACAACAATGTTTCTAAGGTGAACCAGAGACATATATAAAGCATATATGAATGATTGGAATGTGGCCTTGCACTTAATTTAGCCAATCTAAGAACAATTAGATGTTATTGATCAATTGACTCTGATTGATGCTCACCCTCAAAAAGAGATTACTGAAGATAGGGGACCTATAGCAAAATGTGGTATAGAAACTAGATAGTGCCCGCCTATCAGAAAGAACGGTGTCTGTCACCTTAAAGACTCGTTTTCAAACAAGCAGTCATCTAAGTGAGCCGTCAACTAAATCTACATGGAAGAAGCACAACAGTCTGTGTGATCCAAAGATTGTAAATAATATACACAAAATCTAAAGGAGAAAATGGTATCAGAGCTTAAATTGTGAGCCACCTGATTTGCAGAAAGTGATGGATGACAGTGGAAGCCCCAAATCCATTTTTCAGGTACCACACTTAAACTAAGCCTCCAGCGAATCCTCCCTGATCATAGTTAAGGAATGCGAGTAGCCCTGTTATGGAACAGAGAGCATTGTAAAGTTGACTATGGCAGGCATAGTGAAGCCGAAATGTAATATCTTATCATTTGCTCTTCCTTTTGTCCCATTTTAAAGCTGTTTCAGTTTCAATTTTTTTTTAAATGAAAGATTAAGCCCTTGGTGAATTCCCTCTGATTATGGACCAAAGATGTGAATAGCCTTGCTATCATGCAGAATGTATTGAAAATGGATTGCTGGGGAGAAAAAAAGAAAACCCTATGAAGCATACATCTGCTGTAACATACAACAGAAC
>NW_022103968.1:68226475-68227886 GCF_000313985.2 Echinops telfairi | reverse complement strand
GGGCCCTACTAAAAGTAAAATATTTATGTCCATCAAAAAACTTCATCCAAAGAGTAAGAAGAGAAACCATAGACTGGGGCGAGTTGGGGAGGGGAGGAATCTTAGGCAATGGCACAACAAGGGATTAATCTATTCAGACCTGTGATACTTCAATAAGAAAATATACTGATAATAATCTAATTGAAAAGTGAGCAGAGAACATGAACAGAGCATTCACCAAAAAAGACATTTGAAAAAAATACTCACAATCATGAGACATCTGGGAGAGGCAAAACAAAATAATGATAAGACATCATTTTAGATTAACAATGGCAGTCCATTTCAAGCAAAACAAAACAGAAAACAACAAATGGTGAAAGGTTTCAGAGGATGTCTTTTTTTTTTTTCAGAGGATGTCTTTAACATATACAACCATTTTGGAAATCAAAAGGATGCACCCTCAAACAACTGGACATATAAATCCTATATGACCCAGCAATACTTCTGCTAAATATAAACCCTAAAGAAGTAAGATCCATAACATGAACAAACATACAATCCCATGTTCATCACAGCACTGTTCATAATAGCAAGGAATTAGAAACAGTCCACACACACAATGGAATACTATGCATCACAGAAAAACAATAATGAAACCACAAAACACTTCATGAAATGGATGAACCACGAAACATTATGCTGAATGAAGTAAGTCAATCACAAAAAGATGAATATTGTATGAGATCACTATATAAGCATAAAAACTGAGGCAAAACTTGCATACAAAAGAAAACAGACTTTGGAGATTCAGGAGGGAGGGAAGGAGAGAGAAGCCCTGGTGTTGTAGTGCATTGGGTTGGTATCCACAAGGTCAGCAGTTTGAAACCACCAGCCACTCAACAGGAGAAATGAGGTTTTCTACTCCCATAAAGAATTACAGTTTCAAGAACCCATGGGAGCAGGTCTACTCTGTCCGACAGGGCCTATGAGTCAGAACTAGTATTTGATGGTAGTGAAAGAGTCTCAGTGGGCAAGAGTGGAAAGATGAAGCAACAAAGTAGGTTGACAAGTGTTGATTTGGGTGAAAATGAGGATATAGATCCATAAGAGGGAGAAGGCAAATCAGGGAGGGAGTGTGAGATAGAATATGAGGTGGTTGATGAGGGGTTTGAGCTGTTGAGTGCAGAATTGGTGGTCTGAAATGTAACCCACCCAAATTCCCCAGCCTAATTAACAATGAAAAAATGTGTTAAAACACACACATACAGACACACAAAATGGTTACCATCACAACCAAACCAAGTGAAATATAATAACGCATTACTATGAAAAACAAATTTGAAAACATACACGAAATGGACAATTTTCTAGATACCCACATCTCACCCAGTGGTTCTCAACTTTCCTAATACTGAGACCCTTTAATACAGTT
>NW_022103968.1:68223219-68225495 GCF_000313985.2 Echinops telfairi | reverse complement strand
CTGATTTAAAAAACATTCAACAAAATAGGAATAGAAGGAAATTTTTCAACGCATAAAGGCCATATACACCAAACAAAAGACCAACATCTAGCTCAATGGGAAGAAACTGAAAGCATTGTGAATTAGAATCAGACAAGATGTTCCTTATTCAACAATGTACTAGAAGTTTTCACCAAAGTTAATAGATAACAAAAGGAAAACAGTAATCAAAATTGGCAAAGAAGTAAAACATTCTGTAATTGTAGCTGATATGATTTTATACATAGAAAATCCCAAATACTCAACAAGAAAGTTGTTATAAGAATAAAATGATTCAGCAGCATGGGAGTATTCAAGATTAACATAAAAAAAGCAATCCAATTCCTGTAGACTAACCAAGAGAGCTCTGAAAAAGTACTCAAGAAAGCAAACCATGTACCACAGCCACATGGAAGATGAAATACTTCATAATAAGCTTAACCAGAGAAACAAAAGACTTGGAAAGAAAATTATAAAACAACAATATAAGAAACTACATGATGTACATAATTAGAAGAATGTTCCATCTCATGGATAGGAAAGTTTAATGTTGTGAAAATGTTAATACTATCCAAAACAATTTATAAATGCAATGAAATTCCAATCCAAACCCCAAATCCATTATTTTAAAAAATAGAATAATTAATTCCTAAATTTATATGGAGAGAACAGAGACCCAGGATAAGCAAAGAACTGCTTTAAAAGAACAAACTACAAGGTCTCTCACTTGCCAATCTCAAGTCTATTACACAGCCACAGTAGTTAAAACAGCCTGGTACTGGTAATTGATACATAGACCAATGGAGCAGAACAGACAGCACAGAAATAAATTCATCTATCTACAAATAACTGGTCTTTGAGAAAATGTCAAAAAAATTAAACATAAAAGAGAGTTTCTTCAACAAATGGTGCTGGCAAATTGGATCTCCATCTACAGAGGAATGAAGCATGACCCCATGTACAAAAATGAATTAGAGATGAATCAAAGTCCTAAATGTAAATCCCAGAGCTATAATAGTATCAATGAGAAAGTAGGAACAAAGTTAAGGGCCCTAATGGGGGCATAGGCACACTAGCAAACATAATGAACGAGACACACACAGTAGAAGACAGAAAGATCACAGGGACCAACTTAAAACAAACAAACCTTTGTGCATCAAAAGACTTCATCAAAAGAATAAAAAAGAGAACACAGAGTGGGTAAAACATATCAAACATCAAAGGACAAATCTCTCAAATCTGTAGAAAACCTCAACAAGAAAAAGATGAGCAATCTAAATAAAAATGGACAAAAAACATGAACAGACAATTCATCAAAGACATCAAGGATGCCTACAAACTTGAATAAATGATCAAAAACATTAACCATCTGAAAGATGCAAATCAAAACAATACTGAGCTACTGATATCACCTTATACTACCAATGACAGCAAAATTCAAAAAATAGAAAACAAAAAATGCTGGAGAAAGTATAGAAATTTGAAACCCTCATACACTGCTCATGGGACTGTAAAACTGCAACCATTGTGGACCATAATATGACAAGACCTCAAACAACTGAGAGTAAGCAATTCCATACAACCCAGTAATATCTCAGTGGAGATATATACATATATCCTAAAGTAAGCGCCATCACATGAGCAGACGCATGCACACCCATGTTTATCGCAGTGCTGTTCACAATAACAAGAAAATGGAAACCACCTAACTGCCCCTCAGCAGAAGAATGGATAAAGAAACTTTGGTACATGTACACAATGGAATTGCTAAAGAAAAAAAAGATATACGTATATATATATATTTTTTTTTTTAATAAAGGAAACCCTAATCACCCCATGGCATAGATTGACCTGGATAACACTATCCTGAGTGAAATTAGTCAATCACAAAAGGGCAAATATTATATAACATCACTGTTAAAAAGAAAATAATCAAGGCAAAGATGTTCTGGGAGGGTGGATGAAGGGTGGGGTGGAAAGGGGGAACCGATTAAAAGGATCTACATATAACGTCCTCCCTGGGGGACAGACAACAGAAAAGTGGGTGAAGGGAGACATCGGACAGTATAAGACATGACAAAATAATAATAATTTATACATTATCAAGGTTTCATGAGAGAAGGGGTAGTGGGGAGAGAGGGGAAAATGAGGAGCTGATACCAAGGGCTCAAGTAGAAAGCAAATATTTTGAGAATGATGAGGGCAACAAATGTGCTTGACACAATGGATGGATGTATGGATTGTGATAAGAGTTGTAA
>NW_022103968.1:68221982-68222993 GCF_000313985.2 Echinops telfairi | reverse complement strand
CCAGTCCAGATCAAGTCCATAAGTCCAATATTAGCCCATATGTCTGATTCCAATCTATAAAGTCCTCTTCAGACTCACAAAACACATGTGATGATGACAAATGTAGAAGATCACAGGGCCACTGGGTAGAAAGTCTCTGGGTCCAGTGGCATCTCAGGGCTGGTAGGGGTCTTTCTGTGGCTTCTCCAGCTTCAAAGGTCTGGTTACATCCATGTGGCTTGTCTTCTGCAATAGATGCACTTTTAAAGTATCCCAGACTCCCTGTTTAAAAACCTTTAGGGAGAAAAATGTTTGTTCTTGGGACTTCCAGAAAGATGGCCACAAGGTAGAGGCAACTGCATCAGGAGCTTTTTAAGCGATTTCAGATTTTGTATAGGGAGGCTGAGTGGGAGGTCTGGGATGTGCAGTAGGGGCTTGCAGTGCCCCCAAGGCATCTGTACCAGCACATGGGCAGAACTTCTTTGCAGCATTGATCCACCCTGCCCTGCCTGTGTGCTCAGCTGAGCTGCCGCAGCATATGGCCTAGTACCTGGGCCACATCTGCCTGCATCACCCCACAGACCTGTGCCTCAGCCCCACCCTCCTGCCCACCACCATCACTTCACTGTCCATGTCTCTGCCCCCATCTGCCGCCCTTGCTATCAGTGGCCTGCAACCCAGTACCACTCGGGTTCCTCACGTGGGCACCCTGTTCTATGCACACTCCAGGGCCCTTACTTTGTGCTTCCTGTGCAAACAGCCTGTCCCAGCATCACCCTCACTGGCCAAGACCACCCTGCCCATGCTGCCTGCCCAAATAACAATAATAATAATAGAATAACAAGGGTCCTTGGGGGGTGGAGTGGGAAAGGGTAGGGAGGGATAAAGGGGAGCTGATATCAAAGAGCTCAAGAAGAAAGAAAATGTTTTGACAATGATGGTGGCAAAAATTGTACAATCATGCTTGATTTAATTGAACTATACATTGTTATGATATCTGTAAGAGCTCCCAATAAAAATGGAAAAAACCCT
>NW_022103968.1:68206709-68220808 GCF_000313985.2 Echinops telfairi | reverse complement strand
GAATTATGAAGGGTTCATGAGGGAGAGGGGAGTGGGGAAGGAGGGGGAAAATGAGGAACTGATATTAAGGGTTCAAGTAGAAGGCAAATGTTTTGAAAATAATGATGGCAACAAATATACATATGTGCTTGACACAATGGATGTATGTAGGAATTGTGATAAGAATTGTATGAGCCCCCAATAAAATGATTTAAAAAAAAAGAAAAAGAAACCCCATAGGCAGTAAAGCAGGTACTAGAGCAATAAGTACCTGCCGTATGATCTGGCATAGCATTGCACCCCTGAAACCAGAATTTAGGGAAGCTAAAAATAGTTCATTTGGATGATTATCAATTACAGAAAACAATATTTTTTCCAAAAAAAATCAAAGAGTATTCTTCTCATTTGAAAAAATAAGCTTATGAGGTAGGGTGGATCACTTTTGGTAAGTAAGTCCAAATTCATACCTTTTCAGAGGTCATAAGATAGCATACTCTATGTATGGATTGTGATAAGAGTTGTACGAGCCCCAATAAAATGTTTTTTTTTAATATACTATTGTACAAAAGTGTAACAAGTTTTATGAAATGAATAAATATTACAAGCACAGTTCTAATTAAAAAAAAAAGATAGCATACTCTAGTCAGAAAGACCCCTGAACAAATGCTATATCAATTGGTCCTGTGCAAGTTACTTAATCTTTGGCTCAGTCTCATCATTTGTAAACTGGTAATAATAATAACAATACAAATTTTAGAGGATTTTTGAGATTGTTAAGTGAGATCATGTATGCAAACCATTGAGTGTAATGCCTAGTCCATGATAAATGATACCCGGTGGTTATTGTTACTACCACATTTTTAACTACCCAAATCAAGAAATAGAAAGCAAGACCATAATGTTTCTTCCATAGACTGGATCTGTAATTCCTGTTATCTGTACAGAGTTCCCTTATTTGTGCCTTTGTTTACAACAAAAACGTCTTGCTTCTAGGGAAGCAGGTGCTAGAGCGGCCGGGAGCATTTTCAGCGTCCATTTTCCATTGCTTTCTCAAGCCTGGATTGTTCTTACGACATTCATTCTTTCATTGCATCTTCTTTGTCATTCCCAAGGGGTCAAATTAACGTAAAATGGAATCAGAGCATCAGCATTCCTGTCTCTTTGCTTTACAAGGATTTGTAATTCCCAGGCCAGAGATGTCCCTTTGAGCAGCTCTGAGGCATCTCAAACCAATAGGCAAGAAAGAGCAGCCATTCATGGAACAAATAAGTGATTTGCATTTCCAAGGATGTGGGGAAACATATTAGTTATAATTAGCAAACACGCAGAGGCCCTGTGACAGCTTCACTTTACAAACCCTTGAATGTTTGACAAGAAAAGGTCATGTTTTGTAAAATCCTCAAAAGGTCATTCAATAACAAATCACATGAATGAAATCGCAAGGGTTCAGGAAGGTTAACAGAAACACCACAGGCAGTAAAGTGTGTTTTCAAGGTAAACAAGAAAAGAGGAACACAGACTTGCCTCAGCTCTGGAAGGAGACAAATACAAGCAATCGCTAATTTACCAAACACTATAATTTCAAGACATTTTCTCTGTACTTGGTGGTTTAACACTGAATGTTATTTCCAATGTTCAGCACATTTGGAGGCTTAGCAGCCAGGGAGCATTTCAACAGTTCTTCAAAAGGTCTACACTGACCTTAGTTAGGCAAGGCTTTCTTTTACATTTTTAAAACTAACAAATTTAGTGTGAATTTTTCTTACAAATAGGTAACCTCACTCACATCCACAGCAGCACCCCAACACACACACACACACACACACACACACACACCCCAAATTTGGAAAACTTAGCCCTAGAAGTCTTTTCTTCTGGCACTTTGACCTGCTCATGACCTCTCTCTTTCCAGGTCTCTTTTCTACTTCAACTAGAGCCGAAGCACCTCTGTCAGAGTCAGACAGAACAAAGGCTTGTTTATACAGGGTAATTTAGCTACAGGGTCAGTGAGGAGCCTAGAGAAGGGTGATAGATCTAATCCACAGGTCAAAAGAAAGAAAATACAATTCAGACCAGCGGGACAGACAGGTTTAAGGGAGAACTTGCTCAGGGAAAGGGCCAAAGGGTTGGCTGCCTTCCCGAAAGTCCAGCTAGGGCAAGAACAGGGAAGAAACTAGCCCGACACTGCCTCAGACCCAGGGTATGGGGTTTTAAGATTAAGAATGGTGTGGGAAGAAGGTGCTAAAGTCTGAGCTGAAGCAGACCAGGAGACTAAGCTTCCCAGAGAGAAGAGGCACCTAGCAGACACATGGGAGAGAGGCAACATCTTAAGGAAAGGGGAGGCATAGGGCTAAGCCTTGGCAGACCCAGCATCTGATTTGTTCTAAGACCTAGCCTTTCCTGGACCTCAGTTTCCCAGGGCATAAAATAGGCTAACACTTACTTAATCCCATGCGTAACGTAAGGGTAAAATAAAGTAACTCGAGAACGTTATGTGATTTTAGACCAGAAAAGGTTTAAGTTCTCACCAACCATATCCAGACATCACCCTAAGTTTTCGAAGCTCACTGAGCAACCATTCTCTAAAGTCCTTTTCTGTTGACTATGGTAACCACATGCAACTAACTAACTTTTAATGAAAACTAAGTTAGATTTCACATTCTGTTCATCCGTCAAACAGGCCACATTCCAAGTGCTGGATGTGCCCTCCGTGTGCCCTACAGCACAGCTCAAGCATGGACCATAACCAGCAGCCCAGAAAGTTTTATTGAACAGCCTCACTGAGATGCAGGACAGCCTTGCCAATCTTTCACCCTTCTGTGGACACCCCTCCTCACCTCGGCCTTTCACGTTCCATCCTTGTCAGAGGGCCATCTACTAGACACGGCTGTAACTGATAGTTTGAGTATGTGCGTCTCACCTTTGAAATTACCTACTGGCCATAAAGCCCCACCCGTTTGGTGACTGATCAGAATGACGGTCGGAAACAGGACACCTCACTTTGTCTTTCTTGCCAACTCTTTTCGCTTATTTTCCATGAGTACAAGGTATAATTAATATCACACAGGAGCCAGCATTGTCATTTTTCAAATCATTTCCCTGGAAATGTTCTACACCTCTTAATGGCCCTGCTAATGCTGTAGCTGTCATGTTTTGGACAGCTGCACTTTTATAAGACAAACTCTGCAGCGCCAGGAGCCTCTCTGCAGACTTTTTAACTCGGAGGCCATGAACACCAGCCAGTAATGGCTGGATGGAAATCTTTGATGAATTTCTTTAGTTCTTGGTGTTGACTGCTCCTCAAGTACCACCTTCCCAGTTTCCATCCCCAGCCCCCTTGCCCCTTCTCGCACTCCCCTTTTGTCCCTCTCCCTACCCCGTCTTTTCTGTGTCACCTGAACAACAGGAGATGCGAGAAATGGGCCCCAAATCATACAGATGATTCAAACCAGGACACTCTGAATAGACCTTGAAATCGGTGCAAACATAGAAGCATCTAGAGAGAGGCCAGGGCCCCTCTCTAAAAGCCACATCCCGAAAAACTCAGACACCTTCATGCCTATTTAATTTTTATTTTACAGAAACAGACCTATTCCTCCCTGATAACTTAGCAAAGTGTTCAAATTTCCCTATGTATTGGGTCTACCTGAGGGAGGACAGACAAGGAGGGAGAGAAGAAGATGATAAGAGAAGGATTATTTGATAAAGAAATAATGGCAGCAGAGGAAGCAGTACCAAGAGCACAAGACAGAGCAGAGGGCTTCCTGGCCATGGAAGAAAAGAAGCTGAGTAGGGGTCCCTCTTGTAGAGTAGGGCGTCTCTAGGTATTTAATCAGGGAAGCTAGGTTTTTTGGCCCACAGAGCTAGAGCCAAGTGCCTTTAGGAAAAAGGCTTATGGGTGAAGTGGAGTGACTTTAGGCATTTATCAGTAGTGCTAAAGAGAGTCCAGCTGAAGAGGGGCACTCCTGATGAGAAGAACTGGATCCTGAGCGTTTCTGATCCTAAACCGTAAGTTGTTAACTCCCTCAATAAATCCCATAATCATGAGGGGCGGGGGCGGTGAGAGGAAAGAGGGTTATATTTGAAGCTTCCCCAGAACCATGTACAAGTTAAATGAGCCCAAAAGGAGCAATGCTGAATTTACCGGAAGGCAAATTGAAAAAGCTTTAGAGTAAAATGGATAAATTTTCCAGAGGGTTTTGCTGCTGCTCGTTACTGATGAAATGGCTTTTTTCTTCAATAATTGATTGATACTACTTGGGATCAAAAGGGTAAGAACAAAGTTCAGCACAGTTAGGAAAGGAGAAATGGAAATAGTTAACACAGGGGAGAAATGGAATTAGTAATGTTACATTGTGCTGTTTGCCAATCAATGACCTGAAATGTGAACGAATTGTTCAATGGAACTCTGATAGGCTTTGCATACCTTCACCCAATTTAAAATAAAAGTTTTTTAATAACTATCATAATAACTGATTTATAAAGTAGGGGGAGATTGTTGTTGTGAGTGTCAGGGCTAGCCCTGCCCAGGAACTATAACTACCTTTACAAAGACTGTCCAAAAAATCCATTTTGGCTGAGACCTTCTGGGACCTCAGTACTGTCCTAAAAGAGAGCTAACAACAGGCTAGGGACACGGTTCTCTTTTTTAGGCTAAGCAGCAGTGTCGACTCATGGCGTCTTTAATACCATGTTTATTAGTGATCCACTGCCCAGGGAGAAAGGCGCACACACTTCCTTTCATGCTGTGTCTGCAAAATGCTGCAGAAAGGCAGACTCATCAGTGAAGCAGCAGGTCCCCTGGTTGAAACCAGCCAGGCCAGAAAAGTGACATGAACAGGATGCTGCTAAACATGCACAATTTGAAAATACACACTGTATTCTTTTCTGCATGATTTGCTGCCATTTAAAAGACAATAAACAGCAACTTTAGATTGCTAACAACGTGTCATTTAAGGTTTGCTGTTGCTCAACATCAAGAAAAATCAATGCCGGCTCTACAGGGGCAGCAAACCCCAAGAACTGAGCTCCATCTCAGGTCTGTTTGAACTCATTTCCTTTCTCCATGGTTGCCCCCTTGTACTCCCCCTCAGGCATCCCCTCGCAGCAGGCTGACAGCTTGACACATTGACAGCTCGCACTGAATGACAACTGATTTGTACAAATTTCAAGCCTTATAAATCTACCTGTCACAACAACAACATAAAAGCGCCCAGGCCCAGCAGGTAATTCAGAAAAAGCTTCCCTTGACAGCACTTTCTGAAAAGCAATGGTGTGCCTCCTGCCAAAAATTCCAACTATCATCCTTGTATAACTTTGAATAAAAATTCAGGGCCCATTTTCTTGCCAACAGGCTACCAATCGTCTTATTTAAAGATTAAAAAGAGTGAACAGGAGAGTGGGGGTGGGGTGGGGGACATCTACACGATTTCATTTTATACTGATATGAAAGTAGCACCGCCCGCTATGCCAGGATTACCACACCATTTTTCTCTCTGGTGCTCAGAAGGAGTAAATGAGTGAGGCTTTTTACGGTATTTAAACAATATCCCAGATTGCAGGGGCTATATCTCCCTCAATCCACTCATCTCACCTGGTCCCAGGCCTGCTGCCAGCTTTCTGACTAGTGGGGGACTGAGGTCAGAGACAGGGACCTGAGACTAATGCTTTAGGTATAACTGTCCCAAGACTGCGCCAAAACAAAGGCCTTTCGTGTGTCCATGACCCCACCTACCTCGGCCAGGTTGTTCACTAAATGATCAAGGGCGATCACTAATCACTATAAACCTTATCAATAGACCTATCTCAACCAAACTAAAAGCATACCACCTTATCTCATCGAAGGACTTACTGTGGAATAATCACTGGAGTTGAGGATATGGAATTGATACTTAGTTTTTAAGTAGAATACCGATGGGCAATATTCTGGCAAAAAAAGGAACAAGGCACCCAAAGAAGATGGATGAATGGATAGGAGAAAGATGGATAGATGGGTAAAAGGAAAGAAACTAAGTAAAAAGGTACTTAACCAGGAAAAAACTACTTACAAAATGTTTTTCTTTACCTCTACCACTCAAACCCTTCCAATTCTACTGAATGTTGAAAAAAAATTAAAGCTTAAAAATGGTCGCTATAATTTCTCTTGTATCTAATTTACTCATGTAGAATCTCAGTAGACTCACAGCTGACAATGTAACCTGTTTTGCTTTGAAGGCTCATTTGAGCTACAGATTAAAGGGGGCTATGCCTCCTAGGAAGAAGAATGTCCACCAGGACGAGAGCAAAGTGATTGGTCCAACTCAGAAGTCATGTGATGGCAAGAAAGCCATCCCCATGGAAGTACATCCCCACCTCTCTTCGGGCAGGGCAAGCAAGATGGCGAAGAACATAGCTTCATGAATGACCATTTGGGTTTCACGTCATGAAACATGAGGCAGGCTATATTTATACCCTCTATGCTTTGGCTTCATCATCTATAAAATAGACAAAATTGTACCTACTTCGAAGAGATATGAGGATTTAATGACTATAAAAAGCACAACTCACAGAAAATATTCTATTTATTTGTGTATGTGAATGAGCATATACACATAGCTATGTATTTGTATACACACATAAATATAACTTTAAAGTAATATCAGCTTATATTATTATCATAGTAATAGAATTCTCATCAAGATTCCAGATTTTATTCCAATCCTATAGAGTTTCCAGTGCAATGTTAAAAAGAGGAGGGATAATCCCTGAAAACATTGTAAACCCTTTGTTTAAAATGTAGATAAGAAATCAATGTAGTGAACTGAATTTCTTTCTGACCCTGTCTTTTTTTCCCCTACCTTAAATTTTATATATGGGGAAAGATGAGACTTTCTACTCCTGAAATAGTTAAAGTCTTAGAAACCAAAAGAGGCAGTTCCAGCCTGTCTGATAGGGTCACTAGGAGTTATAATTTACTTTATTGCAGTGAGTATGTGTGTAGTTTTTATAAATTACTTTACCAACTTTTTTCAGCTTGCCTCTTCATTAGCTCATGAAACCATTCAGTGTTCAGAAAATATACATGAATTTAAGAGCATATAATTTGCGTAATTTTACCACCATTTACTACTCCAATATAATATGACTGAGAACTATACAATATAATTGTATGTAATATGCATATGAATATCTGAACACACATAAATATGAAACAGGGAAAGAATACTCAGGTCCAAAATATAGTTAGTCATTATTATCTGACTAATCTTGATACTTAGAGAATATTACTAGATCATGATTTTCTGTAAGTACCACTGTCCTCATCTGATGAACTACCAAATATAACTGTCATGAGAACTGTTCAAATTATAGGAACTAACATTTTCCTGGAAGCATTCTTGTTATTAACTTCTTCAATTTGGTTAATGTAAAGATTAACATTAGTAAGTGAACCTTGGCTGTCAAAAAGGAACAACAATCAGCAAATCTATTAATTTGCAGTTACTTATATAACTAATAGCACATGTTTTGCTTGTGAGGCATTAGTGGCTATTATTAATTAAAAGGGGGTTTGGATTCCACAAGCATGCTTGAATCTTAAAATATTTGTATTTAACTCTCAAAAATGAAAATCAAACAAATTTTTCATGTACTAAAATAATTAATATGGTATAACCAAAGCCCATGAAACTCCCTACCCCGGAATCGCTGCCAACTCATAACAAGCCTGGAGCACAGGGCAGAACTGCCCCCTGTCAGCTGCTGAGACCATGGCTTTGAATGGGAGTAGAAAGCCCTGTCTCTCTCCTGAGGAGGTGCTTTCAAATTGCTGACTGACTTTGTGGCTATCACTACACCACCAGGGGGCCTCTCCTAAGCCCAAACAATACATATAACATTTTGTATAACAAGATGTGAATAAGTAAACCTCTATATATAATTGGTAAGGTAATGATAATTGACATTAACTAAACAAGACTTCTTTATCATCTTTCATCAACATCAAGATGAGCATATGGAAATAGATGAGATATAAATAGAAAGGATATCGCAGCTAAAAATCATCTTCAGGCCCATACCCATTATAGAACAAAGATGTTAGAGTTTCTCTATACTGGCCCTTCTCTTTTCTTATGTATTGAGATTAAAAGAAATGATACATATTATTTTTTAACTCCTAACTTCAGTCACCAAGATTTAGCAAACACTTTTTCACATACACGTAATCACATATGCTGGGATTCTACCTCCTCCCACTCCAATGACCCATTGCTGTTAAGCTAGGTTCTTTAAAGAATAAAACCAGGGGTGGGGGTGGGGTGGGGAATTAGCATTAGAGCTGATTGAGATGATGTATATAAAGCTCTTTTTAGAATCAGTTTAACTATGGAAGTGTATGATGGGTGATTATTGTATCAAGAAAAGTACAAAAGGGAAAAAGAAACCAAACTTGATCTATGGTTTCCAGGAGTGAAGGACGAAGACGTTTTGCTTAGGGGGCATTGAGCTCATTTTAATGGTGGTGGAACAATTTGGAGAGGAAAAACAATAATGGTTGTACCACACAAATAATATAATTATTGGTACAAAATTATACAAGTAGAAGTTATTGGATTGGTGAATGTTTTGTGTATATTTTTGCTAAAATGAAACTGTTCTAAAATTGATTGTGATGAAGATTGTACTCTTCTTGACATGGTTGAATTATTGAACTGTAGGATATGTGGACAAAGTGCCAATAAAACTGTTTTAAAAAAAGAAATCAAACCAATGACGTGTGTGTGTGTGTGTGTGTGTGTGTGTGTGTGTGTGTGTGTGTAAAGAAAGAATCTATATCCCAAACGTGGTTCATACTGTTGTGAAAGCAGGTAAGGCCAGTCTGGTTTAAGTCCACAGGTCAGATATTCTGAGGGGGCTGATGAGCCAGGAAGTAGGAAGACCACCGGCTGGTGGAAACAGAGGCCAATGAATCCAAGGTCAGCAAGTCAGGCTCCTGGCTCTTCCTGACTTGAGCAACTACTGGGGCTGCCAAACCACTATTTGCAAAGTTTAATGATGCCAAAGTCTATAAGCAATGTGACAGGCTGCTGATAGCTTCTAGAGTTGGTGGGTTTTATGGCCACTCTATGAGCCAGGCACAGGCTCTGGATGAGCAAGAAGTGAGCTAGCTTCTCCACTGTCTCAACTTACACGAGTATGCTGCCCTCCTATTGAAAGTTCCTTCCAATTGCATCAGGACCGTGACTTGATGAAAGGGTTAGCAGAAACACCAAATGTTCACACCCACAGTAGATCCCATCATGGAGTTATCAAGTCATAGCATGGGGGAGGTTTCAACTGCCAAACTGAGAATCCTAGCCCAGTCTAGCCAAGCTGACACAAAACCTGACTATCACACAAATGAAATAACAAATCATTAAGCAATGGACTTCAGTACTGGTAAAGGCAGAATCAAGAACAGTGCTGGCCAGTTACATTGGAATATGGCCCTGCTGAGAGTTTGCTTAGGAAGGGAAAAAAAATAGAAACTTCAGTTGCAAATCTTATGATATCTTGTGTGTACTTTATGTTCATCTCTGAGTATATGTTCTGACTACTTGTTTCTTAGGTATCAAGGGGGTGAAAAAGTGTTTTCACACATGTTGGCCTTCAGTGATTACAAAGTTCTTCTTTCCTGAAAAGGTCATCAATAATCTACTTCTTTCTTCATCTCATAAGTGCCAAATTTAGAGGTCCAGAATATCACCCACTTGTTAGCCATCAGTTCAAAAAAGCTGATAGGTTTCAATTCAAAACATGATATTGTGATATAGTAGTAGAAATAACCAATTATATTTCTCAGGGGGAAATTACAGAAGCCTTCAGTTGAAGTATTGGAAGACCTAAAGGCAAAATATTGAATGGCACAGAAAGCATCAAAATAAGGTAGAAGGAATACACAGAGTCACTCTATCAAAAATAATTAATCAATGGCCAACTATTTGAGAAGTTAGTATGTAGCCAAGAATCATTGGTACTTAAGAAAGAAGCTCGTGATTCCTGAATGCATTGGAGAAAACAAAGCTTCAGGAGTTGATGGTAAACCAACTGAGATGTTGTAACACCTAGGTACAATGCTGGAAGTGCATACTCCTGATTCCAAGAATCTTGGAAGACCATTAAATGGCCAACCAACTAGAAGGGATTCATATTTGGTTACTGCAAAGAAAAGGGCTCCAACAAAATACAGCCACTATCAAACAATATCAAACTATCACAAACATAGTGAAGATAATTTTTAAATGGATGCAGTAGAAATTCAAGATGGAGAAGATGTTTGCCTGTGTTTTATTGACTATGAAAATGCTTTCAACTGTCTGGCTAAATGATGGACAACAGCGTGAAGAATGAGAATTCTAGAACATTTCATTGTGTGCCTGAGGGACTGTACAAGACCAAGAGAGGAGAGAGGTACCGTGTGGTTTACAGTGAGGAAAGATGTGTGTCAAGGTTGGATTCTTTCACCATTCTCATTCAATCTGTCTACTGAGCAAATAATCTGAGAAATCAGACTACAAGGGGACAATGCCCCCAAACGGGAAAAGCTCCACTGGGAAGAGCTTGCACAACATTTTTCCCATTAGGCGAGCAGCTTACGAAATGAGCCGGAAATGAGTTCATTCTCCCATTGGTGTCACTTGCGAAGGATCTCTGTTCACAGTGACATTTTTTGTAGAAGCAGTTTCTCTTGAACCTCGTTTTTGTGATAGCCAATGTAAGAGAACAGCACCCAGCTGTGAAATGTTGTTTCCTGCTCTGGGGGAAATACCAGCAGAAGCTGTGGTGATGTTGAATACACCCTACAAGAACAGCATTAAGGGAAAGAAAATCAAACGTACAAGTGGCTTCTCATTTCAAAACAAGTGAAATGTCGATTGATGATGAACACCTTTCTGGACATCTGTCAACTTCCAGAATACCAAAAATGTCAACAAAATCCGTGTGCTTGGGCTCAAAGACCAACAACAGACCATTGTAGAGATGGGGAAGTTCTCTGAACTATCTTGGAGCTTGGCTCAGTGAATTTGAATGAAAGATTTTGAAAAGGATCACTGCTAAATTTGTGCCTTGGGTTCTGACTGACAGGCAAAAAGAGCATCAATTGGAAACATGCCGTCCTTTGAATGAAAAACTCCAAAGCAAACGAGACTTTTTTCCCCCAAGGTCATTACTGGTAAGGAGACATGGTGCTGTTCTTATGACCCCAAAAGCAAACATCAGTCAAGCCAGTGGAAGAAGCCATCGTCACCTCACTCCCCCAAAAGCTTGTCAAGTAAAATCAAATATCGAGATGATGCTCAATTGTTTTTTTGATGTGAGGGGGACAGTGCATTTGGAGTTCATCCAGCAGGTCAGACTGTTGACCAAGTTTTCTATTTAGAGGTTCTGAAAAGATAGTTTAACAATGTGCCACCAAAAAAGGCGTGATTTGTGGCAGACGGGGACTGGTTTTGCCACCGCAACTATGCATCTGATCACACAGCCATCTCATTGTGCCAGTTTTTGGCAAAACCCCAGCAGGCCCCTCTTGCCCCACACACCTTACTCACCTGGCCTCATTCTTTGTGACTTCTTTTTGTTTCCTCAAATGATGAGGGACATGAAAGGACAGTGATTTTATGATGTAGAAGAGGTGAAGAAAAAAACAAGGGAGGTGCTGTCAGCCATCCAAACATGAGTTTGAAAAATGTTTCCAAGAATGGAATCATATTTGACAAATGTATTAAGTGTAATGGAGAGTCCTTTGAAGGTGATAAGCTTGTTCTGTTAAAAAAAATTAAATACATAGATTTGAAAAAAATTCCATTTTTTTTGCTACTCCCTCATATGTTAGAAGGAATTCAGATGATGCAACGTTGCTTGATGAAAGCGATAAGAATTTGAAGCACCTAATAATGAAGATCAAAGACTACCATACCTCAATATAAAGAAAACAAAAATCCTCAGAGGTAGCCTAATAAGCAATATCATGAGAATGGAGAAAAGACCAAAGTTGTCAGGGATTTCATTTTACTTGGATCTACATTCAACACGTATAGAAGCATCAGTCGAAGAAATCAAAGAAAGCATTGCATGAAGCAAATCTGTTGCAAAAGACCTCCTTAAAATGTTAAAAAGCAAAGATTTTTTTAAAAAAGATTCCTATTGAGGACTAAGGTACATCTGACTCAAATTTTCAGTCCCCTGATATGTATTCGAAAGCTAGTCAAGGAAGAAAGAAGACTAAAGATGAATCAAGGCGAATGAATTACAGATGAATTGGCAAAGAATATTACATGCACCACAGACTGCCAGGACAATTCAGGCCTTAAAGAAGTACAGTGAACCCTCGCCACTTCGTGCTTCGACTTCCGCGGCTTCACTCTATCGCGGTTTTTGCGTAACAGCGCATGCTCTGTCATTACTGCCACTGATTGGTTCATACTGTACACGCTTCTGTCTGCATCGCTACGTATCGGAGCTACGTATCAGATGCATTTTTGCTTTTGTACAGTGTACTGTAATTGTTTGTGATTTTAAAGAAATTTCATCTAAGCCCTATGATGGCTCCTAAACAAGCTGCTTCTTCTAAGCCTTCTGACAATAAAAATAAGCGCCAGAGGAAGATGCTCACCATCCAGGAAAAGGTAAAACTTTTGGATATAAGGAATCCTACTTTGCGGAATCTCATTTATCACGGTAGGGTCTAGAACCGATTAACCGCTATAAACGAGGGTTCACTGTACAGCCAAAATGTCTCTCAGAAGTCAGAGTGACAAAACTTTGCTTGGGATGTTTTTGAGATTTGATCAGAATAGCTCAAACTCCACTTACAGGAAAAGCCAAATATCTGAGGTCACAAGCTACTGTAGCAGGTACTGCATACCTGGGCTGAAGACCACCAAGGATCCTGCTGTAGCTTGTTTGGTGCCCCACCCCTTTCCCCCCAACCTCCAGGGAGAGGGCGTGAAAATGGGAGAGTTGGCCAGAAATAAACAGGAGAGGATCCACAAAACCTCTCGCTTAACTTCCATGGAATCAGTAAATTTTTGCCACTTAGGACAAGCCGTGTTATTTGTAACTGTCAGAGGAGGGAAAATCTGTAATTGTTAAGGGGGATGAAGCCTGTGCAAATTCTTTCCTGCGCAAAGTGAGCAGTCAATCACTTTTATAAGGACAGCAACAACTGAAACTATCCATTCGTATACTTTCCTTTAGTCAACAATATTACCTTTAGTAATCTGGGGAATGTGCATCCATAAATTACAGAAAGTGTTATTGCATTGCTGAATAAACAGCAACATTTCCATCAGCAGCAGCAGTGGCAGCCCCACAAAGGTATAACAAACAGACTCAATCATTTTCTTGTCAAGCTTTGCAATGACTGCAGAGTTTACTGCTGGAGATAATGTTGCTTTCCTCAGCATTGTGTGCCAAACTGCAAACTGCTTATTAAAACAAAACCTCTCTTTCGGAGCAGCATGAGTTGGATAATCACTTATTGCACTCAAGGAAAAACAGGTTTGGTGCCCAGAGGAGGTTAGCAATCAGGCATATGTGGTAACATTTGGTTGGTAAAAACTGACTAAAAAATAAATTATCTGATGTTGGGGTGAGGGGGTAATAAGTTCACTTATTAACATTATTACCCCTAGGTTGACTTTTTCATTATTACAGGTTTTGGGGTTTTGGGGAGGAGTGGGGGGGCGTGTTTCAAAGCACTGAATTAGAGTGCTCAATAGAAGCTCGGGTTGAGGCAGATGGGATCACTGAAGAAAAAAAATTACGTAAGGAAACCAGATAGGAAATGCAACCTTCTGGAAGTCTCTAGAAGAAACTGCATTGTAAGGGCAGGAGAGAAACCTAAAGATGGTGACATAAGAAGTGAGTAAACTGTAAGACCTAGGCATTTGTCACTAAATATTTCTGGACAGCACCTATTATTACTATCCAAAAAATCACTTGACATACCTAAGCCAGCTGATAGCACTGAAAAACCATCCTCAATTTTCCTCACTTAAAATGGATTGATAGCCATTTTAAGGAGCCTGAGGTATGCTGAGGAGGAGCATAGGAGGTTTGCCATTTCAGACATGGGGGTCCGTAATCATTTTTCCTGGCTG
>NW_022103968.1:68203731-68205852 GCF_000313985.2 Echinops telfairi | reverse complement strand
TTATTCACACCATTAGCCACTTGCTCTGTCAAGGACCTTCCTGGGCCAGACAGCCTAACCTAGACCTTTTCTCCACTCCATCATTTCCTTACCCAGATTTTCTTTTTCTTTGTGTTCAGATCACTGTGTCGCCCAGATTCTTTGTTTATGAATTTATTGGCATGTATATTATTTGTCTCCACTACAAGGGAGTAAACACCTTTATGGATAAGGTGATTGGGTGTTAGGTGACCTTGACCCAGTTCTGACTCATTACAACCAATAGACAACAGAACAAAACACCACCCAGAGTATTTTCAATATTCTTCTCCAGCAACATAATTTAAATAAATCAATTATTCTTCAGTCTTCCTTATTCAATGTCCAACTTTCACACACATATGAGGTCATTGAAAATACCATGGTTCGGATCAGGCACACCTTAATTCTCAAGGTAACGTCTTTGCTCTTCAACACTTTAAAGAGATCTATCATTTAATAGCTCTCGCTCTCTTTTTGTATTTGTTTTATTTTTTAATCATTTTATTGGGGGGCTCTTACAAATCTTATAACAATTCATCATTCAATTGTATTAAGCACACTTGTACATATGCTGCCATCAGCATTCCCAAGACAATTTTTTTCTAATTGAGCCCTTGGTATCAGCTCCTCTTCCCACCAACCCCCCTCATGAACCCTTGATCAATTTTATATTATTGTTTTTATTTGGTGTCCATTGTCTCCCTTCACCCACATTTCTGTTATTCATCCTCCTGTGGGGTGGGCTACATAGCCAACCTTGTGATATGTTCCCCGTTTGTCCCCCTCCCGCCCCACCAGCCCCTTACCCTCATGATATCGCTAATTCCACTACTATTCCTGAGGGTTTTATCTGGCCTGAATTCCGTGTGTTGAGAGCTCTTACCTGTACCAATGTGTGTACTCCAGTCTAGCCGGATGTGTAAGGTAGAGCTGGGTCATGGTAGTGGAGGGGAGGAATGATGTGTGTCGTCAGTGCTCTACTGCACCCTGGTTGAATCGTCCCTTCATTGTACTATACTGCACCCTGGTTGAATCGTCCCTTCATTGTAACCCCTCTGAGGGGGAAAGTCCAGTTGTCTACAGATGGGTTTGGGTCTCCACTCCAAGTCCCTTCATTCACATTGATATAATTGGTTGTTTTGGATCTTTTAATACCTGACCCCTGATCCCAATGACACCTCATGATCACAGGCTGGTGTGCTTCTTCTATGTGGGCTTATTTGCTTCCCTGCTAGATGACTGATTTCTTAACTTCAAGCCTTTAAGACCCCAGACACTATTATGGTTTGATAGCTAGGCACCATCAGCTTTCTTCACCACGTTGGCTTATACACCCATTTTGTCTTCGGTGATCATGTCAGGAAGGTGAGTATCAAAGAATGACAGCTTATTAAAATAAACTGTTCTTGTGTTTAGGGAGGCCTTTAGTAGAGGCCCAAAGTCTGCCTGCTATCTTCATTCGATCTCTTGATGGCGTCCTCCATGAGCATTGATTATGGATCCAAGCAAGTTTAAATCCTTAACAACTTCTATCCTTTTTTATTTATCATGATATTACCTAGTGGTCCAACCAGTTGTGAGGATTTGGATTTTCTTTATGGTGAGTTGTAATTCATATTGAAGCCTGTAATCATTGATCTTCATCAGCAAGTGCTTCAAGTCCTCCTCACTTTCAGCAAGCCAGGCTGTGTCATCTGTATATCAAAGGTTTTTAATAAGTCTTCTCCAATCCTGATGCAACATTCTTCTTCATATAGTCTGGTATGGTGAAAGTTAGTTATGATCCACACATTTTTCTGGTATTCTCTACTCTGAGTCAATACCTATCTGACATCAGCAATGACAGCCCTTTTTCCACGCCCTCTTCTGAATCTAGTTTGAATTTCTCACTGCTCTCTGTCAATGTACTACCACAAGCATTGCTAGAGATCTTCAGTAAAATTTTACTTGCATGTGATATCAATGATAATTTTTTATCAATTCTATAATTTGTGTATTTTGTTGTATCCCTTTCCTTTGGAATGGAAACAAATATGGACCTCTTCTAGTCTGTTGGCCAAGTTGTTGTCTTCCAAATTTCTTGGCATAGACTAATGGGTG
>NW_022103968.1:68201663-68203090 GCF_000313985.2 Echinops telfairi | reverse complement strand
TTGCATAATCTGTTCGTAGTCTGGAAGCTCTGCAGAAACTTGTAATCTTGGGTAACCCTACTAGTATTTGAAATACCAGAGGCACAGCATCCAGCATCATAGCAAGACTCTCACCACAACAGCGTGACAAACTGATAGACAAGTGGTAGGATAAGGAGGTACTCTGTGTTACTCAGAGCAATATCCCTGTGCCTAAAAGAGTGTTCAACCCAATGAACATTTGATAAAGTTAAAATTATTCTAGGTGTAGTGAATTTATTCTTATGAACATCAGTTGGGGACCTCTGTCAGAGCCCCAGAGCCTCGCTGGTGTCCTGTGTTACTCATTGGGCTGCTAATTGCAAGGCCACCAAATCAAACCCACCAACCACTCGGCAGAAGAAAGATCAAGCTGTCTGTTCCTGCAAAGATTTATGGTCTCAGAAATGCAAAGGCACATCAAGTAAGAGCCAACTTGACGGCAGTGGGTTTTAATCAGAAATGGACAGATCATTAGAGTTCACAGGGTTGCTATGGGTTAGAATTGACTGAAAGGCAATGAATGGGAAGTAAACCTATTGCTGCTCAATTTGTGTTAATATTTGTGTTAATAGTATTAGGGAAGTGTTTCTTAAGGACAATCATGATCAGTTAATACAAACCACTGTATGTAACGAGTTTTTTTCTTTATGAGGAAACAAACAAAACAAAGATATATAGCCTCAGAAACCCACTGGAGTTGTCCTGTGATTCTGTAAGACACAAACCAGTCGGAGAAGGAAAACGCAAGTATTTTCCAAAACGATGAGTGATGGAAAATGGTAAGACTGCATCCTGTCAAAGGCAGAAAACTTGCAATAAACATCAAAAAACAGCAGTTTTGTTGAGTTCCAGGACCCGTAGATTTCATGGAATTCATTAATTCTGGAAAAATATAAAAAACTAATAAGAATTTTGTTTGGTCAGTATGAGCAGAGTTGGGGAAGATAAGGGACAAAGTGGAAGGAAAACATTATACTTATTGTTCACATCTTTCCATATTTTAAATCATGGAATATTATTTTGCTGGTGTCGCTGTTGTTCGGTGCCATTGACTCAATTCCAACTCACAGCAACTCTACGTGCAATAGGACGAAACAGGGTCCAGTTCTGCGCCACGCTCACAATGGTTCCTATGCTTGAATCTATTGTTGCGACACGGTGTCGATCCATCTTGCAGGGGGCCTTCTTCTTATTTGCTGCCCCTCTACTTTACCAAGCATGATTTCCTTCTCCAGGAATTTCTTTCACGATAAAATATCCCAAGTACATGAGGCAAAGTCTTGCCATTCTTGCCTATAAGAAGCATTCTGCCTGTACTTTTTCAATCACTTTATTGGGGGCTCATACAACTCTTATCACAATCCATACATACATCCACTGTATCAAGCACATTTGTACATTCATTG
>NW_022103968.1:68198530-68200288 GCF_000313985.2 Echinops telfairi | reverse complement strand
AAGAATACGCAGGGCTAGAGAGAAGTTTCTATGAATTTGGGTCTTAAATTAGCCAATCTCTCACCGGCAACACCCACAAGTCAGTACTCTTTGGGCTAAAGGACTGCAGCTCCAGTCGATCCTTTTTCTTTCTTTGATGCTTCTTTCGCTTTCTGCAACTCTTTGTAGCTCACTTAACAGGTCCTTTCTCCTTCTGCTTTTTCCTGCCCCACCTTTTGATATCTAACTTAGATCCCTCTTCCTAGCACTACATTCTGCTCTACAATTTTCTTCTCTGCTTCGCTCACAGATCTTTCTGTTTGCATCGCCAATATCCCTCAACTCACTCTTAACTTAGTTCACAGGATAACAAAGGAAGCTTTCAAATTGGTAACCTAATACTAAGTTGAAATTATCAATAAATAAAAGAAAATTATCAAAGAAATCAGTGTTTAATTTCACTAAGAAACTGTGAGCAGAAATCCCTTATCGTTTCTCATTATCCAGCATTGAGTTGCACAAAAAGAAGCCTTAGGAAAAGGATATTAGGGCTAGTAAAAGAGGCAGCCACCACATACTGCTTTATATAAGATTTCCTGGCTCTGATAATAGCCCTAATGAAGGAATGGTTATGAAGTACAGGAGGGGAGGTTGGAGGAAAATGGAGAGCTAATATCAGTACAAGAAGGAAGAAAACGTTCTAGAACTGATTGTACTGATTGCACAAGTCTTTTTAACATGACTGATCATTGAAGTGTACGATATGTGAATTATATGTCAGTAAAACCATTTTTTTTAAAAGGAAGGAAAAGAAAAAAAAACAGAATAGCTTTCGAAATTTTGGCATATTAACAGTATATAATGTTATATAGTATTGAGACTTATGAACTATTGATACATCAACGTAAATGAGTCTCACAAATATAATGTTACAAATACAAGCCAGACACCAAAGAAGACATAGTATATGATTCTATTTAATAAAAAAATGTTCATAAGTAAAAATAATCTCTGCTAATAGAGAAAAGAAATCCTGTTAATCAGTCAGGAAGTGGTGGAGCAGATAAAGTGACATATGACCCAGCAATTCCCCTACTGGGCATATACCCAAAAGAGGCAAGAAACAAACCAAGGCCAGACATCTGTGCTCCAATGTTCATTGTGGCAGAGTTCACAATTACAAGGAGTTGGAAGCAGCCCAAATGTCCATCAACTGACGAGTGGATTAAAAAACTGTGGTATATACATACAATGGAGTACTACGCATCGCTAAAAAAGTGATGAACATATGAAGCACATCGCTGCATGGGAAGAGCTGGAGGAATTCATGCTAAGTGAAGTAAGTCAGGCACAAAAGGACAAGTACAACATGAGTCCGCTGAGGTAAGCATTAAAAAAAAATGCAAAGGGGGCATAGGGGAAAAGCTACTGCACACATACATTCTTGGGGTGAGGACCGGGTAGTATGGCAGGGACCATATCAAATGCAGGGATGCAAATGGTAGACAACTGGGGAGGAGGTGGGGAAAGGGAACAAAAAAATGATGAAAATAAGGAAGAAATGGGTAATGGGGGCACGGGACGCTAACCCACCCAAGGGGAGAGTATTGTTTATGTATCCACAGGAAAAGAGATACCAGACTTCAACCCAGTGCTCCAAGGTGTGAATGCAACATGCCAGCGTGGAGTAGGGAACCAGTAGAGAGGTCTGGGGGGCTGGCCCCAGTCCCAAATACTAAGTGGATGCCTTCCCCTCCCCTGAGAAGAAGTTATTTCAAA
>NW_022103968.1:68195492-68196592 GCF_000313985.2 Echinops telfairi | reverse complement strand
GGGGAGGGAGGGGGAAATGAGGACCTAATGCCAGGGGCTTAAGTGAAGTGGAAATGTTTTGAGAATGATGAGGGCAATGAATGTACAAATGTGTTTTACACAATTGATGTATGTATGGATTGTGATAAGAGCTGTATGAGCCCCTAATAAAAAGATTTTTTTTTTAAAGTCAGAGGGTGGCCTTCTTGTTCTAGGGTATTGGCAGTATCTTATATCCTGATCTGAATGTTGTCTACACTGATGTGTTTACTTTGTGATAATCATACTGATTTGTGTATTTTTTGTATTTATGTTATACTTCAATTAAAAAGTTTATTTAAGAATATTTAGTCCAACTGAAGACTGGGGCATACAATGGCAGAGAAGACTCAAAACAGTATGATGCTTGCTCCTGGAGCAGTAGTGTGTGTAGAAAGTGAAGTCAGAGGAGATGTGACTATAGGACTGTGGACAGTGGTCCATCCCCAAAGCACGAATTATTGCAGAAGCTGGGCCCATAGTGATCAGTGTAGGGAACCTAACAGAAAAATATGCCATCATCATAAATGCTCACCCTGATAATATCACTCCTGATGCTGGAGATGCCAACCCCAAACCTGTGATGATTGGAACCAATGTGCTTGAAGTTGGCTGTTATTCTCAAGCCATGAAAATAGGAGATAATCATGTCATTGAATCAAAAGCATACGCAGGCAGAAATGTAATATTGATGATTGGCTGCATTGGTGCCTGTTGCCGCCTGAACACCTCTGATGTCATCTCTGAGGACACAGTGACCTCTCAGTGCACCTGCCTCCACCAGGTGCAGACTGATTGATCACAGCCCCAGACTCTACAGCTGGATGTCTTGATGAAAATCTTGCCAAACCACCACCACTTAAAGAAGACTACAAAAAGAAGCCCAACTCCAGTTAAGAAATAGAAACATGATGGCATTTTGTCTTTGACCAGTCTTATAAAGGGCCATAGCGTGTATGCCTTCTTAGCTTATGGCAATGCATGTAGGCTTTGTTTTGGAAAATGGAGTTAGAAAAGAAAGCAATGTCTTTCTATTGTAACCGTCTTCTATAATTTATACAATACATTAATATAAAATGTAT
>NW_022103968.1:68183699-68195076 GCF_000313985.2 Echinops telfairi | reverse complement strand
CCATCTCACAAAACACACACTATGATGCCGACTGCAGGAGGAAAGCTAAGTCAGTGAATATGTAAACATCTCAGCACTGGTGGAAGTCTCCACATGGCTGCTCCAGCACCCAGGGCTGCATCAGGGTAGGTCCATGGGGCTTCTCCTTACGGATGTCTTGCAGGAAGTCAGCCTTACCAGCTGAAGCAGGGAACTGCTAATGCAGCTGCACCCTGGTCCGACCATCAGAAAGCAAGAGACCCAAGAACTTGAAAGGCGAGACTCACCGAGTCATTTATCCCTCCGCCCTTTAATTAACCCCACATGTGTTTATCAGCCAGGTTGGCACAATAAACTAACTCAGAGGGAAATTACCTGAAATTACCCTTCAAAGACTCAAATACTTGAACTGTTGCCTCAAAGTTGGAGGGCCACTTAATTCCTACATTTTCCAAACGATACTTGTTTAATTTTATATTTGTCTTATTAGCCATTGCTTACCAACTGATGCAGTCTTGCAGAGACTTGAAAAATACCCCAAAAGAGACACAATATACAGCCAATTAATAGTTTTATATTTGTACATTTACCTTTCAAGAACCTCATTCCAATTCCTGCACAGCTCAGAGCCTACCCTACATACTCTAAGAGGTCATCTTGGACAGCTTACCTATCCATTTACATTTACGTCACGACATCTACTCCACACCCTCTGTGTGCTTCTTTTTGCTGTTAGGTGCTGTCCAGTCAGTTCTAACTCGTCTCAACCCCATGTACAACCAGATGAAACACTGCTCTGTCCTGTGCCGTCCTCACACCTGTTCTTCTGTTTGAGCCCATTGTTGAAGTGATTGCATCAATCCATCTTGTTGAGGGCTTTCCCTTCTTTTGATTCCCTTCTACTTTAATTGACATGATGTCCTTCTCCAGAGACTGGTCTCTCCTGTGCTCAATATTCAAAACTAACTAAAGCATAATTCCTTTCCTCAAGGTACTCAGTATTGTGTGGAAACAGACAGGAAATTGGATTATAATAATATGTAAATACATAGTGACTAGTAAGAACAAATGAGAGAGACATAAAAACCAGTTTAAGAAGAAAAAAGGAAAATGACTTCTGGTGGAGATTGCATATAAAATTGCTTTTGAAAGTTTGCTTACTGTTTGTATTTTGTATGATTTTCTACATATGAATCCCAGGATGTGTAGATCTATAGAGATCATAAGTAGGGACATGGCAGGAGAGGAGGGGAAAATGGGGAGCTAACAACAATGAGTACAAGAAGAAAATGCTCTGAAATTGATTGTGGTAATGATTTCACCAATTTTCTTAATATAATTAAATGATTAAATTGTATGATATGTAAAGTATACCCCCCCTCCATAAAAAGACACGCACAAAATGTGCCTTAAGTGATTAATAGGAGTGGTCAGTCACAAGAATATGAAGGCAGCTTCTACCACAGGTGAGCACAGGAACAAATAAACTGAAGCAGTAAAATGCCTGGCATGGATGTGAAGAAACTGACAGGCAAAGAATTACAGGTAGCACCATGTTGCCAAAGAGTAAGGCCTGAATAAGAGAGAGAAGGGAGCAAGCAGGCAGAGAGTGGGTTCTGAGCACACAGTGGTGGGATGAAATTCATCATTGGGAAATAGAACTGAAGTGGAAAAGAAACAGAGATATTGGCAGTAGACCTCCTGAAAGAGAAATTGAACTAGGATTCGAGAGAAAAGTTAAATTCGAACCCATCAGCTACTTCAGAGGGGAAAGATGAGCCTTTCTGCTTTCATGTAGAGTTACAGCACAGGAACTCACCAGGGCAGCTCCACCCTGACCTAGAGTGTCACTGTGAGTCCAAACTGACTCCATGTCATCAAAATGGAAAACTTTTGCATATCACATTTATGTGTAGGAAGAGTGAAAAGACAAGGAAAAGAATTATAAGACATATGTGGAAACCATAACCTGAAAGGTGCTTAACATCCAACTTCACTCGCTGCCAAAATAAACAATCTTTTTTTTAATGGGCAAAGCATTTACATATACATTTCTCTAGAGAAGATATACAAAGTGTCAATTAAGTAGATGAAAACATCCTCAATGCCATTAAACCACAATGAGATCTTACTTCTTACCCACAAGTATGACTATTATTTTAAAAATGAAAATTAGCAAACCTTGGCTAGGCAAGAGAGAAATGGGGATCTTCATGCACTGTTGGTGGGATATAAAGTGACAGAGCCATAGTGTTGATGGTTGCACAATGTTGTGAATGTAATTAATGTCTTTGAATTGTAAACTTAAAAGAATAGTTTAAATGGCAACATTTTGGGTATATATATTTTACCATAATAAAATTTGGTAAGGTAATGAAAGAAGATGCCAAAAAAATGAAGCTAGAATTGTTTCGTTTAAAGAAGAACATCTAAAAATAAAACATAGTGCTCTAAATTGAAACTTTGATTTTGATTCTGTTAAATGACTTCAGCGAATATTAGACACAATTGAAAAGAGAATTTACAAACAGAGGATAATTGTAAATAACTTACTGGCCCAGCAAGATAAGAGGTAGCATGGAGGATAGAAAAGATTCATGATAAAATCTAATAGGAGTTTCAAAAGAAGAGAAGAAAGGGAATGGGGGAAGGGTAATAATAAAAATATATAATAGCTGAAAACAACCTTGACCAGGAGAAAAAAGAAAAGACAAATTCTCAGGTAGAATAAACTCCCTCAGTCCTAATTAGTTTAATTTTTAAACTCCAGACTCAGATAATGATAATGGAATGGAAAAACATGACAGCAAGGAAAGAGATCTTTAAAATGAATACAGGGAAAAGAGATTATCCTCAAATGAATGCAGAATTTAATCATAAACAATGAATTCCAGAAGACACTAAAATAGTATCATCAAAGGGTTGAGGGTATAAAATTAGCTAGAATTTTATACCTAGCTAAATTATATTTATCCTTATGTTAAAGTGAAGATGTCTTCAGACAAGTGATATGATATCTATATACAAATCATCACTTAGCCCAAATTGAAACCAGAAATAGTGAATTGATGCAACAATGAACTATATACATATATATATGTATACATATGCAGATACTTTAAAACCAATGATCTCAAGCCTCCCAATCCCTTGTGAGTTAGAAAAGACAAGTTTGATAATTAGTCCCATCTTACAAATGAATATACAAAGAGACTCACTGGTTTACCTAAGGTTATTTATCTAATTAAGAACAAAATTGGAACTAACACTTGGTTTCCTCATTGGCATATCTAATGGATTAGTGGCACACAAGAACACCTTTTCTATTGAAAATAGCCACACAAATATAAGCTAGTGCTAATATACTGTATATCTTCCAAAGTTAAACAGAAATATTTTGTGGATTATCTGCTCACTTTGAATTATTCAAACTGTTTTGCTCCACTGGCCTGGAGAATAGTATCATCCATGCCGTACATAAAACTGCCTCGGCACACATGAGTTATCCTGTTAGCAAAGACATAAACATGAGTTTTCCACTGGCTAACTGGCCACAGCTCATCCCAACATTACCTGTGCAATTCTGATGAGCTTACGCATCACTTTAATCTGATTTATGATAAAAACTAATCCCTTTAGCTGGATTTAATAAGGGAGAGCATACCAATTGTGTTATTTGTCTACAGGCACTTCACCAACTTACATCACTTTTCACTCCTTGTAGTTGGGCAAATAGCTTGATATGTAACACCTGCTGAGTAACATAAAAGTGGAAAATGTTTTAAAGGGGGTTCTTTTAATTTCTTTATACGACTGTGTGAAGATTTTTACATCCAGGTTTTTATTACTGTTGATTGATAAACTAACAAGGGGTAAATTAACTAAGTTGGCACATCAATGAAACATAATTTTTTTCTCTAAATGTTTTATTTTTCCTTTTAAGAACAAGGCTATTAAATGATTAAATCATTTAATTTAATAAATAAATAATTAAATGATAAAAATCACTTCAACTTTTACCTCTTTAAGGATTGAAGAGTAGATAATAGATTGTTTACATTTTCTTAATAACCACTTCACCTTTATCTAGAGAAAGCAATGCTTTCTATTTAGACAACAGCATGTCCAAAGGATTGGGGATCCTTTCACTTTCCCCCTCAATGCCACCATTTTCTCTCTCTTCAAATGAATGTACTTTCAGAAGCATGTCTATCCATACTATAAAGTTAGATCCATTCTATAAAGATAGGGAAACAAAGAAAAAATATACCAACAATTGTGGGCATATGTCAAGAGAGGCTCTGCAGAGACCAGAGCTGCACTCAAGAAATATCACCAAGTCTCAGAAGTTATTTCAGCCCCACTTGTTACAACACCTAGGAGCTCTGTCCTACCAATAATGTGTTCTCTCACCTAGATTCATGAGCTAGCTGCTTTAGAGACACACATGCACCGAGGAGGTGCTGTCCATATAGAGTTAGTCATAACTGGCAGTGAATAACACATAGCAACTACGCACACATGTGAGGTTTGGGTCTTGGGCTACAAAACGCTGAAAGCAACCTATACAATTTATATAATTATATAGTTATCTACATTTTTTAACAAGATAATCTGGGACGCTATAAGAATCACCTGGGAACATTGTTATACTGTAGATTTTTATTCAGTATATCTGAAGTGGAAAAGGGATTTCTCAGCAGGGGTTCAAACTGGAATAAACTGGTTCCAAGCACTGTTTGAAAAGAAATTCAACTTGCAAATAATGAAGTATCTTCGTTGTGTCATCTTAAAGCATTTCAGTACCATCAGCAATGCCAAAAAGCTGGAAGAAGGCCAGCTACAGTAGGCAGACAACAGATGTTAAATGTCAGCAGCCACAACACTCTCTCTGCCACCTCTCCCCCGTCATCAGGTACTGATTATATGTGGGTACTGACTTGCATGAATGTGAGCTAATTAATGAAAGGGGAAGTTCTAGAAGCCAAGACTTCTGTCACTTGTTCTCGTGCTCCTTCCACTTACCACGTTGTTCCTTTGTTTTTAAATAAGAGGTAAGAAAAACTGGGGAAGAGTACGAGATGGCTAACAGATTCCTCCAACATTAATTTTGTTACCTCAATGGGTATTTACAAAGTACCTCTTTAAAATTCAAACCAATGACACATTCCGGAGATGATATCACAAGAAACATAACATTCCCAGGTAGTACAAATGGTTTAAGCACTCAACTACTAGCCCAGAGATGATCGGTTCCAAGTTATTCAGAGAATACCTCAGGAGGCAGGCTTAGCAAACTGCTTCGGAAAGATCATAGCCTTGGAAATACTACAGAACAGTTGTTCTATGCACACGTGGGGTCACCATAAGTCAGATGGACCCAATCAGAAGTAACAACAAAAACAATTGCCCTCAAAGAAATTTATTTTCACTCAAATGCAAAATCTACACGAACGACATTCATTCTTAAGCATTTATTCATACCTTAAGCAAACACTGACATATACTTTTCAAAAATTATAATGGGATGATATTATCCTCCACCCAAGAACTTATAACTGAGTAAAACTAGACTTGTAATAGCCATCCAAGGGCATCTAGCTGATCTCCTTACACACAATCACACCCAGGCCAAGTAACTCTGGTCTTGCTCCCTCTAAAATGATTCCAATTTGACTACATCCTACTATATATGAGGTGGATTTAAAAAGTTCATGAACAAAATGGAATTTAAAAAATAATTAAAATTGTTCATAAATTATTAAGGCCTTTCATATATGAGGCCCAGAACTGAACTCAGCTCTCTTCCTTTCCAAATATAACCTATCTCATATGTGTCTTTAACACCCATGCCCAAATGTCTGAAGATACCAAATAACACTTAATTTTTTTCTCACATCACCCCTATTATGTTACTTTGTTTGAACAATTGATTTGGAGTCCAAATACAAGTGTAATCTTTAAGTTTATCTCTTAAAATGCTAGGTTTGGGAGTAATAATATTTAATATAATTACAAGGGTTCTTGGAGGTAAGGTGGGGGAAACAGGGATAAAGGGGAGTGATACCAAAGAGTGCAAGAAGAAAGAAAATGTTTTGAAAATGATGGTGGCAGCAATTGTACACTCATGCTTGATCTAATTGAACTATGAATTGTTATAATATCTGTAGAGTTCCCAATAAAATGGAATATATATATTGGGAGATCATCATCCTATTATCTGATTCTACCATCCGCCCTAGCCCTGTCTTCCACAAATGTGCTACATGTGCTTTCTGTATCTTCACCTAAATCAAGCCAAACCAATGGCCATTAAGTCAATTTTTTGATGCACAGCAGCCCTACAGAGAGTTTCTAAAGTTGTAAATATTTATAGGAGCCTCATTTTTCTCCTGAGGAGCAGCTGGTAGGTTTGAACCACAGACCTTAAACAAAGTCTAGCCATAATTTACATTGCCATTAGGACTTCTTGCATCTTAATCTAAGATATTGATAAAGACATAAGACCAAACCTATGGAAAAACACAAGAAATGTTTTTCCGAATTGACATAATTCTACTTAAGTGCTTTCTTAGGCTGGATTCCCTAGAAAAGCAAAACAAGGGTACCTACAAAGTGAGAGAGAACAAATACGAGATTTACCTCAAGGAAATAGTTCAAGTGGTTGTAGAAGGCAAATCCAAGGTCCATAGGTCAGATGTCAGGCTGGAGGCTTCCCATCACAGGAGTTGCTGAACCCAAGATCAAAAAGCAATACTGCAAGCTGCCGACTCACAAGTTGCAGAAGAAAATAATCTCAAGATTAGCAGTTTAAAAAAAAAAATCATATGACCTGATCCATGAACAGTGAGCTCAGACTGTCATCATAATTACTAGTTCACAAATCTTTGTAATAATCTGTAATAGATTCTTATTCAGATCCTAAAATTCATTGTCAGGGGAAGATCAATAAATAGGACTTCACTTTAACCAAGCAATGGGCACTTATAAAAAGTAGCAGGAAATGCAGCTGGAGAAATAGATGGGGGCTTGAATATGACAGTCTTGAAGCCTGAACCGAAGAGATCAGACTTAACTCTGAATACAAGATTAACAAGCAAAATCAACTGGATTCCTGTCTACCAGCAGAAAGAGTTCTGAAACACACAGCAACAAAATAATGCCACTTATACAGCACACTTAGCCACACAAGATGAAATGTTTAGGAATAAACCTAACCAAAGAAACATACATAGAAAACTACACATCGCTATGACAAGAAACCAAAAGAGAACTACACATATGGAAGAATATCCCATGTTAATAGAAAGATTTGCCACAGTGCAAATATTACCCAAATAGTATCAATAGTACCCAAAGCAATCTATAAATATAATGCAATTCCAATCTAAATTCCTTAAAGAAGTGAAGGAACTAATCACCAATCCCTATGGACCTAGGATGATCACCAGGACCTAGGGTAAGGAAAGAGCTCCTTAAAAAGAAAAACAAATGAGAGGCCTCGCGCTTTGCAACCTCGATTTTGCTTGATCGAACTGAATTATGGATTGTTATAATATCTGTAAGAGCTCCCAATAAAATGATTAGTTACAAAAAAATCCATTACACAGTAGTCACAACAGCCTGGTACTGGCACAACGATACGTATATAAGCCAATGGAACAGAATAGAAAGCCCAGAAATAAATCTATCCACTTACAGGGAACTGATCTTTGACAAAGGGGCAGGAACATTAAACAGAAAGAGGGGCCCTCTTCAACAATTAGTCCTGGCAAAATTTGATCTCCATCTGCAGAAGAATGATACAGGACCCATCACTTACTTGCATATAAAAAAATGAACTCAAAATGGATCAAAGACCTACATGTAAATCCTAGGGCTATAAAGATCAGCAATGAACAAATAAGGACAAACTTAAGGACCCTAAGTGCAAGGCATGGACATACTATCAAATATAACGAAGGAAGCACACACAATCTAAGATTAAATAGATGATTGGAACCTACTAAAATAAGACAATCATGTGCATAAAAGATTTCATCAAAAGAGTAAGAGAAGAGATTATGGACTAGGGATAATGGTCTTCAGCAATGACACAATGTACAAAAGGCTAATAATAATTTTGCAAGATCTAATCAAAATGTAGGTAGGCATGAATAGACAATTCTAAATATATATATTTAAATGGTTAGCAAGTACATGAATGGATGCTCATGCTCACTAGGTTTCTCGGTATACAAATCAAAACAATGATGAGAGCACTTTGTAATAACAATGATAGACCAATTTTAAAAAGTGCTGGAAGGGTGTGGAGTGTTTGGAGGTCTCATACTCTATCGGTGGGCCTGTACAATCATTTTGGAAAGTGATATGGTGCAAAAGAACCAAAAAAAACAAAAAAAAAGAAAGTGATATGGCGCTACTTAAAACAGCTGGGAATTGAAATACAATATGATTCAGCAATACCTCTGCTTGGTATAAAACCAAAAGAAGTAAAACTTAACATGAATAGGTACAGATACTCCCATGTTCATCCGAGCACGGTTCATGACAGCTAGAAGTTGGAAACAGCCCAAAAGCCAGTCAACAGAATAACTGATAGAGAAACGTTCGAACACACAATGGAATGCTACGCATAGCTAAGAAACAATGATGAAACCTAGAAGCATTTCACCACATGGTCAGAACTGGAGAACATTAGCACAAAAGACAAATATTGTATGCTATAAGAATAACCATCAAAACAAGGACAGGCAGGGGTTCTCAGGTGATGAGGTCATACAATCCGGGTGGGCCATGGGGTGGGAGAAATGCCTTACATTTGTAATCCTTTTATCACTCCCTTATTTGTACATCATAAAGACCATATCTCCAGGCTGGGCTTCATCTCAGCTGGGGACCGTTTCTCACTGCAGGGAAGTGTGGGGGGTGCGGGGGGTGGGGGTGGAATAGTCCATACCGTGTGGCAACGCCCTATAGCTATCCTGAACACTTGATGCTGCTTATGTGGACCACCAAGGGGGGAACCCTTACTATATGGCTAATCATGACATTTTAACCTGCTCAGCTCTTGGTGGCCCAGACCCTATACTATAGACTGCCCGGGTTTGCGGCTTTGTCTTTTCTAGGTGTACAGCATATGACATAGGCCACCTCAGAAGGAGCCTAGTCAAGAAACCTGCTAGTGATCTGGACTGCGCCTTAAGCACACTTGTTGCAGAATAAGGAACTGATATATTCCTTTAGACTTAGAGTCGTAAAGTCCTTGTTAAAGAAGGAGATTGCTCTCCCAAGGAGATTGCTCTCCCAAGTCCAACTTATTGGACTTTGGTTGAAACCTCTTGTTTTTGAGGCTGATTAGTAAGTAGTAGGCAACTTATGGCTACCATACATTTGCCAATGTCATGTTTTCTTAATTCTGCAGACATAGTTCTGCTACAGTAAATGAGTGCTGTTGGATTCATGGAGGTTACTGATATCATCTCTCAAAAAGGTGGTAATAGTCACTAAAGAAGAACAGGAATGTATATAAACTTTAGATAGCTGGATGGATTTTGAGCTCACACTTAACTATAAGCCCTGATCTAAGACCTCTCAGTTCTTATCATGCAGCATTGATTGATACTTACCCTAATGAGGGGACCACTAAACATATGAATGCTATAGCAGAGTGTGGTGATGAAATCCGGTGTCCAGTCTCAGAAAGAAGAGTGTCTGGGGACTTAAAAACTTGTCTTAAAACAAGCAGCCTTCTAAGAGAGGGTTCAGCTAAGTTCACATGGAAGAAGCACACCAGCCTGTGTGATCTAGCATTGTAAATAACAAAATCCAGCAATACAGGACCTTAACTTCTGAGCACCCAGTTTGTAGAAGGCTATGGATGACAGTGGAAACCCAAAATCCATTTACAGAGTTGTGGCAGTTACATAATCTCTCAACTTGTGAAGGGGTGGAATCTAGCCTGTCCCTTAGGTCACAGCCAATGAGGCCACTGTGTGGGCAATGGCCTTCTCCTGAGCATTCTGGGAACTCCTGTCTTCCTCCCTGGTGGTGGGGCACACACATTCACTCTCCTTGAGAGACATTCTTCTTGAGAAGCCACATGGAGCTATGCTGATGGCAGCCAGAGCCTTGGAGCAGGAGGAGCCACGTGGAGACCCACGCCAGCTCTAAGATGCTTCCACCACCATTGGATACACACGACTTTCCATCCACTGACCCATGATCTCCCTGCACTCAGCATCACTGCATATGTTGCATGAGTGTGAAGAGGAATTAACAGACTGCTATCGGGCATATGAACTAATATCGGACTTATGGACTTGATCTGGACTGGGCTGGGATGTTTTCTTAATATACAATTACTCTTTGATATAAAGTTCTCTATTACACACATATAAGTGTGTCTGGATTTGTTTTCTAGCCAACCTTGACTAACACATTTTGGTAACTTGGGAGTGGGGTTCTAGAGAAAGTCTCCTCTCTAGGACTGAACATTAAAGGGAGCCTGTGGACAGGCTAAAATGCTTGCTAGGTGACCACCTGGATCCATTGTTGAGTGGAAGTGAGAGAAATGCAGCAATAAAGTGAGGGGTCTAATCTGGCCACTGACACCTATGGTCTGGTTCACAGGAACTAGAGGAGAAAATGAGAGCGGGATGACTGATCTGAAGTTCATGACCTAGCACAAGGGGGCTAGGGTTGTTGAGAACTTGTGATGGAACCATGGTCTAAAGGCAAGGTGATCAGTGGGCATCCTGGTGAGGCTAAGTGAGACAACTCACATTGAGTTAACCAGAACCCAACCAGATGAAGAGAAGATTGTTGAGCCTGTGAATTGGTGTATATTGCTGCTGACTTTATGGATGGCCTGTCCTGATTTGACTTTGCTTATGAATGCGAATTTTACAAGCTTCCAAATGGAAAGAAAATTCTTCACATCAAAGAATATTATTATTTCCTCAGAGCAGTGGGTTGATGTAAGTGGGCAGTACAGAAACTGGATACCCAAAATGGAGCGCATTAAGGCATGAAGTGACTGGCTTACAAAAGTTCATAGGTGGGTGAATGTATTAATAGGATGATGGTGTAGGTGTTACTTAACTGCAATTGTTAGGCATAGAATATTGTTGTGTTGTTGACTTATAGAATACTATGTTTAAATGAGGCTTTGACACCTATTGAATTGTATGCATTTTAGTTTTATCATGTTAGGTACAGCTATGATTTTATTATTGTGTTTAAAAATTATATGTTGCTAAAGAGTTGTGTAAAAGTGTCAAGTTGACAAGGGGTGGTCTGTGACAGTTACATAATCTGTCAACTTGAGAAGGGGTGGAGTCTAGCCTGTCCATCAAGTCACAGCCAATGAGGCCTCTGTGTGGGCATGACCTTCTCC
>NW_022103968.1:68180923-68182431 GCF_000313985.2 Echinops telfairi | reverse complement strand
CATTAGTCTCCACAACCCTGAAACCATAAAAAGTAGATGGCACCCCACTACCACTACCAACTGCTCTGAAAAGCATTGTATTACAAATCCTATAGAGAGTGGGAGAAAATGATGGAACAAAACTAAAAATACTTATAGAATAAAACTAAAATCATGAAAGAGAGTAGGCTAATTGGCTGGATAGAGAATAGCTATGACTCTTAGTTACCCACCCCGTCAGCAGCTGAACTCACCCTCATATTAGGCTAATGTACACTCTAAGATCAAAAGGGTAGTATTTGCCAAAGGACAGAAGATTCGGAAAGAAGGAGAAGTGTCAACAATCAATAACAGGAAGAAGTATGATAAGTTGATGACACATTGGGGGAACTGAAATGGATAAGTTGAAACAAAATATGTATTAATTGTTGAGCATGAAATTGATGATATTATCTAAACTTTCACTTAAATAATAATTTAAAAGTTTGTACATAATAAAAAAAATGGTACTGAAGGAAGAAGTCCAGGCTGCCTTCAAGACACTGAGCAAACCGAAATATCAATTAAGATGTGCCAAAACACTGGAAGCACTTTCTCCACTGTTGTGTGGCCCAATGATTGTAAACAATATAACCCAAATCAAAAGGAGAGAATGATATCAGAGCTCAAATTGTGAACTCCTGGTTTGCGGAGGGCTATGGATGACAATGGAAGCCCCCAATCCAGGATCTACACATAGATTATATTTCCTGTGATTGCCCCCTGACCATAGTGGAGGGATGTGAATAGCCTGGTCATCAGAGAGAATTGTAGAAAGGAGTATAGCATATAAAAGTGTAACATCTGATTTCAATGGTTAAGATGAAACACCTGATTTGATCCCCTTTTTTGACACATCTGAAAATTTAAATAAATCAATAACTAAAGTGAAGGAGAAATACCTGTGGACGAAGCCTCCAGTGAGTCCCCTCTGAACACAGACCAGGGGTGGGAACAGCGTGCTAGGAGATAGAGTGCATTGGGAAGTGGACTATGACAAATATAGTCCCCTTAAAATATAATACCTTATCATCCGATCTCCCTTCAGACGCATTTCAAAGTTGTCCTAGTTTTTAATATTTCCTGTCTTCTTTCTAACTGGGTTTTTTCTCTATTTTATTTTGCTATTGTTGTTAGCTTTTCTGATTCTTTGTTTTGTATTTTTGTATGTTTTGGGGGATCTGAGATCCAGGATGGGTGAATCGATAGACAGTAAATGGAGTAATGATTCCTTGGGAGTTGGGGGGAAACGAGGTATAAATAACAAAGAATATAAGGGAAAATGTTCTAAAATTGATTGTGGTAATGCCTGTACAACATTTCTTGATAGAACTGAACTATCGAATTGTATGATATTTGGATTAGGGCCCAATAAAACTGGCTATTAAATAAAGAAATGAGAAATTTGGAAGACAGCTACTTGATCAACTGACAGTGAGAACTCCATATATGTAGCCATTCTAAAGAAAAGTGATCCAGTGAATATGGAA
>NW_022103968.1:68161814-68179774 GCF_000313985.2 Echinops telfairi | reverse complement strand
CAGATATGAGTGTCACCGGTTTTATTTCCCTGGTCAACCTGACCTAACACACTGGCTATATAAAAGAAGTCAGCCATATGGTTTGTCATTACAGGGAGACCTATGCAAAAGAGTATATATAATTTCAGCCTGTACTTGGGTTTCTTTTGTAAGTCAGAGATCAAAGAGATAAGTATTAAAGATTTCAGTAACTCGGAGGTATCATGAAAACCCGTCTTCGAGTTTGTGATGGCTTAGCTAGCATCTGCTTCTGAGCAGTCCTCCATGGGGCCACGAACCTTCAAAAGGGAGCTCCCGGATGCAAAAGGCCATCCGGGGTGCCTCTGTTAAGAATGAAAACTGTCCCTCATAGACAAGCTTTAAAATAGTATGGGCTGTCCAAGTCAGAAGGAATCTAATTGGAAGGAAAAAGGGCTTAGGTTGAGTTCGAGACCACCGCGTCTACGCCAGAGTCATGGAGTAATAATTCCTCACTCTTGGATGGCAAAGGAGCTCCCAGGACACCTCCTCAGACAAATGCAGGAACAATGTGCACAGAAAGACAATGTTAGCTAAATTTGGCAGCGTCTTGCTAGTTCTTGTTGGGGAAAGTCCATACCGGATGTTCTCTTTTCATTGCTAAAGGTTAATCTGTGAAATACTAAATGCCATCCCTGCTTTGAGGGTGAGTCTTCGGAAAAGTTCACAATGTTGCTCCCAAACCCAAAATAACTTTCTTAATTACTGGTTAACAGCTCCCAACAAGCCACCTCTAGAGAAAATGTGTCCTTTTTTCTTCTTCTTCTGTAAATGCTGTCTTTCACTACTGTATTCATACTATCCATAAAGATACAGGGTGATTAAAGAAGAAAAATAAATGTTACGAGCCTTACGATCAAAACTAAAGAAACCATTTGATTTCTATAACGGACCCTCATCTTCTGAGTACTTTGGAAGATACTTCTCATTAAAACTTCAGCTCAGTCCTACATAAACCAAGGCAGCTATGGTTCAACCCAAGGTCTGGGGAGAACCCATCAAGGTGGGGATAAATCACATTCACGATGCACAGACTAAGTTCCTATCCTTTTTTTTAATCTCTCTTATAACGTGTACTTGACCCGAAAAGCCAAGAAAGCACATTTTAACAGCACCCCCCACTGTTTTTTTCCAGACATTACATATTATCTTACTTTCTCGTTTCAATTTAAACCATTATGACAAGTGGAGAGTCATTGTATGCACATGTGGCTTGAGTGCTAGCATTTAGATCATGTGTGTACTCCACAGATACAGGCTGGGTCGTGAACTGAGAGATGATTCAGCTAGGCCAGGAAAAGGTACTATCTGTCGGTTTCCATTCACCAACACCAACCTGACTGCCAATGAGTCCATGTCAACTCGTAGCAATCTTGTAGGCCAGAGTAGAACTGGCCCTGTGGGTTTCCGAGACTATAATTGTTTATGGGAACAGAAAGCCCCATCTTCCTCCCATGGAGTGGTTGGTAGTTTCAAATTGACAACCTTGGGGACTGCATCCAGCACAAAACCACTATACCACCAGGGCTCCGTCCCCACCCGCCCCTCCATCCATTCAGCAAAGTACATGCTAAAATTGTCACAAAGACAACCAGATCTTTTAGAGATAAGCAAAGAAATCCAGCTTCCCAAGGTATTTCTCAAAACCAGGCCTAGTCTCCTCCTCTTCATCTGCTTCTGGTATAATCCTGCAAATGGTCAAAGTCTAGACTAGCCACCCAGAAATTCTGAAACAACAGGCTGGGTTCAGTGATGAGCAAATGGAATTTTGATGGAAGGTGGGTAGTTTAGTTTAGTTCCTACCACACCAAGGCTGAAGTGAGAGTCCTGACTCTGCTTCCTTCTCCTGTGCAGTTGGAAATGATCTTGTTCTCTGCAGCCACTAATTATTCTAATCCTCACTGGCAATGAACACTAGGTGATTTACCAGCTAAGCAGGGTTCCCCGAAATGTAATACTAACTCGTGTGTGAAGACATGAACTTTGGAATTATTCCAAGCTCCAACATTTCCCAACTTCCTTAAACTCAGTTTTTCCATTTGTAAAATATGGATGCTATTAAGTGCCTGAAATGGATTGAATGGTGATCCCCAGTAATATACATTCACCATCTAACTCCTAGAACCTATGAATGTGTCAGAATTCGGGGAAAGGGTCTTTGCAGATGTAATTAGGTCAAGGACCGCAAGATGAGATCCTCCTGGGTTACCTGGGTAGGCCCTATATCTAATAGCAAGTGTTCTTATAAGACACACAAACACGGATACTAGACAAAGAAGGGGAAGATGGAGGAAGAGGTTAGAATCATGCATCCACAAAACAAGGGACCCTAGAACCACCAGAAACTAGATGAGCAAGGAAAACCCCTCACTCCTAGAGCCCTGGTGGCAAAGTGGTTATACTTTGGGCTGCTAGCTGCAAGGCCAGCAGTTTGAATCCACTCCAAGGGAGAAAAGGAAGGCTTTCTACTCCCATAAAGAGAGGTAGTCTCCAAATCATACCGGGGCAGTTCTCCTCTGCCCTGTAAGACTGCCTTTAGTTAGAATCAACTCCATGGCAGTGATTGGGGTTTAAAGTGTGAGAGCCCTTACAGAGAGTCCAGTGCTGTCAGCATCTTGACTGTAGATTTCTAGGCTCCAGAGCAGTAGAAGAATAAATGTCTGTTGTTGTAAATGATCCATTTTGTGGCAGTTTGTTATGGCAGCCCCCAAATCTAAGACCATTCTTACCATGAGCTATTTGGGAGTATTCAGTGAAATAACATATGTAAATTGTATATGTGGACTAACTACATTATTAAAAATAAAGAGCTTGTTCATCATAATTTTACCAACTACGTAATGTTGTAGTCATCAGTAACTATCATTATTATTAATAAACTTTCCATACGTGTAGGTCTGTCTTCTTGGCAGAACGACAATGAAAGTTTCTTGTGGGCAAAACCTCCTTCTTCATACTTCTTTCATTTTGTTCATAGTCCTTAGACACGAGCAACATGTTCATAAATACTTATCACTCACTTCAGTTCTACCATTATGTAGGGGCAATTTATGTCTGAAATGGAGGCTCAAAAAATAGTAAAAATCATCTTTGACCTTTACATTAGAAATACTAAGCCTAAAATCAAACCCACTGCTGTGAAGTCAATTCTAACTCATGGTGACCCTTTTAGTAGAGCTATATATGCCCTATGGGTCCCAGGACTGTAAGTCTTAACAGAAATTGATTGGTTCATCTTTTCATGCAGAGCAGGTGGTTGTTTTGAACCTCTGACCTTTTGGTTAGCAAGCCAATGTTTCACATACAGTTCTGTCAGAGCTTCAGCTTTTTAAAAACCTAGTTAATATTCTGAAATCCCAGCATGAGTGAAAAAGTATTGCTACAAAATCATGGAAGTCTTTTTTATTAGGCTGGGTTCTCCAGAGAAGCAAAAGAAGTGGCATTTCTATATGTATATATAGAAATGTATATAAAGAAAACTGTTCACACAGTTGTAAAAGCAGTCAAGTTCAACTCTGAGGAGGTATAAAGTTTGTGGATCATATATGAGGGGGTACCCCCCCCCAAAACCAGAATTTTTTCAAAGCTATGTATTTAAATATTTTTATAAAACAGCCTTACCACCTTCAAAGTTCTCTCCATTACACTTAATACACTTGTCAAATCTGCAATTACATTCTTGGAACCTTTTTTCAAACGCATCTGTTTGGATGGCTGACAACACCTCCCTCTTTTTTTTTTTCTTCACCTCTTCTACCTCATCAAATCACCTTCATTTCATGTCCCCCTTCATTTGAGAAAACAAAAAGAAGTGGCATGGAGTGAGGTCAGGTGAGTAAGGTGTGTGGGACAAGAGAGGCATGCTGGGTTTTTGCCAAAAACTGGCACACTGAGATGGCTGCCTGAGCAAATGCATTGTCATGGTGCCAAAACCAGTCCCATCTGCCACAAATCAGGCCTTTTTGGTTGCAAACGGTTAAGCTATCTTTACAGAACCTCTAAATAGAACGTTTGATTAACGGTCCAACCTGGTAGAATGAACTCCAAATGTACAAGTTGACATTTTCATCCATTCAGAAAGTTGATAGATGTCCAGAATGAGGTTTGTCATCAATCAACATTTCAGCTTTTTTGAAATGAGAAAACCACTCGTACACTTGAGTTTTTCCGATAGTGCTGTCCTTCTATACTGTGTCCAACATCACAACAGTTTCTGCAGCATTTTTCCTGAGCAGGAAACAAAAATTTGCAGCTGCATGCTGTTCTCTTAAACTGGCCAAAAAAAGAGGTTCTAGTAAAACTGATTTTATGAAAAAATCACTGTGACCAGAGAGAACCTTCCCAGGAGATGCCACTGGGTGCACTAACTCGAAGGGAGTTGCTTGATGCTTACCTAGTGGGAAAAATGCATACCGCAAAAGCTCTGCCCAGTGGAGTTTTTCCAGTGTTTGTTATTTGGGTTTTTTTTTCTGACAGGGGCGGCCTTACCCCTCATATTAGACTGGAAACATCTGGTGACTCATGCAGTTATGGGGGCTGATTAATCCAAAATTGGCAGGAAGGTGACAGGTTGGTGACTGCAGAAGAAAAGTAATGCAAGGTTGTGTAGATCAGATGGCAGGTCACTGAAGACTCCCAGTGTAGGCAGGCAGAATGGCAGGCCATTGGCTCAAGTTCAAAGAACCAGAAGTAAATGAGCTGGAAGCAAGATCCAGACCCAGCAAGCAAGTTTTTTCACAGCATTTACTTATACAGGAAATAAGACACACCTTCAAGGAAACCCACTTCCAATTGCATCAGGGCTATGACCTGAGTAAGGGGGTTGCACTTCACCGTAATCTTTTTGCATGTACTTGACATGTACTTGTACAGATCCCATCATGGAGGTGATTACACTATACTACGTCACATCATGGGGATAACTGCCAAACCACTGAGAATCCTGACCCAGCCAAATTACATAAAGCCCAACTATCAAACCTTTATTAAACAAAAGTATAAAAATCTGATGATACTGTTTCTCAACATAGCCTCCATCTACGTCTATACAGTTCTGAAGGTGGTACCTCCATCACGCTAGCCCTTCCTCCAAGAATTCTGCGTTCTTCAATAGACATCACATTAAAACAGCAGGTTGTCACCATCAAGGGACTCAAATCATGCTCCCTTTCAATATCCTTTGAGTGTTAGGAACAAAAAGAAGTCTGAAGGGGCAGCCTCAGGGCTGCAGGGCAAATGGAGTAAGTTTCTCAATGAAACAGGAGCGCCTTTGCTACACTCAAAGAATGAGCAGGTGTGCTGTCAGAAGGGAAGAATATTGGTGCAACTTTTCTACCTTTTTCACCAATGCAGCTTTCAATTTTCTTAAAACTTTTTCCTACGAAGCCCCCAAGAGAACCCTGTGTCTTTCAAGGAAATCTATAAAGACCACTCCTTTGGAATATTTGTATATCTATTCATCACACCTTCTGAGCTGACCTCTCTGCCTTGAATGTAAATGGCCCAGAAAATCCTCTCCAAAGCCACCGCTATAATCGGGACTTTGTTAAGGCAGCCTAATTAGACTGAAACAAATGTATTAGGGAGAGAACGGCAAGCCTCGTGGCAATACTTTTTGACTTGACTCATAGTCTCCACTCTTTATTCCTTCTTCATAGATCCTGTGAAAACAAATAGATTGTCCACTTCAGAGGAAATAGCCACTGAGAACTTTATGGGTAGCATCGAAACACTGTCAGACACTGACAACCTCATGGATATCAGCAGAACATTGTCAGCTATCGTGCCAGAGGATGGGCCCTTCAGGTCAGATGGCACTCAAAATATCACTACGCAAAGCCTGCCTCCACTTGTTGATGATGCATGACTCAAAATGAGAAGAAACAATGTAAACATCTGTTAATGATTGGAGCTTGGCATGTACAAAATAAGAATCTAGGAAACTTGAACATCATTAAAAATGAAATTAAATTCATAAAGATGGATATCCCACGCATGGGTGAGCTAAAATGGACTGGTATTGGCCATTGCAAATCAGGAGTTGTGTGGCTTACTAAGCTGGGAATGCCAGGATTAAAAAGAATAGCATCACATTCATCATCAAAAAGAGCATTTCAGATCTACCTTGAAGTACAATACCGTCTGTGATAGGATGATATCTAAACACTTACAAGGAAATATAGTCAATATAACTTTATGCTCCAACCACTAAATTATTCAAGTTTATGCTCCAACCACTAAAGCTAACGATGAATAAATTGAAGAATCCTACCAACAACTTCAGTCTGAAATTGATCAAACATGCAATCAAGATACATTGATCATGCTTGGTATTGTAATGCAAAAGTTGGAAGCAAAGAACAAGTAGTTGAATATATGGCCTAGCTCATAGAAATGAAGCTGGAGACCAAATGACAGATTTTTGCAAGATCAACCACCTCTTCTCCACAAATACCTTTTTTTCCCACAACACAAAAGACAACTGTCCACATGATTCCTCCAAAAGGAATACACAGAAATCAAATTGACTACATCTATGTGACGATACTAAGAAGAAGTTCAATATCCGCAGCTAAAATGAGACCAGGGTCAACTGTGGAAAAGATCATGAATTGCTCATATGCAAGGTTGGGTTGAAGCTGACGAAAATAAAATTAAGTCCAAGTGAGCCAAAATACAAACTTGGGTGTATCGTACCTGAATATTGAGAAAATCCCAAGAACAGATTTGACAAGTTGAACATTAATGAAGGAGACCTTATGAGTTGCGGGATGAAATTAAGAACATCATATGTGAAGAGAGCAAAAGGCCTTAAAAAAGATAGGAAAGAAAGAAAAGATCAGAGTGGATGTCAAAAGACATATTCTGAAACCTGCTGTCAATCATGGAGTAGCTATGGCAAATGGCAGAAAGTATTAAGTCAAAGAGATGAACGGAAAATTGCAAAGGGCAGCTCCAAAAGACAAAGTAAAATATGATAATGAAGTTTGTAAAAACTGAGCTTTAGAAAACCAAAAGAGGAAGAACACACTCAACATATCTCAAGCTGAAGGAATTTTCTTAAAAATGCAAGCCTTGCATAACAGTATTGAAAGATTCTATGGGCAAAATATTGAAGCATGCAGGAAGCATCAAAAGACGATGGAAAGAATAGAGTCATTGTACCAAAAAGAACCAGTCAACACTTAACCACTTCAAGAGGTAACAATTTATCAAAAATGACGGTACTGAGGGAGGAAGTCCAATCTGCACTGAAGGCATTAGCCATAAACCAGGCTCCAGTTATTGATGGAATAGCAATGGAAATTTTCAACACGCTGATGAACCACGGGAAACACTCACCTATCCCAAGAAATTTGGAAGATAACTACCTGTCTCACTGACTGGAAGATCCACATTTTACCTATTCCAAAGAAGGTTGACCCAAAGAATACACAAATTATAGGACAATATCATTAATATCGCATGCAAGTAAAATTTTGGTGATGATCATCCCACAACTGCTGCAGCAGTACATTCACAGAGTTCTGTCAGAAACTCAGGCCAGATCCAGAAGATGTGGAAAAAGGAATATAATTCCTGATGTCACATGGATCTTGGTTGAAAGCAGAGGAGACCAGAAAAATGTTTATTTGTCTTTTATTGACTATGCCAAGGCATTCAACTGTGTAAATAATAACAAACTATGGATAGCCTTGAGAAAATGTGGATTCTAGAACATGTCATTGTGCTCATTTGAAACTTGTACGTGGATAAGGAGGCAGTTGTGCAAACAGAACAAGGGAATGCTACATGGTTTAAAGTTAAGAAAACTGTGCATCAGGATTGTACCTTCTCACCACACTCATTGAATCTGTGTGCTGAGCAAATTATCAGCGATGTTGGATTATATGAAGAAGGATGAAGCTTCAGGATTGGAGGGAAGCTTATTAAGGACCAGAGATACACAAGTTGACAACTTCGCCTGCTGGAAATGAAGGTGGCCTGAAGGGGACTTGCTGATAAAGATCAAGGATTGCAGCCTTAAATATGGATTAGAACGCAATGTAAAGAAAACCCAAATCCTCACAACTAGACAGAAAAGACCGTCGTTGGCAAGGATTTCTTCTTGTTTAGATCCACAATTGATGCTCAGGGAAACAGTAGACAGTCAGGACTACTTCAAGAGATCAAACAACTCACTGCATTGATTAAATCTGCAGCACAAACCCTCTTTAAGGTGCTGAAAAGCAAAGGTGTTATTCTGAAAATGATGGTGCCCTGACCCAAAGTATGGTATTTTTGATTGCCTCACCTGCAATTGAGGAAGACAAAAAGGGAATCGCTGTGTTTGAAATGTGGTACTGGCAAAGCATATTGGAAGTACTCTGGAGTTCCAAAAAACAAACAAATCTGTCTTGGAAGAATTACAGCCGAAATGCTCCTTAGAGGCAAGGATGGCAAGACTTCATCTCACAGGACAGCTCAGCCCCAGGAAAAAAGGCATTCTGCCTGGTAAATACAGAGGCAGTGAAAAGGACGGCCCTTGAGGAAATGGATTGGCACCATGGCAGCAACAATGGGCTCTAACACAGGGATCCATGTGAGGTTGGAGCAGCGCCAAGCAGGGTTTCCCTCTGTTCTACACACGGTCGCTATGGATTATAACGGACTTGCCAGCACCTAACCACAGCATTCTACTCCCCATCCTTCAAAAACCTGACTTTTGAACAGAGCGTGGTACGCCATCGTATACTCACATTATAACTGAATTATATCCCCATGGTTGTCAGATCATCCGGCCAAGGGAGCACGCATGCAGTGTTAGAGTTAGTAAGATGACCGAAACCAGAAACTGTGCATGGAACCACTCAGCACTGTTCCGACACGTGACAAGCGTTCTCTCATTGCTCCTCTGTGTCTGCCGTCTTCAAAGGACCTTCAGAAAAGAGTCTAAGTTCCAATATAAAATGACGCTACTCAACACTAAAAAATCTGAATCTCAAGACCTCAACACAAGATTTCGGATAACTATCATGAATTTCATGCTCATTATAAATGATCCTCCTTCTGGAATCCACACTTCTCAGATTGGGATTTTTTTTTTTAACTAAATGGTTTTTGTTAGTTTTTTATTGCTTCAGATATGTTGGCCTTCCCACCCAATTGTAAATTCTGGACCATCAGAGCTACAAAGAATACAGAGCTTGAGTTCTACTCCCAACATCGCCACTTACTAGCTGCCTGGTTTGGAATAAACCAGAGTACCAACATCTTCTACCTGTGGAGCCCCTGGTAGTTCCACCCACCGACCTCTGGGTTAGCAGCCCAGCACTTGACCATGATCCACCAGGATTTTCGTAAGTGTTGTTTTGAATTGAAGAACAGTTAATAGCTAAGAGAAGCTAATAGCTTCTCCTTCTATTAAATAGTATTCTAAGCATGAATTTTGAAGTAGCATGGCACACCATTGTATGGCAACATCGTAACTGACTTGACACATCTCCCACTTCTCCTCCACCATCTAGCAAAAGAAGAATGCATGTAGTATTAGAGTCAGCAAGATGACAGAGACCAGAAAACATACGTGAAATTACATCGGTAACTTTAGGACAGCAAGCAAGTCGTGCAAAGTTCACTTGGACTCACTGACTTCTCATGTAAACCATACCCTGTTCCCCAGATTTGATCTTGAGTATTAGGACTGCTGTTTGTTCCATTTAACAGAAATGAAAACTGAGGCCTAGAGCAATTAAATGATCAGTCCAAAGCCGCAGAGTATAACTTTCACTTAAAGCTAAGTATGTGTCAAACATGTGTATTCACAACCAGAAATCTATATGCCTTTCTGATTCCCCTACATCAACTTCAAGCTCTCAAAAAGCATTTATTGATGGACAGATGGCAACTTTTGAATCTATTAATAAACTTGTATTGAGTGCTTATCTCTAGGGTAAACAGAAATACTGTTGGATAAACAATACTATTGAAATTTAAAAACTGATTGCCTCTTAGACCTGACATTTCTTTGTTATAGAGGATGTCCTATGCATTGTATAATACATCCCCAGCCTCTGCATACTAGATACCATTAACAATTCCCCAGCCCCCAACCCCATGCAGTTGTTAGAATAAAAAATGACTTCCGATACTGCAATGTCCGCAGGAGGCTACGAAGGCAAATAGCTCCCAGTTCAGAACCACTGCTCTAAAACAAAACACACCAAAAACCTAGAAGTGTCAGATAGGAGAATAAAAACACAAGACCTACGTGAGTAGATTGTAGTCAAATATCTATATGCAATTGTAAAAGCACATCTCTACTTTCAAAAAGAAAATCTGAGTAAGTCCTCCATTAGAATAACCACTATGACAGGGGTGGTAGAAAGGGTAAAGCCCCAGGGGTTAATGTAGGCTCCAGGGTAATCCTTTCACTGCTAGGATGATGGCACCAGAGAGAATGAATGTTTTTTTGCCCTTTTCAAGGAAATGATGAGGAAGGCAAGAAAAACTGCCTCTGTGGCGCCAAACTGAGTTTGGATTTTGAAAAATTTTCCAGTAGAACCAGAACTTATAATGGTTATCTCAGGCTGCTCAACAAATGCCTACTTTATTAAAATAGTGCTCTTTTGTGAAAATTCATTTTATTAAATAGCTTGGGAAAATATCAAGCAACCTTCACTTTATAATATCATAAATTGTAAATACACACTGATTAACAATAATGTTTTAGGAGTTAGAGACCAATTTAAGGTAAATAAATGTGGTCACATCTCTTCTTTATTCATTCTTCCTCCAAAAGTTCCCATGAATAATAATCTATTCACTTCTCATTAAGTTCCCATCAAAATACATCTATCGTGTTAGTATGGAGACATACACAACTTATGTACACAATGCTGTTTTTCATTTTCATGTGATTCTGTAGTTGCATTCTTAGGGATCTTGCTGGCAATCCTTTGAAGTTGGTTCTTGGTATTTAGACAAAAGTGGAGTGAGGGATCCAAACGTTAAATATGCCAGAAAGCGAAAGCCTCGGAGAGGAGACACATTCAGGAACCCCTATATCAGAATTAGTAAATTCCTATCACTGGCAGGAGTGAAAATCCAGAAGTCCTATAGATCACCAGGGACATTTCGGCTTACCATTGTATTTTATAGACAAGATTACATTCCAGGAAGGGGAAGAGGGGAGAAGAGAGAGTGGGTACAGGGAGGAAGGAAAAGCCACATGAAAGTTTTAAAATATATCAATGTCCAGAAATGGGAAAGAAAATAAATAAATAAAAGAACTCTATGGAGAGTTTAAAAACATGAAATAAAATATCTATCTTATTTCAGAATCCTAGAGTAAATCATATTTCTGATGCCCCCATAGAGAGTCAAATTGAGACAGGAAAAAAAAACCCACAAATACAAATAAATACTTGCCAAGTGAATTAGAAAAGGTACACAGAGGAATTTAAAAATAGGATGAGATTTGTGCTCAGAAATGAGATCCTCCTTCCCACCCACCCCTAATTATTTTTTTAATGTAAAATCCATTATTTTGAAAACCCAATTTGAAATCCTAAAGTAATAACAAAACACAGTATTGTGGTATTCTAAGTAATATCCCTTGTTTATAACCATATAAATGTAGTCTCCTGACACTACAGGGCTTACATAACAGAATAGAGTTGTTTTAACACTGCCCTGTTAAAAAAAGAAGCACACTGTTCAGCTCATTTTCTCCAGCGGGAGGGATGCATAGCCTCATGCAAGAGAGGGAACATGCCTAAGCCATTACTGCGAGAAAGCAATCCGTCAAAGCCCAGCCGCTCTGGCATGGCCAGTTCCACTGGTGAGATCACAGAGGCAGCCTCTGCTTGCAATTACCAGGGAAGGACCTTGGCTCTAGGCAGCCTGCTATCAATTACTACCCTGGCCTCACTGCTAGGACTTGTCAATTTCCCAGCGTCTTCTGTTTTGTAACAGTAAGAAAAAGGGCTCCTCCTGACTGATTCCTGGAAGTTTCTCATGTGTTGTGTCACTCCATTAACAGTTCAATTAACAATTCAATTAAAATTTCCCAGTGTACAGGCAGGCAGCACTGGACAGGGCGATGAAAGGCCTATAGAGGAGATTTCCGCATAAAGGGGCTGCAATGGGGCCATTTCAGATCAAGTGGATCCAATCTTGCAATTTCTTTGACTTCACCAGTCAGACTTCCATGTGTCTACCATCTGACGCAATGTTGGCTGTCATTTTGGCAAAACAACATGTTTGATGTTCTCACTCCACTGGGGGTGTATGTAGTGATGGAGAGGAATTTCAGGCTGGCTAGAAACAAAATCCCATATTATTTCATTCAAAGCTTTGGCTTCGTAATGGATAATTAAAAGCCCTCATAATCAGGTCTATTCGTCAACGGTGAGTTCTAGAACCTTCTTTTTCCCTATTTGCTTTTCCACTGGATCCTTATATTTTCTTGCTTTTCAGAGCAGGGCCGTCTGTAAGAACTTAGAGACGAATATAGAGTACAATTGGCTTCTTCTGCAAAGTGGGTGACTGGAAACGCTGAGAGGATGGCTGGAGAAGAAAGACGCGCCACAGTCATTATTAACTCTGTGAAAGTGCAAACACCCCTTTGTCTCCACTGAATGATGGAGTTACACGTGCTCACGTGTTTTTAAGCATCCCCAGGGCTTAGGGGGGAAAAAATGCAGGCTTAAGTCTTCTGAGGTAGCTTTCTCTCTAACCCGCTCAATGAGTTTAGTCATGCAATGAAAGATTCTTTAAAGTTACCAAAGACTTTGTTTAATGCTCAAGAAATGCAGACTGTCAGCACCCTTTGTCAGGTTTTGGTGGCTTAAGTCCATCTTCCAAATACACTGGTGACCCTCTACCCCTCATTCACTAGTTTCTTTTTAACATCAAGCACTAGATAATTGTTTGATTTCCTTCTCAGTAAAAGGAGATTAAATGCCCAGCTGCAACAGCTGACACCCTAAAGGGAAAATATAGTTCAGCCACCATATTTATCTGGATCATTTTTCTTCCACACACTAATTAACAACATTAACCAGCATCCCCCTTTGAACTAGGGGAGAAGGTGAGAGAGACGAGTCACCTCCGAGTATCAGAAACAGGAGTCCACAGTTCAAGGCAAAAATGATTTGTATGTAAATTCTGATCAAAAGCAAGTCTGCACCCTGAAGTTGTCAAGTTTTGCTACCAATTTGACACTTAAATGGGCTATAGCAAAACTTGATTTAAACTGAAGAGGAAAAAAACATGGCAACTCAATTACCCCCTCGCCGATCAGATCTGGCAGCTGAGTCAAACTTTTCACCCTGCCATTACATTTCTCAATACCTGGTGCTTTAAACAAACACTATGCATTCCTCCTCCAGTCCTGAAGGAAAGAGCGTTTCTCAGACTCCCTACTGTGTCCCAGATTAAAAAATAAAGTTTCGCTTGTGTGGGATCTGGGTCATTTTCTCCATGTAAATTTCAGATTAAACCACGACGTAAGAAATGGTCTTTTACATTGGAAAAAATAGTTTCTGCTCTGTAAAAGTAACTTTGTGGGGAAGATTTGTGGATTACTAAAAGATGATTTAAAAACAAATATTCTCATAGTATTAGAGGCAAAACATTGACCTGGTTTTAGTTTGCTTTTAATATATTTCATATTTGTGCTTAGGCTGAACGGCACATTAATTCAGCAGGGAGACAAACAGCTAGCTAGTTCCAAATTGGCTCCAATTTTACGCAGGACTAAGTATCCTATAAGGATGTGGGATGAAGTTCCAAAGGCAGGAAGATTCCAGTCTAGCAACTCAGCTGGCCTCTGGGATTTGCATCCCATCAGGCTTTGAATACTGTTAGTCTCCTTAGCCATTGGATCCCTTCCTCTCAAGAGTTTTCAGCCCTGCAACAATTATTCAAACTAACATTTATCCAGACTCCTTCTACATGAGCAGGGTGTTTATTAACTTTATATTCACCCCATTTCCAGTACTCTTAAATGAAACAGCCAGGTATTGTATAGGTCATTGTCACTGAGTCAGTTCCAACTCAAAGTGACCTTATATAGGAGTTCCTAGGTTATAAATCTTTATGGTAGCAGACACCCTCATCTTTTGCCCAACGAGTAGCTGGTGGGTTGGAACCACCAACTTTGTAGATAGTAGTCCAACACTTACTCAAACGTAAGGGCTCCTTTCACTTACTTAGCCAGCACACATATAATGAGCATTTACTGAATGTCAGCTACTGTGCTAAGCACTAGGAGCCCAAACATCAGTGATAGTTACCTCTAGCTGAACAATGACATATACAACTAATGATAATAGTATAGGGTGAACACTAAAGGGAGTTATATTCAAAACACGATTGTGATGATTGTGCAGGACGGAGCAGTGTTTCATTCAGTTGTACCAAGGGAATAGGAGCTGCAGTGGCGCACAGGTCTATGCACTCAGCGGCTTCCAGTTGGTTGTGCAAAGGGTTGAACTTGACAGAACCTAACAACGACAACAACATATTTAAAGTACATTAGAACACATTGAACTGAGGGTTCAGTCTGGGAAAGCAAAAATTGGACGTGCCCTGGTGACTGGACTTTCTATTTTCATCCAGTGAACTGTGGGGCAGGAGTACCATAGGGGAACTGATCTATTTCTGTGGAAACCAGTATGGTAGAAACAGGAGAGCCTGTTCAACTAGGTGCTAGATGATGACAATATGCAGAAACCTACAGATACTCAGAATAAATGTACAGAACGATATCTTTCGTCTACCTGGCCTGCCTATCAGCCCCACTATATTATTTGCCCCTCTACCTGGTCTCCCTATAAATGCACTATATATAATGTGCAGCTTCCCCACCATTGTCTTCCCTGAGATGCCCCGGCTTTCTTATTGGTCCCTAGACATGCCAAATGTGTCCTGGCATTTGTCCTCGCTGGCATAGTCATCTCCGAAGCCTCTACATAGTTTTCTACACAGCACAAGTTATCACATCATTCAGGCCTTTTGCTCAATGTCACCTCCTCCATGAAGGCATCCCTGGCATCTCTATTGAAAAGAGCTCCTATGCCCACTTCTATGAGATACTCTATTTTCACTCTGATTTATTTTCTTCATCACATATATCACTCTTTGAAATTGTATTGTCTATTTATTATCTGTTTCCCTTCCTCAGTTAAAAGCAACATGCTATACCCTAAGTTCCTGGAACAAATAATAGGTGTTCAATAAATATCTAGTGAAACTGTTCATGCTCACTATGCCGTTGGATGTCATTAAACTCATAGCTGTGAATTAAATACTATAAATAAAATTAAGACCAAAAACCAAAGTCATCACAGACGTTGATTTCTCGCTCCTTGCCTCAGGAACAAATGACTGTATAGAAACAGAGGTAAATGGAGCATTTTTCTTTACCCAAATATAGCCAAAGGGGAGAAAATCACAAACAAAAAAAGTCATTCATCAGAAATCTCTGTGCTCTTTTTGGAAATATATATATTTAACTTTAACCAGTTTCCCAGGGCTTCTCACAAATCACCTCCATGAGAGGGAAACCATGTGAGAAGCTATGTTCTGCTTCTGAACATTTAAGCATTTTTATCCATATTATTTGCCAGTATAAATATTTACCCCATAACTTTATATTTAAAATAGGAGTGCACCAAACCGGGACTTATAATGTGCAAAGGAAACAGCACAGTTTAAGGTATTCCTGACTCCAGTCATTCTCTCATAAAACAACAGATGAAATAAAACGTATGCCATTCCCAAAGAGGGAGTTTCTCGTGTAATTCGTCTTAAAATGCAATGTTCTGTCATCTCAAGTAACACTTCCTGAAAGCAACCATCAATACTTTTTGTCAAAAGCCTGTACTCTGTGTAAAATGTTCCATCAATCTCTATTTACATAAAACAAAAAACTTTCTGTGTGCTTCTAACACACAGTCATTGAGTGCCTCCACCTCCAGATTTCACGTTCTGTTCAACAATAATTTGACTGACATAGAAAAATAAAAATGACCTTAAAGGGAAGCTTTTAGGAAGGGGAAAGCTACACGGTGAAACACCGTATCTTGTTGGACACATGTCCTATTGAAGACAGGTTTTGTTCCGTTTTGTTTTTTAAATCGTAAGCGACACTTTCCTTTAAAAGAATACAATTCCACCTTGCTAGAAAACTTTTCTAAAAAGTTTTCAATCCATTGCATACACGCAACATTTACCAACAACTGATGGAGAGAGGGCACACTGCTGATTCTGAACTTGAACACATAGCATGCACCATTCCATTCCAATCCAGACGTGTAAACTTTTAGTCCTATAGCTTGTGGGTGTCAGAGAAGAAGGCCTTTGCCTGGTGATGTTTATAAAACATACAAATTAAGGTATTAGCCTTTCACCTTGAGGGTCTGAAGATCAAATCCCAGTGTAGATAACAAAAGTTGCTTGGCTGGTCTTTTCTTAACTTTTGCCTGTTGAAAACACACAGACCCTTTCACCTAACCCAAGTTGGCTAGGGCCTAGATGAGAAAACCAAAAAGTTACAGGTCAAAGTCAAGAAAAACTATACAATGCCCACCTGAGATATTATAAGTTCACATCCAGGGACCCTTTTCCCAATATTCATCCTACCCTCATGACTTGAGTAACCGAGAGTAAAAATTATAAAAGAAACCACACTATACTTCTAGTTTCTTATTCACAAATAAGAAATCCACTAGAAAATCTTCATCCCTTCCTAATTATTCTTTGTGTTCACGTAGTCGGTGTGCTTGAGTGTCACTGTGTGAAACGCCTGGGGGGAGATGGAGGGGCAGCCAGACATAGCTTCAAGGAGGGCTGTGGGTCCTCGGCTAAACCAAGGACCCTCTCAGATTCTGCGTATCAGTTTCTTCACCTAAAAATTGAGAGTTTGACTAGGTTGGTTGTCTTCCTATGGTATTCTAGACATCCTAGTGAACAAGAACAGCAACGAAAAGCCTCATGGGCCTTCAAACAGCGAAGATCAAAACTAGGCCGGCCTGAGCTCAACCCTCTCTTCGCCAAGGCAGCTTTCTCATTGCCTGCTTTATTATTTCATTTGAAACTACTTCCTTCTATCTCTAAAGTCCCTTCCAATGCTAGCACTCTGTGAGTTTTACACTGTTTCAAGCAAGATACCACCATCCATCCGTCAGCTGGTCATACTGTGAAGGCTTGATACTCCTACGATGAAATAGATCACAGCCGAGCTTCTGAACCATGATAGACTGAGAAGAGAGACCTGGCAATCTACGTCTGAAAATTAACTGACGCCAAGGGCTCAAGTAGAAAGAAAATATTGTGAAAATGATAATGGCAACATGTGTTCAAAGGTGCTTGATACAATTGTTACGTGGATTGTTATGAGAGCTGTAAGAGCCCCCAATACATAATTTGTTAAAAAGGAAACTTCATAAGTCCTAAATTATTGTACAATATAAAGCTCAAAGATAACCCAAAACACACCACTAATTAGGAAGATGGCACACGTAATGTTTCCTTGTGTTATAAGCAAGCTTGCCATGAATTGATACTACTAGAGAGCAATTAAAAACAACCATGAAGAGCCAGCTGCCGAGCCCTGGTTGGCTGCTCACCAGCACATCAGCAGTGGTTCCAGGAGGGAAAGACAGTTACAGTCCTGGAACCTCTCAAGAACGGTTCTATCCTGTCCTATAGAATCACTGTATGTTTGACTTGATGTGATGGCAGTGACTTTGTTTTGTTTTTATTGGGGTTTTTGCTTTATTTTGTTTTTGAAGTATGGTAAGTACTTTGTGTAAAAAAAACAGAAGAATATACCTCCGTAAGATTCACATGAGCTATATGTGGACTGGGGGCACGTAAGCACACGTAGGATTTTCACAAGACATTCAGAAAGGAAAGAAACATGACTAACCACCACAAAAGCAAAGGGAGACATC
>NW_022103968.1:68148121-68158073 GCF_000313985.2 Echinops telfairi | reverse complement strand
TGGATGGATGTATGGATTGTGATAAGAGCTATATGAGCCCCCAATAAAATGATTTTTTTAAAAACGAAGGTCAGCAAAGGTGATCTATGGGCAGATGTATGGATAGACACACAGGTTGTACAGGTGTGGGATATATATAAATATATATACACGATATTTATATATGTGTATCACTGCAAATATATTCATGAATGTGGCGGAGTATACAGGGGCAAGGTTATCAAGACTTCTTAGACATAGCCAAACACCTTGAGGAAATGAGTCACTGAGCCTGGGTGCTGAGTGCCATGGTTTCAGGAGAGACCAAGGTTAATTAGCATCACAAAGTTCACAAAGACAATGTTCTATACTCCACGTTGGTGAATAATGACTGAGATCTTAAGTGCTCATGAACAACTATCTATTTCCTACCCTACCCCCTCCCCAATTTGTGAATTTTATTTTTATTTTTTCCTAATAAAGTTATTGAGATATAATTCACATATCATACACTTCCATACATAGTTTAGTCATATTTAAAAAGAGTTGTATCTACGTCGCCAGTATCCAGAATGGGTCAAGGAGATAAAATGGCCAGGTAGCTACCTTAATCAAGTTTATAATAATTTCTGTCTGATAGCCAGTCTATTCAAGTCCCTCAACTGTGGTCAGAGAGAATCTGACAGAGGCTTAATCCGAGGAGATATTCTGCAGATGAAGTTTTGGACCCCAGTATTACCCATAGCCTTCTACAAATTGGGTACTTACAATTTAAGCTCTGATACCTTTCCCTCCCTCGTATTTGGATTTTGCTGCTTGTCATCTTTGGATCACACTGGCTGGTATGTTTCTTCTATGTGAACTTCTTTGATGTCTCTGTTAGATGGTTGCTTGCAAGCCTTTAAGACCCATTGTTTTTTATATCCAGGCACCATCAATGAGCAGCCATCTAAGGTGCACCTATTGATCCCCTCCCCACTCCCCCACCCCCCATCCCAAAGAAAGAAGAATAAAGAAAATTGAAGACATACAGAAGCAATTAGTTCAGTGGACTAATAAACCATGTGACTATCAGACTCCACAGTCCCGAGACTAGAATAACCAGATGGTACCTGGCGACCACTACTAACTGATCTTTAAGGGATCACACTAGAAGAGCCCATATAGGAAAGGAGAAAACTGTGACACATCTCAAACTCATGACAAAGGACCTGGCTTATCGGTTGTGTGCAGACTGTAGAAACCCTGAGACCTTTCAGGTCTGGAACTGAACTCTCCCGGTGTGGCTTAGTTTTCAGTCAAAGAATAGACAGGTCTTTATGGCAACAGTAACACTCTAGAGATATGAACATCTTAGAATAATTAACCAGTTGGGATCAAAAAGGGAGTATTTACCGAAGAACAAAGTTCAAAAACATAAGAAACAGCAAACGCATGGGTGAAGTAGAATAAGTAATGCTACATTGTAGAGGTTGCAATAAATGACATAAAGCAAAATGTGTATGAATTTTTGAATAGAGAACTGATCTGATTTATAAATAGTCACCCAATGCACAACAAAAAATTTTAATTAAAATATCAGATAAAAAATTAGGGAGCAATGACTGTACTAGAAGAGAACAATTCAAAAAAGGAGGGCAAGAAGAGTTACACAGCTAGAAGAATATAATGAATCGCTGAATTAATAACACATGTAGAAATTGTTGAATTGATGTATTGTCCTCTATGTATAGTCTCAACAAGAGCAAAAATAAAATAAATAAATATTTTAGATAATCTAAGGATTTCTAAATAAAATATGCTTAGTCTGTGAGTGTTTTCCTATCGTTTTCCATACTGTTCCCCTCATTTTTAATGTATTTTCACAACGATGATCTTTGTTGCTGTTAACAGCAAGATGCCATTGAGTCCCCTCTGCTCAGAGCCCGCCTGCAGGGCCGAGTAGACTGCTCCATCTGGTCCGTTCAGCTGCACTCTTTACAGGAGGGGAGAGCCTCGTCTGTCTCCCATGGAATGGCTGCTGAATGCGAACTGCTGACCTTGTGGTTAGCAGCCCCCTGAGTAACTCATTACACTACCAGGATCCCGATCATTGTTGCTGGGCACTGTGAAGTTAATGTTGACTTGTGGTGACCCAGTGTGGCCCAGTGGAACTACCCCAAAGGGCTTTTGAGGTTGTAATGCGTATGGAAGCTGATTGTCAGCTCTTTCTCCTGAGGAGCCATAAGATCAATTCAAATTGCCAATCTTTCAGTTAGCAGGTGAACGCTTAACCATTTGTGCCACCAGGGCTCTTAAAACAAAACAGAAATTAGTAGCTATTACTTTTTGGAAATCAGTGGCTATTGCTTTATTAGTTCGTGTTAGTAGCAACCAAGTACATTGTGCTATTTGAATTCTATTTTGTCGTTCTTTTCATGTTGTAACATTAATTTTTTCTCACCAAACTTACCTTACTAAATTAGTCATGAATATAATACACCATTGTCCTCATCTATTTCCCTCTACATTTTATAGAACCTTTCATTTAATTTTAACTGTTTTATTGATATAAAATTCACATCTCATACAGTTCAATAATTTAAACATATTTAAAAGTGTGCAATCATCACTACAATCAATTTTGGAACATTTTCTTCTTCCTTTCCTCATTGTTACTAGCTCCTTGATTCTCACACACACACTGCCCCTGCCACATCACCAACAAACTAATCTCTGTGAACTTAACTCTTCTGGATTTCATCTAGAGAAAAACATTGGAAAACAAAAAAGCCAATAACAGAAACAAAAGAAAACCTTCGTTGAAAAGATAAAAGAGTAAAAACTAGAACAAAATTAAAATGGGTCAAAAGGGAGAACACAAAAAGTGGGGTGGGTGGAGAACAAATGATAAAGGTTAAATTTTCAGCTCATTATATCTGCCTTCATCCACTTTCCAGTGCACTCTGTCTGATAGCGAAGCTATTCACATCCCTGGGCAATGGTCATCTTTCACCTAAAATAAAACTTATGAGATAATCACAATCTGTGTTCATCTTTTGTGTTGGACCATGTTTCTCTCACTTAAATTTTTTCACACCCATTGACATTGAAAATTAATAGAAGATACTAAGATAGATTTCACAAGTTGTTTTCCTTCTGTGGGCATAACCTCATAGCAGACAGAGGGGTCACCAAGTAAATGTGCTTTTACTTGGGGATTTTCAGTTGTTTGTTGTTGGATTTTTAAAAATAAAGGTTGTGCAAAAAAAAATTCTGGTGCATAATTTAAACTCTTACTAACACAACTCCACTCAAAATCTGATCTCATTACCTAAATGTGAACCTAATTAACTTAAAAGATGAGGGGGGCGGAAAGAAAATATCATTTCCATTTCTTTAAGTCTTATTTTGGGATTTAACATTCTTTAAAAAAGTAAGTCTTAAATTATTCATCCAATCTGTGGTTTTCGACCAGGTCTCATGCCCATTTTCTGCCTACCTGCCATCAGGGATCATGGAAAAGAAAGAGAGATGTCATAATTCTGAGGGTATTCCAGGGCTGCACACACAGCCCACCTCTTTTCCTGAGTCTCTGAGCTGATATAAAAGCCAGTTCATCTATCAAGAACTAACACACAATTTGGGAAGCAGGCTTGGACTTAAAAGCTGGAATCAAAAACAAGCATTATCCTCGATTCTTACCCATGAAGTTGAGTCAGAAATGTAGACCGCCCCCTGCCAAATAAATATACACATCCACAACACTGCAGAGAAGGAAGAACTGTGTAAGCATCAGAGTGGCTTGAAACAATCTTTCCTACCACCACCACATTAGAAGTGCTATATTTTTTTTCCCCACTAAGTTTTCCTAGCTTCTTTTCTAAGTACTCCATGTGATGGCAGGTTTCAGGGGACCAGCATACGCCAAATGGGATGGGCAACTCACTGCCCTCGCACAGCACTTAGCTAAGTTGAAGCGAACTGACGGCAGTTTGTAGTACAAGCGTGTCAGACAGAACCAAGCACCAATCCTAGTTCAAATACTCACCTCACATACCACGAGCTCTGGGAAGGGACAGTTAAGCGCCACGTGTAGCAGATCTGGTGATGGTGACTAAGATATCAAGGCCTATAACATCAGGTAACAGGAAGACAGACCAAAATTGGATTCTTGAAGATATCCTTTGAGCCATTGGTTCAACCTCAAAATCTGTCCTCACGCTGAACTTTCTGGTTACTTACACAGCAAAGTTGCAGCCCCCTTGAATTGGGTTGTCTTTCACTTGCAATATAAGAATTCTAATAATAGTGTGTGCATGTGTATAATACTTTATTATAATATATATGATATTTTTAAGTATTTTGTTTTTATCGCCATCATGTAATTCAATAATTCAATCATATTAAGAATCATCACAATGAATTTTAGACTATCTTCTTCTTTCTTATAGTTACTGTTATTAGCACCCAATTCCTCACAATCTTCCCTGCCATGTCCCTAGGTAATTATTAATCCAGTTACTGCCTCAGCAGATTTACCTATCCTGGATTTACAAACAGAAAAAAAAACAAAACATACAAAACAAAATCAAGAAATGGGTAGGAGGGGGAACAACAATGACAAAAGAAAACAGAAAATATTAAAAATAATAACTGGGTCAAAGGGGAGATCAAACGATAAGATGTTACATTTTAAACAGCAATCGCCAATTCCATAACGTTGGGATAGCGGTCACTTGCTTCTTCTCACGCTATGGCATTGCCACCTGAAATCCGAGAGAGTAGTCCAGTTCCTTAAATCTGCTACGGGTAAAATCCAGTTCACTAAGTTGGATTTCCAAATTGGATCCTGCTGGTGTGGCCTGTGGAAAGTGCTGTCTCCTCAGTGGGGCAGTCTATAGCCCATTCGGTTGTCTTAGCTGTCTGTGGCACTTCACCTGGGCCACCAAGGTCTGTATAGAAACTAGGCTTCAAAATGTCCAATTAGGCACAAAATGCTGGGCATAGTCTCCCTTTGGGGTCTATATAGGTAATGGTAAGTATTTTTCTCAAGGGCAGGTTGCCCCACCAACAAAAGTCAACAGAATGTAATGGCCTTCTTGACTTGAATTTCCAGTGGGTTCCCTAATCCCGCTTGTAGGAGTGTCTGTTGACTTCAGGTGACCACACAACAATGTTAAATGGCAGGATCTAATTGGTCTTCTCCCTCTCCTGTCCAATTCTTTCAAGGCTTTCATTTCCAGTTTCTTTTTTAAGAGCAATTGACATGTATTTTCTAATACATTTCATCATTGCCTGTAATGTGGAGATCCGTTCTATTTTCCAGACTTGCTGTTGGCTAGTATCTTCACTCCTGCTCGAAGAACGTCCACTTTCTTGCACAGCTCCATTGACTCTAGAACAGTTGCCCAAACTGAAATGTGTTTCTCATCACACCCGTGATACATTTCTGGGCTATCCTCAGCAAAGTCTGTACCAGCAGGGTATTCTGAGGGAGCCTCAGTTTCACCACAGCATGAAGCCTGAATAGCACGTGAGTGTAGTGCATGATCTTGGTTTCTTTCATCACAGTCCACCTAGCTGGTTAATGCAGGGTGGTTAAGCATCAGCTGTTTTTCAAGATGTGTCTAGTCTTTGGACATCCTTTTGGTGATTTTCCACATTGTCAAGAAATAGATATTATTGGGAAATTCGGAGCTTTTGAAAATGCGTCTAATATATCACTCAAGGAATTACACTCCCGAGACAGGTTCTTATAGGTTGGTCTTGCATCTTTGATAGTGTATCTTCATTGAAGGCCTCGTGATGAAAGTTTATTTTCTTCAATCCATTATCATATTTGCCAAGAGAGAAGAAGAAAAAAGCCAGTGCTTTGAACCACAGAACAATCTTCTACAAGAAAGCAATCTGTCCATCGTAAGGACTATGCCAGTGTGCATGCGGCTTGTCTGCAAGGCCTCATCTATTGAGTCAAACTTCAGTGCATTCTGGGAGAGATATCTAACAGTAGACTGTGCTCTGGCATCAAGGGCATTTAAAGTAGATCTCTTGGGTACCAGTTCAGATAAACACCTTTTGGTCTGCAAAATCCCAAAGGCTATACAAGCCTCATAGTTCTTCTTGGAGCTAAACTACTGAATTGTCTGAGGTTAATTGTCTGAGATAAAAAGCTTGTTGTTTTGTTATTCATTTTGCTATACAATGAAACACTTTTATATGACTAAAGCAGGCAATAGGATACAAATCTCACTTCAACCAATGAAAGAGAACACAGGCAGTTGTTTTCCTTAGGGCAAAATCCTGTGGTTAGATGCAAGGTCAGCCATAGCAATTTCCCCTCTGCTTTCTTTTCTATTGAGGTTTTTGCTTTGTTCTATTATTGTTCTTGGTGTGTGTGTGTGTGTGTGTTTTGAATGATTTTCCATTTATTAAATCCAGGATACGTAAATCTATAGAGACAGTAACTGGATTAATAATTACCTAGGGACATGTCAGGTGAAGATGGGGGAATTGGGGAGCTAACAAAAATGAACATGAGAAAGAACAAAAGGTTCTGAAATTCATTGTGGTGATGACTATACAACTCTTCCTAAGGTTCCCCTAACAAAATGTAAAAAATGGGTGGTTTGAAAAAGCGGACACATTTCAACACATAGCATACACACCCACATCAACTTGCATATTTCAAATATGTAAGTGCTGGATAGATGAGAGGATCAATGGAACGTACTTAAGAAGGAGTGAGAGGAAAAAACACTAGACTTACTACGTCATCTCTTTTTCATTCATCATTGTTCCTCAAACTCAAGTTGGAGTTCTGTTCTGAATTCCTTGGAACAACATTTCCAGTAAGTCTTCATCTGATCACTAAGGAGGCCATACAAGAGAGAAGCCCTCTGCACGGAGAGTTCTATAAGACACAGGAGCCCTATGGCGGAATGGATTATGGCGTGCTGAAGCGCTCATCTCATGGCCAGCTGTTAGAAACCCCTGGCCATTGGTCGACCAAAGGTGAGACTTTCTACCGCATCAAGTCTCAGAACCTCACAGGAACAGCCTTACTCTGTCCTCTAGGGTTGAGAGGAGTCAGAACCGACTCAATGGATCTGAGTAGTTCAATGACCCTGGGGGGGAAGGACGAAGAAATGAAGAAGGTGACTCAATGCCAGTGGATGACTGAAGGAATACCTTGAGAAGGCGGCCTGCTGGCGCTATGGTTTAGGATGGGTCTGATAACCATGGGTCGGTTGTTCAAACCCACCAGCCACTCCTCAGGGAAAAGGTGAGGCTGTCTACTCCTGTAAAGATGTACATTCTAGGGTCACTATGACTTGGAATAGATGCAGTGGGTTTTTAATGCCTTAAGAGTCTTTGTACACCAGGCACTGGATTGGCTCTTTGTAGATGCCCCCTTCTACGATCACCACCAGGATCCAGAGTTAGAGGATATTGGTTCACATGACATAAACAAGCAACCCAACACTCAGAGAAGCTGAAAATCTTACCTGGTACATTCAACTAAGCAGAGGACGAAAGTAGGTTCAAACTTGGGCATCTATCTCCACAACCTCCAGCACTCCAAGGTCAGATATTGACATGGACAGATGCCTCTGTGGTATGAGTTGAGGACTCCCAAAATGGACAATCTTCTCCAAAATGTCTCTCTTCCTTTAAGGCTAGAAATTCTTCCATTGTGGATTCATTAATTGACTTGCTACATTGTGAGATTACATCCCTTTGTAATCTCACAACAATTTACATTTTTATTAAGCTTTAATAATTATACATCACTTTCATGTACGTTCTTTCATTTATGTACATAGCAACCCTGTTAAGCTAGTAAATTATTTCCATACTGCAGATAAGGAAACTGTCTCAGAGAGGTAAAGAGACCTTTCTCTAGCAACGTTGATGACTAGCTTCCTGAGTCTTCCAAGTCCAGGTTTTCAGATGTTTTTGTATGCAAATTATCAAGTAGAATTAACGCTGACATTTCATCAGACATTAAGGGAGGAAGTGGCTCAGGAAGGATGTAGGACTATTAGAAGGAAGAGAGGTAGCGAGCCCAGTGTAAGGAGACCAGCGACTCTCTCCATTCATCATAAAGTCTTCCCTGAGCTTGCATGAGACTGAGATGCACAGTGCCCAGGCTGGGGCAGTCTCAGCTTACTCGTTTTCATCAGTATCATTATTAAAGCGCTCTCTCTTTTACTCTCCAAGGTATCCCAGTTTGGGGGATAAATCATACATGAAGGGAGGTTCTCTTCACCCAGCTTTGTGTCTTTCAATTGGGTCCTCTTGTTACCCAGTTCAAATGAAACAAAAAGCAGCACTATATAGTAGTTCATGCAAAGGCTCCTGGGCAGCAGAGCTGGACACCCATTATTTTCAAACTGCTAATTCCTGGTTGCTCAGCAAATTTAACACCAACACCTGCATAGGCCACCATGTAATTACGAGGAAGCTTCAAACAGAGACACCCTCATATGACACAGCCTTTTCTAAGAGAACACATGTACACACACCCCATGCACCTGTCCTGGTAAGCTCTCCAACAGGGAATAGCAATGTATATGCAGACGGTGCATTACAGTTTATGAAATTCTTTTACTCACATTACTCTATTTGTGTTCCAATACCACCTGAGGAGAGAAGGCTCCAATTTACAAGCAAGGATCTTACAATTCAAAGATAGAAAATCACAAGTCAGGTGGCACTCCTGGGTGGAGGCCTGAATGAAAGTCTTCTGATTTCTGCTCATTTATTCTCTCCACCAACAAAATGCCCCCAAACACTCCTGACAGGGGAGACTCTTACTATACGCAGCTCAGAACTTGCCTGACCAACTTCCAAAGTGGGAAGAATAAAAAGAACCCTGCCAGGCTCTGCTCTCCACCAGACGGGGCTGGCAGGGCCTGAGGGCGATAGCTGCCGCTACCACCCGGGTGCCTTCCCTCCATCTTCCACAACCCTCCTCTGTATGTGGGTTTAATTTCAATCCAGTTAGTTTCAGTATAGACAGATTGGCCCCTGCCTCGTGGAGCTAACAATCCCACAGCAGTGTGTGTGTGTGTGTGTGTGTGTGTGTGTGTGTGTGTGTGTCTGAGGGGGGTTGCAGGGGGAGACAAAGTCTTGGGAATTACAAGCCTCTCATAGACTCAGACAACTGCTTTACCTTTCTGTGTTTCCATTTCCTTCTCTTTAATGATTAGAAAGTTTAAAGTATAGGTTCTACCCTGGTGTCAAGACTGAACCCACGTCCCCAGAAGTCTTGAATTAGTCTGCTCAGCATTTTTACAGCATTTTTTAAAGCCCTCTACGCCGTCCCCACCATTCCTAATTATCTCACGCTAAACTTCTTCACTTTCGTGTGCTCTGCACGGAGGCTTCTGAATTCATTGCCCCCGTGCCAGGTGATTTCTAAGTCCTCCCAGCGCTGGAACAGGTAGCACACGTGAAGCTCGGCTCTGTGGTCACATTGCAACTTGCTCGCTGTGCCACTCAAGCACCTTTTGAACGTCTGCCTCAATTTCCATATCTGCTAAATGAGAATAATCACAGTGCCTATTTCATAGGGTTGTGATGAGGATGAAATGCATTTAATACATGTAGTAGATATGATCGCGACTGCCTAAGGGTAGACACTACGTGCAGGTTAGCAATTATTTTTCTCTGTTACCACCTCCATCACCAAGTTCAGACATCTACAGGAGAGAGCCAACTGACTACATAAAAGAGCAACTGTTTTAAAAGGGATTGACTTCTCCTCTGTGATTCCAATAGTATATGCAAATCAGATCTTCATCATCTGGCTTTAGTACTCTGATAGCAATCTCTCCTTTGCTTTTTTTAATCGAAGCAAAATGCACATAACATAGAATTAACCACTTTGAAGCGTACAGTAGCATTTATTACATTCACAATGTTGTGCAACAAACCCCTTCATCTAGTTCCAAAACATTTCATCACCCCAAAAGTAAACCCCGTACAC
>NW_022103968.1:68144911-68146849 GCF_000313985.2 Echinops telfairi | reverse complement strand
GAATGTCCCATGAGTATAGACTTAAGAATTCCAAGTAAATTTTAGCAAGTAAGAAAATTAACAAATATGAAATATGTGAATAATGAGATCAGTGATAAATAGTTACAATATCAATGGGAAGCTAATACAAAATACATAGGGCTCCAGCCAGTCCCCAACATATAAAAAAGCATCCCAGAAATTGAGATATTCTCCACAAGGATGATTCTCAATTCCTTCGTATGGTATGTGAGAGCTAGACATTGAATAAGTCGGCCAAAGAAGAATGTGTTCATTTGAAGCGTGGTGCTGACAAAGAATGGCGACGGTACCATGGACTGCCAAAAGAACAAACCAATCTATCTTGGCAGAAGGACGGCCAGAAGGCTCCTTGGAAGCAAGAATGATGCGACTTTATCCCATGCATTTCGGGCATGTTAGCAGGAGGGATCAGGCCCTGGACATGGACATCATGCTTAATAAAGTAGAGGGGCAACCAAAAAAGAGGAAGATCCTCAACACGATGGCTGGATGCAATGGGCGGAACAATGAGCTCAAACCTAAGAACAGTGGTGAGGATGGGGCAGGCCCAGGTGGTGTTTCGTTGTGTTGTACAGACGGTGGTTCTGAGTCTGAGCTTCCTCAAAGGCACGAATAACAATAACCACAGGATGACATGCATGCCTTCATGTCAAAGTGCGGGGTGGGAACATAGAGAAAGCCAGCACATGCACAAGGAGGACAAACAGAAACAGAAAACAATGGAGACCCCAAGTGAGCCCAGGATGAGAAGCAAGAAATCAACCCTGAAGCTTGTTATGCTGCCTGGGGAAACCCTGAACATTCACAAATAGTTTACATGTGTGAAAAACCGTTTCATAGCAACCTCAAGTCAGGTGGACCTTGTGAAAGGTTTTAACAAGTGGTGAGTCTAGCCAAGTGAACTTCCAAGTCTCTTAATTTTCCAGTTAAACTAATCTGATTCTCTCCGTAGGGAGGGAAGTAAACTCCCCAAACCAAGGAAATCCCCTTTTCCACACAACTGATATGGCAAAGATCAAGCTTGGCTATGTAATGGCCTCATTACTCTGACTATGAACCATCTGTCAAATTTTGTTTAACAATCGAGAGAAATAATTTAAACAGAATTAACAATTTTGTTTAAATTCAAGAGAAATAAATAACAGTTTTCTGAAAACGCTTATGTCCACACAGGTATACATTAAATGAGCTATGCCTGACATAAAGCACGTGCGCGTGCACACACACACACACACACACACACACACACACACACACACACTTTCTCAATTTCCTGGCAGTGCACTCTCCCTTAAATATACAACCATCAAGCACAGAGAGAGAGTCGCAAATCAGTCCTCCTCGGCCTCCGCTCTCCCCATTTTATTCTTCTGGAAAGTCAAACCCAAACCAGTTCTGCACCTAGCCAGTGCCTGTTCCCAAGAACATTCACCACTCTCTCACAGGCCTCCTAGAACAAATAATGCATAAACCAGAACAAAAGCTAACTGAATCTCAAAGCAGCCCTTTCAACATTGATAATGCCTTTGTTGTCAATAAACCTATATTTGACTTCATCTATTATATGTGTGTTTTATTTATAAATTACTAATGCTTTTCCTGGAGCAAAATGGTCAAATAATGTATCCTGAGCTATACTCTGTGAGTTACAGCAGGAAAAAAAATTATATATAAATTGAATCGAGGCGAGAAAACTATTAACTGTGAATATACACACGTTTTCCAAGTCTATTTGATCACCAGTACCTACATGTTCAATCCTACCTACCAGGAGGGAGCCAGTACTACATGGATTTTTATTTCAAAGTCAGACAGGTAGAAAGTGAAACCTGTAACTCTGCTGAGCCAGTCAATAATGGTCATGCCTAGTAAAGCACAAACACACACACACACACACACACACACACACACACACAC
>NW_022103968.1:68139559-68141426 GCF_000313985.2 Echinops telfairi | reverse complement strand
CTCACTGGCCTCCCTCTGCCCTAATCACCTATGTCAACTTCCAGATTTACCACCAAAACAGCTGCCCCTTTCCCTATAGGAGCTATCAGGTACAACTTCTCACCCAGGTTTATAACTTAGGAACAGCTTATGGGCACAGAGAGTTTTAGCTTGAAGCTAGATTGAATCTATCCAAATCTCAAATGCAAACTTCAAATCACCTTTCAAAATTCAGCCCTAATCTCACTTTTTCTCAGAGACCTTCTCTCATACCTAAGTGTTAAGACAGCTTAGATTCTCACACTCTACCCGTATTCTTCAGGAACAATAACAGTTAATATGGAAGGAATAAATTTACTCCAAAAGTCCAGGGTATAAAATACCGGATTCCCATCTCAGGGACCCACTAGCATCCAAGCTTTTCCCCTCACCTCTCACTCTCTTCTTCCTTGAACCTAAGAAATCTTTATCAAACTTGTTCTTTCATAAATCAAGCTTTCTTCCAAATAATTTTTTTCTTTTACTTGGGCCTTAACATTCAAAATTCAAAATCTGACTCTCTTATATGTTTTCTGCCAGGTCATCACTCAAAAAGATCTCCACTACCACCAAGTCAATTCTGATGTGGAGTGACCCTGTATTTGCTTTCTGAAACTGTAAATTTTTATGAGAACACACAGCCTTATCTTTCTCCTACAGAGTAGTTGATGGATTTGAACTGATGGCCTTAATGCTAGTAGCCCAAAGCCTAACCCACAGTACCACTAGGGCTTCTTTTATCAGAGAAACTCTCTCGCTGCTTTCAAGTCAATGCTGACTCAGAGTGACCCCCTATGGGTTTCTGAGACTGTAACTGTTTATGAAAGTAGAAAGCCCAGTCTTTCTCCCCCAGAGCTGCTGGTGGTCTTGAACTGCTGAACATGCTGATTACAGCCCAAAGGAACCATAAGGGCTCCTTTCTCAAAGAAAGGTAAGCATCAAATACCCAAGTTGACTGGGAGTGAATGAGAGATTTGGAGGGGGGCAGGGAAAGGGGTGTCTAAGAAAATGTAGATGGAAGAAAAATAAGACAAATATAGCTCAGTGAAGGTCTCAAAATAAATATCCTGCCACACAGATGGGTGCATTTGAGCTCAGTACTACTCAGTTTCCATAAGGCAGAGAAGAGGGCCAATTCTGCTAGCAGAGAATTTAGCCAGAGTCAAATAATCAAAAAGCCACACAGGTAGTCTGCCCTCATTATTCTATCCACCTTCTGCCCCAGGTAATTCACAAAGGCTCCAAAACTAAGTCTGAGCTGGTTCATGCGCAGCATGGTAGATCAGCATAGTTAAGTGCTACAGAATCAAATCACCAGGTAAATGAATAATTTATGGTATGTCCATCCATACAATGAAATAGTATTGCATCACAAAGAGAAATAAAGTTCTGATAATACTGAAACATGAATAAAACTCAAAAGCATGCTAAATGATAGAATCTGGGCACAAAAGGTCATATAATGGAGGATTCCATTTATATTATGAAAGGAATTATAAAAATATCCAATCTGTGGTGTCAGTATGCAGACTGGCAATTGTCATGGACCAGGAGTAAGGAGAAATGGGGAGCAACTGCTTAATGTACACAGGGTTCTACTTTGAAATGATGAAAATGTTTTGGAACTGGATAGAGGTAGTCGTTGTACAACATTGCGAATACACTAAATGCCCCTGAATGTTCAGTTTAAAGTGGCTAATGTTATACTATATAAATTTTACCTCAATATTAAAAAAAAAAAAGGTAGGAGGGGCCAGGTTTGAATCACAGGGGAGTAAGTTACCTGCTTCAGTTTCATAAGTAAAATGGTAGAGCACCACCTTCCCGACACAACCGCTGAAGACAAAGC
>NW_022103968.1:68136633-68138608 GCF_000313985.2 Echinops telfairi | reverse complement strand
CACAATTGATGTGTGTATGGATTGGGATAACAGTTGTATGAGCCCCTAATAAAATGTTAAAAAACAAACAAACAAACAAAAATAAAAAATGAAGAAATGTAATAAAATGATTTGCATATAAAAAAATAAAAATAAATAAAATGGTAGAGCACTTGTACCTGCTCACCTCAAAGGACTGTTATAGGATAAAGTAAGTTAATACAAGGAAAAGTACTTAAAATTGTGCCTGGCTCAGAGAGCATCATTAATCAACAGGAATTAGGATTGTGTGCTCGTCCACATCGTATCATCGTTTCTCCAGAAAGTCTAGGCAGACAGCTAACTGCAGTCACTCACCACACAGGGATTCCATCTTAGATACAACATGCATATCTGCACAAGGTTCTAGTTTCATCTAATTTTCAACAAGCCAGCCACTCCTTAGGCTTCTACATCACCCTTACCCAGATTCCAACAAGCAGAAAGGCCAGCAGACAGACCCGAAACTATTTATGGGCTTTTATTTATTCATTTATTTATTCTCCTTTTTCTTCTATTATCTTTTTTCTCATGTCTATCCATATAAGACGGACACAGCCCATCCCAAGGAAAAGACAACAAGGCTTATGTCTCCGGGGGAACATGAGAGAGGAGGAGGTGGGTGAGAGGGAGGGGGGAGCCAACAAACCCAGGGACACGGGAACAATAAGAGATCTAAAATCAATGGCAAAGAGGACACGGAATGCCTGGTTAGGATTGATCAAGTGCAATGTTGCCGAGAGAAAGTACTGAGTGGAGTCGAGTGAAGGGCAAACATGATAGTGGGACAGGAGGAAAGTAAAAATAAATAGAGGAAAGAACTAGTAGACAAAAGACACTTATAGAGGTACAAATATAGGCATGCACATATATAAATATATTAATTAGGATATGGGCTATGTACATATATTTAAATGTTAAGTATTAAGATAGCAGACGGGCATTGGGTCTCTACTCAAGTACTACCTCAATGCAAGAACACTCTGTTCTAATAACCTGGCATTCTGTGATGCTCATCTTCCCAACACAATCACTGAAGTCAAAATGGGTGCATAGGCAAATGTGATGAAGAAAGCTGATGGTGCCCGTCTATCAAAAGGTATAGCTTCTAGGATCTTAAAGGCTTAAGGTTAAACAAGTGGCCATCTAGCAGAGAAGCAAACCATGGAAGAAACAAACCAGCCTGTGTGATCATAAGGTGTCAACAGGATTGGGTAACAGGCATCAGAGGACCCAAACAAACAAATATACTGATGCAAATGATAGAGGTCAAAGAGGAGACACAAAGTCCCTTTGTAGACAATTGGACATTTCCTAACAGAAGGGTCACAAGGAAGGGATGAGTCAGCCAGCATGCAGTATAGCACCCACGGAACACACAACATTCCTCTAGTTCTTTAATGCTCCTCCGCCTGCCCCCCAACTGCCATGATCACAGTTCTGCCTTACAAGTCCAGCTAGACTGGACCATGTACACTGGTACAGATAAGAGCTCTCGGCGCACAGAATCCAAGACAGATAAACCCCTCAAGAACAGAAATGTGTTTTAAATACATTACCATGGGCTTACTCAAAGACACTGTAAACAGAAGGACCTTGTGCTCCAGGGAGATGATCGATAAGGTTCTCATAATATAAAATAACAAAGATGTCTCTAAACTGAACCAGAAGCATATAGAAAGCATAGATATAGGAATGGATTTAGGACTCACACTTAATCCTCCCTCCAATCTAAGAACAATTAGGTGTTATGACATGACCCTGCTGGATAACATGCCGTCATGAAGTAAATATAGAAGATAATGAGTTCCAATGCAAGAACACATTGTTCTATTAAAGTGGCATTCCAGGATGCACACCTTCCTGACACAATTGCTGAAGAAAAATGTGAACATAAGCAAAGGTGGTGAAGAAAGCTGATGGTGCCCGGCTACCAGAAGATATAACATCTGGGGTC
>NW_022103968.1:68125974-68135031 GCF_000313985.2 Echinops telfairi | reverse complement strand
GGGAGGGAGGGGGAAAGATGATGAGCTGACACCAAGGGCTCAAGTGGAAAGCAGGTGTGAGAATGATGAAGTCAACATATGTACTAATGTGCTGGACACAAATGATGTATGTACGGATTGTGATGAGTTGTACGAGGCCCTAATAAAGTGATTATTAAAAGAAAAAAGGGGGGAAAAGGAAGATAATGAATGCTACAGCAAAGTGTGGTGAAGAAATTTAATGGTGCCAAACTACTAGAAGAAATGTGTCTGGGGTCTTAAAGGCTTGTTTTCAAACAAGCAGCCATCTAAGTGAGACATCAATTAAGCCCACATAGAAGAAACATACCAGCATGTGTGATCCAAGGATTGTAAATAATATAATCCAAATCCAAAGGAGGGAATAGTATCAGAGCTTAAATTATGAAATTTTGGTTTTCAGAGACTATGGGTGACAGTGGAAGCCCAAAATACATTTGTAAGATCTACACATAGAATAAGTGATTTCCTTCTGACTAGAACTGAGGGCTAGGAATAACCTGATTATCAAACAGACTATTGTGGAGATGATTATAGTATATAAAAATGAAAAATCTGACTCGAATGGTTAAAATTGTGTCATTTGATCTCACTTTTAATACACTTTAAGCTTGATCTGGCTTTTAATATTTTCTGGGGGTTTTTTTTCCAAACGAGTTTATATCTGTTGTATTTGTTATGTTGGGAGCCTTTTTGATTCTGTTATATTTTTTTCTATGTTTTCAGTATATGAAACCTAGGATAGGTGAATCTACAGAAATAATAACTAGATTAAGGGTTCCTGGGGGCAGAGTAATGGCAAAGGAGGTGGGGGATGTGGGGAACTGATATCAAGGAGTTCAAGAAGGAAGAAAATGTTTTGAAATGGATTGTGGTAGTGATTGAACAACACTGCTTGATATGACTGGACTTTTGAATGGTGTGATGACTGGTTGATACCTAATAAAGTGGTTTGGGGAAAAAAAAAGAATTACACAATGATGAACTTCTCAGGGATTTCAGACCTGCCTTACATCCCTAATTAGTCTATAAACTCTCTGAGGATGATGAAGGAATTAAGATTATGCATACAATTTCTCAGTTATCTAAGACCGAAGATAAAATATAGAGACGAGTCCTATCCCTAAACTTTTGGGGTCAATGCAAAAAAATAATAATAATAACAGCTTTTCAGGTATATATGCCGGCTCATTTTCTGTTGTTCTTTCATTCATTCAATCGGTATAGGCCATAAATTTGAGATTGTATCAATGTTGGTTTTCTGAAATTTTTATATATTGAGATATATACTTGTATATTTTTATATATTGTGTCTACTTTGCAGTACATACACCTAATCATGTTACAAAGCAGATTTACTTTAAAATGGCTACAATATTAATATAAGCTGACAGATGAAATAAAATGAGTCTAAAATCCCAGTATCTTCTTACTATTCCATTTAGGACTATAGAAAAATTACACATTCTCGTTTGGCCAGGTGGCCACGAGAGACAAACAATGAGCACTATTATTTTGGACAGCAGGAACATAGAGAGTTGAGACCTCCCTACACAATCAAACTCAGAAGAAAGTGAATAAGATAAAACAAAAAGACAAGGCACCAAATTGTTTCAGGAAGACATCACCAGTACAAAATCCAGTGACCTCTTAGTTCTCTTTGTTAAAAACTAATGATAATAATAAATAAGCTACAACCATTTGGGGAGTGCTTATGGCATAGTCCCTATGAGTGTGGCTGCAACTGCAAGGTCAGCAGTTTGGAACCACCAGCCACTCCTCGGGAGAAAGATGGAGCTTCCTACTCCCATGAAGACTTGCTGTCTCAGAAACGCACTAGGACAATTGTACCTTGTCCTTTAGGGTTGCTCTGAGTTGGCATCAAGTCGATAGCAGTGAGTGAGTGAAATTTTACCCTTCTAGTTTCTAATATCCATGACAATGGCTACACAAAATCTCACAAAGTCTATGATGAAAGGATTTTTTAAGCAAGTTCACAAATTGTAATGCCAGTGAAATATGCTCAGGGTAGTGGTGTACCAGGACCTGTTAAAAAGTTTCATGTCCACTAATAAGTGCCCAAAGAGCCATACCACTCAACTATAAGCTTCAACTCAAACGTAGTCAACTCAAATTCCATGGGTCAGCAAGTCCAACTGCCTGAATTTTCAAAAGACAGCCGATCTTTTTCCTGCACATTTTCTCTTCAAATGTAAACTATCTGTTCCCTCAGCAGGTCTGGGTGGGCCTCGGGGTTTTGTTCTAAGCCCCTTACCCTACCTAGGCTTCAAACAAAAAGACTTTTCTTCTCAGACAATTCTTAGCTCTCCTTTTAACCTATTTATTAATCAAATATAAGCTGAAAGCAGAGTTACAAGCTCTTGTAATCATGTTAATTTCCTATAATACTAGGTAGGAGAAATATTGAATATAAATTGTGAAGCCAAATAAACATTTAACATTTTAAATAATATTCAAAAACAGTCACCTCGTCTCCACCCCTGGACACTATCTTTTTAATGATAAATGATCTGGAGTTCTGGACACTCTGACAGGATGGTTCCAGAAGGTACTGGCCTCCAATTAATCATAGTCAGACAGGCTTTCCCCACAGGCCACTCCAGAAGCAGCTTTACTCCTCTCAGCCGAAACATATCATTCCTTATACTAATTCCTTATATCAGGTAACAGCAACCAAATAGCCATTCTAGGAGTCAAATATTTTACATCCTGTGTCTTTTTAGTTCTGTCTCTTCAAAAAATCCATGCTTCTCTGCGTCTAGGACCATTGCAATGAAACCCACTCCGCCTCCAACTGTATTGCCCGAATTAGTGTCCATTATTTTATGATTCTAGTTTCTAATATCTATTGTGATGGCAGCACAAAAACTCAAAGACAAAATTCATGACTGAAGGGTTTATTAAAGAAGTTAACAAATTATAATGCCAGTGAGAAAGGTGCCCAGAGGCACCTCACTCTGCAAACCAGCCTCTTGCCCCAAAACACTCATCTTCAATTGCTCTTTGGGTTGGCAAGCCCGCCATTCTGTGCCATGCTCTGGTTCCCACTCTGCTGCTGCTGCTCTGATGGAAGAGCTGCCATCTGCAACCACCCGGCTCAAAGTGATAACGGAAGTTAGTTCCACGCCTTTATGTTACAGATAGAGAAAATTAGGTATGAAAAATAAGATGATGTGCTCGATGTCTTCCTGATCAAGAGAAAAATAAGCATCAACAATGGTAAAGAAAATAATGATGTTATTATTGTTAGATTCCCCTCAAGATGGTTTCAACATAGTAAGGTGAAAGCGGGACACCATTGACGAGCGGAGGAGGGTCTCGATTAAAAATTTGGTCTATGTGGACCAAATAGACCGTTCCCTAGCTTGTTGTGCATTCTTTCCAAAAATCGGGACTTTTTTAAAACACCAAAAATCAGGACTGTCCCGCCAAAAGTGGGACATCTGGTTACCCTAGCATAGAGAATGAATCCTGCTCAGTCCTGCTCCATTCCCACGCCCACTGCTGTTTGACCGCATTGTTGAGGCGACTGCTTCAGCCCATCTTGCTGAGGGGTTTCCTCTCCTTCACTAGCCCTCTACTCTATCAAGCACAGAGTTCTTTTCTGGGACTCTCCCTCCTGATAACATGCCCAGGTCCAGGAGACAAGTTCTTACTCTCCTTGTTTCTAAAGAGCATTCTGGTTGTACTGTTTCTGAGACAAATTTTGATCGTCTTTCTGACAGTCCAGAGCATATATCCAGTATTCTCTGCCAACATCATAATTCACAGGCATCCGTTCCTCGTTCGTTTTCCTCTATTTATTGCCCAGCTTCATGTGTCATTAGGCAACTGAAAACTGAAAATACCACAACTTGGTGGTATTTCTCTCCAGTTACACCTTGGTTCGTTAGCATTTTAAAGAGACCTTCTATCGTGGACTGATCGAATGTGGTATGTTACCTGGTTTCTGGACTGGAGCTTCCTTGCACATAACTTGTGGATCCAAGTAAAATGAAATCCTTAACAATTTCTAACTTTATTCTATTGTTCTTGATGCTGCTTATTGGTTGTGTTGGGACAATTTTTGTTTGTTTTATGGGGAGGTGGAATTTATAGTAGAGGCTCCAGACTTTGATCATCAATGAGTGTTTCAAGTCCTCTTTGCATACAACTGAAGGGTTGGGTCATCTGGTATTCCTCCAGTCCTGATGCTGAATTACTCTTCATCCAGCCCAGCAGCTTGGGATATTTTCCCAGGAGTCAGATTTAGTCAGTACAGTGAAAAGCTCTAACTCTCGGTTTCTGTTCGAGTTCCTCAGAAGCATGAGTAAGTGTTCTCAAATTCCCATTCTTCACATTGTTATCCACCAATCTTTTTTATTCACGTAGTCAGATGCCTTTGCATAGTCCATAAAATATGGGTGAACATCTTTCTGATTTCAATCCAGATGCATGTGACACCGGCAATAATATCCTTTGTCCCATGCCTCTTCTGGATCTGTTTTAAATTTCTGGGTGTTCCCTATCTATGTACTGCTGGGACCATTTTTTACTTAGCTTACGTAGAAAACTTTTACCTGTAATGAGATATTGATTACATTGTTCAAGAACTTCTACATTTTGTTAGAGCATATTTCTTTTGAATGGATACAAATATGGACCTTTTCCAGTCAGTTGGTCAGGTAGTTGTCTTTTAAATCTCTTGGCGTGGACAAGTGGCTACTTCCAGCATTGCATCAATTTATTAAGACATCTCCATGGGAATTTTGTCAATATCCAGAGTCTTGTTTTTCCACCAGTGCTGTTAGTACAGTTTAGCCTTCTTCCTTTAAGACTACCACTACTTGAACATGCTGCTACTTGATGTGCTGCTTTCTGAAATGCCCACAAATTCTTTTTGGTACAATGGCTCTGTGTATTCTTTCCATATTTTTTAATGCTTCTGAAGAATAAGGGAGAAAAGTTTTTTTTTTTTTTAAGTTTCCATACAGCCCGTTCCCACTAGTGGGAACCTCATGTGTCTCGGAGCAAAACTACACTCCCCAGTGCAGTCTGTGTCCTGCGGAGAAGACCACCAGGCCTTTCTTCTGAGGCACCTCTTTGTTGGTCCAAACCACCAGCCTTTCAGTTAGTAGTGAGTACTTAGTCATTGATGCCACCTGGATGTATAGGATAGGAGCCTTGGTGACATAGGGATTATGTGTTGAACTGCTAACTGCAAGATCCCTTTGGAAACCACCAGCCATTCCATGAGAGAAAGGTGAGCTTTCTATTCCTGTCAAGAGTTAATCGTTTCAGAAACCCACACGGACTGTATTACTCTCTCCCATAAGGTCACTAGGGGTCAGAATCGACCCAATGGCAGCATGAGGATTTTGGAGTTTTTGGTAGAAAAGACATATGACTTCAAAGAAGGACAGATGGATGCCAGTTCCAATTCTGGATACCAGTTCCGATTCTGTCAGCAATCAAGACATATGATTTCGTGAGGCTCAGACTTGTCTGTTAAATGAGACCTGGGAAAAAACAACAACAACACAACGACTCCCAGTGTCCACTGGAATCAGAGAATGTCTCTGGCCCTAAAATTAGGTGAACCTCAGTCACCCACAGTGTTCTCTGTAGACAGGTCTTTATAAGTAGAGCATCAAATAATGTGTGCAGGCTGAATAGCTTTGAAAACAAAACAAACCAACACAGCTCTCTTTAGCAGAACCCTAGCGAAGAATTTAAACTCAGAACAAGAGTTTTGACTACAATATTCACTTTATGTTTTCCTCTTCCTCCTGGTAAAATGCTTAAGTGTGTTTAAAACACCCACACAGGATGACCTCTCCAGCCATTTGGATTTCTGTTTCCAGACAGCAGAGTACCCAGCAGTGCCAGCACCAGTAGCTCCTGGAGGCCAACATTGAGGAGCCCAAGACTTCCCCTGTCACCGCTCCAAGACAGTTGGTCAAGTCCGGTTAATGGCATGAGGACCACATGCTAAAAAATATCTGCTAAATTAAAAGGAAAAAAAGAAACAACGAGGAAAGGAAAGGAAACCAGAAGCCTGCCTTTAATCCCGTGCACTTTGTTATCTGTAATGTCTTTCAACTACAGATAACAGCATCAGCCACATGGAATCTAAGATGCATGCCAGGTGAAAAAACATCATAAAGACATCATAAAAAGTTCCACCCGTGCCCATAAATTGCCAGGAGACTGTTAGAAGGGCAGAGCATAAATTCTCAACATTCCCCAAATTAGAGGATGCCAACACATATGCAAATATATTTGTATGGGTAATTGAGGGCTAAAAATCTTACATTAAACACAGCTACCTCCTTTAAACACTGTTAGGGGAGCCTCCAACAGGCACACACACATGCAGCACGCAGTGTAGGAATTCAATTTGGAAACCATCATCTAAAGCACAGAGGAGAACAGGAAAGTCATATTGCTATAATGCTTAGATTATCAATCATCTTGACAGTTTATTGGCTTTATCACCACACATACCATTAAAATGATGTCTGGCCTAGACTGTCAAGAGCAAACATTAAACAGACCAGGATTAAAAAGCAGATCCCAAACAGCACTCCAGTTAAGTTTCCCTTCGACTCTGAAATTAGTTCGAGCTGACTAAGAAACTGGCACTACACTTTGAAGAAATATACAGCCCCAAAGTCTGTGAGGCAACTCAGCCCTGATGAGCTGATAGGTGATGTCATGTTATGGCAAACCTGACTCTCCTGCGCTTGATTTATCGCGTCCTCAATGCAACAGAACGATAGCTAATGGGTGTGGGGGGCGGGGGCGGGGGGCACAGTCACCATCATTTGCCTTTTCTCACCACCAAGGGCTTGCATCAAAAGGTCCCAGCAAGCTCCCTGAAGATGGGTAGGAATGCTAATAAATTCACACGACTGAGCAAACATATTAACATTACCCCCACACAGGTTATTAAAGTAATTTTACAGACTGAGAAGAACTGAATAGGCAGCGGGAAAGGCATTCATAATTCAAGAGCTCCAGAGAGCGCAAAAGTTACAAACCCTATATGTTTTTAAAAATGCTTCTGCGTGTGTCAGTTTGGCAAGGAAATCTCAGCACAATTAAAACGATACTAGCACATCAATAGGGCTCAACTGAGAGCCGTGTGCCTGCAGTTTCCTAGGCCTGGGCTTTACAGATGCCTCAGGAAGAAAGGAGGAACGGGAAATCACTGCTAATTAAAGGGAACCTTCTGAGCTTAAGGAAAATGGTAGCATTTGTAAAATATAGAGAGAAGAAGCACATTTTCAAATCACCGCCAAGGGTTTGGCTTTTTCACAGTCCCTAGAACTGTTCTGTGTTTGTTTGGAAGTTGCAGAGCCATACTGCTTATGATGAATGGTTTGCTTTCCAGTACAAATAAGTCATTAAGCAGGGTGGGGCTGGAGCAGGGAGAACTGACAGGGTAGGAACTGGCCCCAAAACAATGCTAGTAAGAAATGCATAACACATTTTTCAACCTTTTCACTCCTTTGATTGTTTGCAAAAGTGGGATCCCATCCCAATGTCTCTGCTGGGTGACTGCAACATGACTTCATAGCTTAAAAATTAAATATTTAAATTAAAAAGCTCATCGCGACATGCACAAGAGAGACCCCTCTCTCATGTTGTCCCCTGGGTGGGCTGGCTGGTGCCATTGGGACTCAGCTAACTCGTCATTTAGAAAAGGAGATAGAAAATGATAGGGCCAAAATGGCCACAAGCAGGAAATAGCTGCTTCTGCAGTGCTCCTAGTCTGATTAGGTGTTACGGATTGAATTGTTTCCCCACCAAATATGTGTCAACTTGACTAGACAGTGATTCTTAGTGTTGAGCAATTTTTCTCCATTTTGTGATGTGATATAATTATCCTAGGAGCCCTGGTGGGGTACTGGTTACAAATTGAGCTGCGATCTGCATGGTCTGCAGTTTGAAACCACCAGCATCTCTGTGGGAGGAAGACTGGCCTTTCTACTCCCATAAACAGTTACACTCTTGGAAACCCACAGTGGGGTCACTAAGAGTCAGCATTGACTGAATGGTAGTGAATTTGTTGTTGTTGTTGTTGTTGCTGTTTATAATTATCCTATGTGCTGTACATTCCAGCTTCTGTCATGTTAATGATGCAGGATTAGTAGCCGTTATGTTAATGAGGCAAAATGCAATCTACATGATTAGGTTGTTGTGTTAGTCCAGGTTGAGTAGACAAACAAATTAACTGACACTCATATATGTGTAAGAGAGAGCTTTATGTCAAAGAGCAACTGTATATTAAGAAAACATCCCAGCCCAGTCCCAATCAAGTCCATAAGTGCTATATTAGCCCATATGTCCGATACTAGTCCATAAATTCCTCTTTAGACTCCTGCAGCACCTGCAATGATGCTGGATGCAGGATGATCACCTGCTGGTTGGTAGAAAGTCCTGTGGATCCAGTGGCAGCGGAAGCATCTCAACACCGGCTTGGGTCTCCATGTGGCTCCTCGCTGAGTGTCTCAACAGCAGGAAAGGGAAGGCAGAGAGAGACAAAGGTGGTCCAGCCTCAGTGAGTCCTTTGTACCTCCAAATGAGGTCATCAAACTGTGACCTGATTGACAGGCTAAACTCCACCCCTTCACTCGTAATACCCTCAAGTTGACAGGAGATGATTTGACTACCACAGTTCTAGCTTGAGTCAGTCTCTTTTGAGATATAAAAGAAATTAAACAAGCAACCAAATATCAAAGGTACCTCAGTACTATCAAGAAAGAAGAGCCCCAAATGGAGCTTATCTTTTAAACCTAGAACCCCTGTTTTGTGAACTCCTTCGACCCAGTTGAAGTCTGATATCAAAATACATGGAGATCTATAGAGAATACCAAGGCTGCAGATGGTGAAAGGAGACAAGGTCCTTTCCTGCAGGTGGCAGAGAGAGAAAACCTTTCCCTAGAGCTAACACTTTGAATTCAAACTTTTATCCTCCTCAACTGTGAGAGAATAAATGTGTTTGTTTCATTCATGTACTTGTGGTTACTGTTA
>NW_022103968.1:68069961-68124536 GCF_000313985.2 Echinops telfairi | reverse complement strand
GTATCCCTGGTTACAAAGATCTCCCCCCTCCAACAGGCTGTGCTACCATTTTGTGCCACTTACAACCAACCATTTGTTTCCAAGAAATAGCAGCCTGTTTCACTGGCTTTAGGGGAGAGAAGAGACAGTATCTCATGAGTCACACTTGTTTTCACAGGCTGAGTGCATCGGGGTCACCAGGAGGAGAACAAAGTGATGCCAGAGTATGAAGCTTGCACACAGCTGTGTAAACACTGAACCTTACACCTGATCAAGCGTCTGGACTGGGAAACCAAGCAAGACCAGCCCACACCCTGAAGCATGCATACCCAAGGACATCACAACTTTTTATACAAGTCAGGAGAGAGCTACCTAGAGAGAGGGCACCCAGCACCCAATCATTCACTCCATAAACTTTCTCTAAGGCAACAGGCAAACAGAATCTCTTAAGTTCATGAGCTCCTGCAGAGTGAGGATTATGTCTCATTGACATGCTATAAAACAATAACAACAAAAAGACACCAGATCTTGATGAAAACAATTAATGATTGACTGGTTTTATGTATTTGATATATTACACAGAGCAGTGATAAGAACAATGAGTGCTAAAAGTTCACCTGAAGCTGAGAGTATCACAGATGGTTTGGTGGGAAAAGTAAGAATTTATTGGTCTTTGAAGAGCAGGCAGGGTCAGCTTTAGCCCAGCGGGTTACTTCGCAATTTGAGCAAATCATTTCATGAAGAGCAGGCAGAGAAAGAGAAGTGCATGCTAGGTAGAAAGAATATTGGAGAGGAGGAAGTATTGTACTGAAGTGGAAGGTTAAAGGATTCCTGGAGGGAAGGAGAGGAGCTTAGAAAGGATAAGAGAGACTATAAGGATCCCAAACAGACCATGATCTCCTATAAACTAGTCCTCTTTCAGTGTTTCCTGTTCTGATGAACTGTATGCACCACTGTGGAGGAGATTGCTGGTTGTCCCTAAGGAGCCATAGCTGTGTGTCGCTACGGAACTAAGCTCTGGCTGGTGAAGTATGAGCAACCTCTGAGTGGAAACATAGAAGAGGAGCGCTATATCCAGAATATGGACCTAGTGGTACCTGGAATGTACTCATGTCAACAAGAACCCTAAGTGTAGACTCTAGAGATATCAGAACAACAAAACAGGTGCATGCTCGCCTATATCAACAATCATACAGAGCCATGAGAACAGGTGGAGAAAGTTTATAAGTAGACTGTGATTTGAGAGAGTAATCCATTTCCACCTTGAATATTCTCTTTTGAGTTTTACTACAACAGTCAAAATTGTATCCTAATTAAAACAATCCTTATTCATTTCGTTTCCAAACCAGGCATTTAGATGTCAGCCTGGATTATTTCTTTTACCTAATGCTGGTAATCAATAAATCATTATCTCTCTCTCTCTCTCTCTGTCTCTCTCTCTCCCTCTCTCTCTCTTTCCCTCATCAAGGTCTTCTATTTTTAATTTTATTTCACTTAGTTTTACTCCATCTCACAGCAATAGCTAACTATATGACTTCCACCAATTTATTATCCACACTGTGTAACCAGCATGATTTTTTTCTCATATATATCTGATTATGTCCTCAGATTAAACTTCCCAGTAGTTTCCCATTGTTCTAGGGTAACAATATACATATTTTGCATGTCCTACAAAGTTCAGCACAGTCTGATCTCTATCTGCCTCTCTTATACCACACATCACACCAACCTTCTAATGGTCCCCAAATACTGTCATGATTTCTCACACCACAGGACCTTTGCACATACTTTGCATTTACATAGAATACTATTTCTTCCCTTCTTTGTTGAGTTATGTCTTACTCATCTTTCAGATCTTCATCAAAGCATCACCTGCTTAGAAAAGACTTCCCTAACCTCCTACCAGTTCAACTGCCCCTATTATTACATATCTATACATATCCTTATGCCTTAAAGGGTTTCTTTCAGGGTATATGCTATTAGACATGCCAGGTGTCTAATATACTGTATTATCTAGATAACTAGTAAAATATGAAATTAATTCTACATTTGATTCATATCAGTTTTTCAACTTATGAGTCACAACCCCTTTGGGGGTCGAACGACCCTTTCACAGAGGTCACCCGATTCATAACAGTAGCAAATTTACAATTAGCTTTATGGTTGGGGAGGGGGGTCACCACACAATGAGGAACTGTATGAAAGGGTCACAGCATTAGGAAGGTTGAGGACTACTGGTCTAGACTGTAGCCTCAGTGGGGATAGAGATCCTGGTGTTGCTCGCTTGTGAATCTCTAACAACAAGCACAATGCCAGATATATTGACTCACTCAGCAAATATTTGATTAATAAATGAATGGACTAACACAGAAATGAATCTATTGATGGCTCTGATATTTTCCCTGGCTCCAACTTCATTAATATCCCTTATCCATCTGTTAACTAGCTAACCAGATACCTTTGTGTTTCCATGTTGTTGACCTTTCCAAGGCAAGTAAAGGCTCTCACACTAATTAATGGGCAAACATCATGCCTGCCTGCTCGCCCTCCCTCAGCTGCCTCCCCTAAAAAGATGGCCTATTGTATATGCTTTGGTCCTTCATGCACTTTATTCTCAATATAACTATTGTGATTTTTTTTAATTTCCCAGAGAAATTGGTACTTTACGACCCATTAGCCATCTTGACACAAACCAGAAGTGGTTAATGCTCTAAAAAACTGATGCTAAACCAAGGTAACACAGGGTGGCAAAGGGATTCTGCCTTCTATAAACCAATAGTCAGGGTTTATAACACTAATATTACATAACTGAATGAAAAATAGGGCATACTGGATTTCTGACCAATTATAAAGCTGCACAACTGAATTACATTGGATTTGGTTAAGTTCCCCAAATATCTGAATCCACAGGACTAACATCATCTGCATCTCAAAATAGTACCATATACTCTCCCTGACTCCCAAACACAGCCAACATGCAGCTGTGTTCAGTCTCCAGTCTCCAGCATAACAAGTTACAACCTCCAAATTGCAAACATGAAATGTTCTGGAAGAAACCAATGAAAATTCTCTAGAAGCCAGCTGGCATCAAATTCAAATGCAAACCTGCTTTTTAAAGATGGCAAGCACATTTGTGGTAGTAAAGAAAATGGGCTATTAACTAATAGCGGGCAACATCAACTCCAAAATGTATGTTCCCAAGAGAAAACAGTTCCTCCCTTGGCTTTTGTATTTTTACACAGGGACCATTAAAAGGACTTTATGTGCTTGTATGCCATCTTACCCTGCCATAGACACTTCATTGTCCATGCCTCTTTGGTTAAACTCAAGAAGCACAGCAAATAAAATAGATGTGTGCTGCCACAGAGGTAATGTGAGATGTGTACACAGTGTGTTGGCCTCCCAGGAAAGGAGCAGTCTGCCTTTTCATGGGGTTGCGGGGTTGGGAAGGGAGGAACATGCCCAAGCCAAGACGAGATGAGGGAAGAGTACCTGGGAGAGCCTGGGGATGCCCCTGAATCCATTGGAAGAAAAACCAAAAGTGTCCATAAGCCCATGTTTGTATCTGCCGGAGCTCAAGGGCCAAACGGTCTCTGAAGCATGTTCATTTATGGCTCAAACTTGGCATTGGTCGTTTCCCAGAAAGTTGATTATATCAGATTCCAGGACTGCTACTCTTATTCTGCAGAAGGGCCACATGTTAATTATCCCATGAATTCAGAGATTAATTCTAGTTTTTCAATTCTAAAAATCAAGGAGGTATGTAATTTCTTCTCTGAGTTGAGTGAGCTGTCCATGCTAATCCCCTCCCAAGCAAGAAGGGAACAGTGAAATGAATAATCAAAAATAACCCATGTGGCAGAAACCATGTAGGCTCACCATTCTTGGGTTCCCCTTTTCACTGGGCAGCTCAGCTAGACTGCATTTCCCAGCCTCTGTAGGAAGTTGGAGCCCGGGGCTAGCTCTCATCAATGAAGTGTGAGAGGAAATGGGCTCTTGTACGGAGACAATTAAGAATTGATGTGCTTTCTCCAAGGAGCCCTGGTGACATCGTGGCTAAGAGTTGTACTGCTGAGAAGTTGCTGGTTTAAACCCATCAGCCACTCCTGGGGAAAAATTAGACCATCTGCTCCTGCAATGAGTTACAGAGACCTAGTAAACTGGTCTGAAACCTGGGGATGCTTCCCTGTGCCCCAAGGTCACTCTGAGTCAGAATTAGCTCAATGACAGTGGGTATGGCTCTAGTCGCCTTCTCCATGTTCTCTGTTCTCATTGACTAGGAGAATTGCGAGAACCCCAAGAACAGAAAGGACAGAGTGGAGCTATAGGAGAGTCAGAGCCTCAGAACAATGGCGTTCCCTCCCCATGCTCCAAAACATTCTGTTTTAGATTTAAAGAGGCAAGAAATAAATATATCATGTTAAGACACTAAGATTGGGAGGGGGGCAATTTTTAATAACATTTAAGTTTCCCTAACTAATAAAATTAATTCAAACTTTATTAGCATCTGATTTGAATTTTGGGTTACATTTATTTTTATAGGAGATTCACACTCTCGATTATGCTAGACTCTGGCTAACACTAATATTGGTTTGGAGGCTCAGTTGGGTTATTGAATAAACCCTTGGTGGGCAGGGGCGGTGGGGGAGGAATCACTTTGGAAAGCCTCCAATATGGAAAAGCCACCAGCAGATATTCAAAAGATCATTCCCACCTCCATGTATATAAACAGGCCCATTTCATCTCCCTGTCATATTCCTTGTTTTCTCTTGCAGTGGACAAGACACACCGAGAATCCACTATGAAAGACTGACAACAGCCGGGGACAGTCTGTGTACTGAGGCAAAGAAAACCCACAAGGAGACCCAAGGGATTGACCGCAGATGGCAAGGTCTCTGGAGTCAGGGAAACCAATCCAAACATCAATTCGCACTGCTGAGTATTGACTAAGGATCTACTTGATCACTGGAAAGCCTGCTGGAGAAACCAAATCCTAGTACATCAGAACTGAAACATGCTGACAGGTCATATCACTGGCTGTGGGAACCCTGGTTTGACTTCCTAACCCTGACTGCTTCTCTATAAAACAAGGATCAAAATACCCTATTTCTGAGGATATAATTAGCTAGTAGTTGTAAACCCCCAAACCAAAACCCACTACCATCAAGTCTATCCCAACTCTTAGCGATGCTGTAGGGCAGTAAAATTGCTCCTGGCAGTTTCCAAAGCAGTAAATCTTCACAGCAACAGAAAGCTTCTCCGTTCTCCCGCACAATAGCTGCTGATGAACCATTAACCGTGCGGTTAGCATCCCGGTGCACTCTGAACCCTCGGAGCCTCCAGTGTTCTTGATAGTCATGAGGCCCTTGGAAATTTCCTCTAGAGGTCATCACAACAATAACAGGAGCAGTCTTAAAGGACTCAATTGTTTCTTTTTAGCCACAAACCCATAGGCCTCACTGGGGGTGCCTCACAAACCTGCTGAGGTAATGAAGGTGGTCAAGGAAGTCTCCAAGCCCCTCCCCCTTTCAGAAGTAGTTCACATTGGGACTATTTTATAAATTAAGGCTCCAAATAACACATAATTTAGCTAAAGTCTGAAATACACTAATTTAGCATCCCCTTCCACTTTTCTTTATTTTCTCTTTTTTTAGTTCTTTTAAAAAATCATTTCATTGGGGGCTCATACAGTTCTTATCACAAAATCCATGCATACATCCATTGTGTCAAGCACCTTTGTACATTTGTTGCCATCATCATTTTCAAAACATTTCTTTCTACTTGAGCCCTTGGTATCAGCTCCTCATCCTCCCCCTCCTCTCCCTCCATCCCTCCCTCTGTCCCTCCCTCACCCCTGGTAATTTATAAATTGTTATTATTTTTCGCTCCCACTTTTCTTATGAATCCCTGGGTGTTCCAAATGGTTCGCGTGTGCAATTGCTAACTGAAAGCAGCCCCTGAACCCCCATGCGGCACAGTTCGACTCTGACACACCACACGTGGGGTCGCCTTTAGGTCGACTCAACATCAACTGGAGAGATGGGGCTGGTTTTGCTTGCTTTTTAATGATTGAAGAAATTGAAGGTTGGAAAATTAACCCAAGTTAATTTTAAGCCAAGTTAACCCAAGTTTTCTGACTCCCAACCCAGTGATCTTCACATTATTCTAGGCTGGGGGAAGAACCGAATTTCATCCAGCCAAGCCTCAGCCTCTAGTCTCCAAACCTTGACTCTTCCCTGGTACCACAGCGAAGAAGGTAATACTGCCTACTACCTCCTTGTCCCGTGGTGAACCCATCCCTTACCACCACCACCACCACCACCTCCACCACTACCACATCCCCAAAGCTTTAGGAACACCTCTTATACATGGTTAGCCCAAGTTGCCTCCATGCCAGACATACTGCTTGGGCAAGCTCCAGGTTCCAAGCCTGAGTCATGGTATCAAGATAACAAGAATCACGTCCGTAGCTTTCATTATCATAGCAGCAGCCAGCATTTGCTGAGTATTTATTCTTTTCCAAGCACTCTGCTAAGCACTTCACACACATTATATTATACAGGACAATCCATGCAGTAAGGTCTCTGATTAATTCCATCTTTCAGAAGAGACAATTGAGGTCCAGAGTAAGTAACTGGACTGACTGATCACCTAACTGATAATATGGAGCCAAATTCTGACCCCCGGCAGTTGGGCTTTATTTCTCAGACCCTTAAAAGAGCACTGGTGTTGCTGTGGACTAGCTGCTGGGTTGCTAACTGCAAGGCTGCCAGCTCCACCCCACCAACTGCTTTGAGGGAGAAAGATCCTCCTGTGAAAAGTTAGTCTCACACGAGTCCGAATCAGTTAGTCTCAGTGAGGTGGGTTTTTTTTTTTACTTCTCACCCCCTTCAGCAGTCCAGGTATTGTTTTGTAACCTAAGACCCACATCTTGGAACAGCCATACGGACAGTGAGAGGTCGACACTGTAGAACAGTCAAGGAAAGAGGCATTTCAAGAATAGAAGAAAAGGTACAAGTCAAAGACATACTTGGGTAAAACTCTCACATCTCAAGAAAGCTGGAATGCAAAATTAAACTATCAATGTTTCCTTGATCCAGCTCAAACTAAATAGAATGAAACCCGGCCAGGAGAAGGAGAGACTTAACAGAATATACCAATCTCATCGCCACGTCACAGTCATCAGCTCAGCCCCTGCCAGTTCCCTGCTTGAAGGGTCCTGGGCTGTCCCATCCAACATCGCATCCTGCTTCATTCAACACAATCGCACTCTCTACCATAGAGTCCGTTCCAACTCATCGTGGCCCTACAGAGCAGAGTAGAACTGCCACTTGGGGTTTCCAAGGCTCTGAATTTTTATGGGATCAAACAGCCTCATCTTTCTCCCATGGAGTAGCTGATGGGTTTGAACAGATGGCTTGGTGGGTAGCAATCTAATCCACCATGCTACCAAGTGCCCTTCCACATAGCCACATATTTTCTCTTTGCCTAGTGGCTGGTGTTGTATTGGTTACATGTTAGGCTGCAGCCTGCAAGGTCAGTAGTTTGAAACTACCTGCTACTCCAAGGAAGAACGACAAGGCTTTCTACTCCCATAGTTAGTCTTGGAAACCCAGAGAGACAGTTCTACCCTGTCTTAAACCCTGTTCTTGTGAGTCAGAATCCACTCCATGGCAGTGAGTTCGCTTTGGAGTGGCTTTAGAAAGTGAGTCTATGGTCACTAGATCTCCCTCTCTCTCTTTCTTTTCTGATGAGGGGCTAGGGATGGGTGCTGAACTAGAAACTCCTTGACAGACAGAGCCACCTCTGTGCACATAGCACCAGACTAGGCAAGATTTTACAGATGGCTCCAGACCAGAACAGATTTAAGAACTTATAATGTCTCACTCACTGGAGGGTCTCCAAATTCCTGTCATAAGAGCGAGAAGAGTCCTTTCTAGAATTTTCTTTCAGTAGCTTTGCAACTCAATCATCATTCCTGACCGTGAACATGAGCGAGCCTCTTGGTGCTTTAACCGTCTCTGTGGAATCTGCTGCAGGGCACTCCTTGCCCTTTTATGGTGGCGCTTTGGAACTGAGAAGACCTTATTCTGTCCTTACCTCAGCCTGTAAGATATCATGGTTTTGATAAAAGGTAACTCAACCTCTCATGATCCCAATTTAATGTCTCACAACTGAGTCCCTGAAGGAGCCTTGGTGAGTGGTCAGTTAATCGGTATCTCTAGAAAACAGAGCTTGGATAGAGCTTGTGAAAGGCCACAGAGACTTGCTAAGAGTTGTCTGCCTCCAGAGCTGCCTGATGTCACCCAGTAAGGTATGGAGCTGCCAGAAAGGCCCACCACGAGGGAGAAGAGCCGAGATACCCGCCAAGGGAGAGGTGAGGGGCCATAGTGGTCTGGCCCCAGCACACGTAGACTGAGCCTTCTCAGGATGTAGACAATATCCCCGGCGACCCTGGATTTGCTGCTAATGCTTGGAACTTGTCCCCATAGGGCCTGCTGCCTGGTGAGCTACATGCATTGGCTGTCTTAGAAGGTTCAGTTCTCCAACAGCACTAGGTTCAGTTCACAGTAGCTCTCCATTCCCCTCGCTCCCCTCTCACGTGGGCAAGGACTTCCTTTGACTTCGCAGCATAGTTGAATTCCTTACAGTACAACATGAAATGTGGGAGGCAGACTTCATGAAGGATGAACCCTCTACCTCCTTTCTTCATTGTGACATTGCTGTACTCACAGATAAAAGTCTCAAAACCATTTGAAAAGACCAAACCAAAAAACCTTGAATTCTTCTTGTGATTCATCCTCCCCACACCAGCGTGCTGCCCCTCGGGCTTCGGAATGGGGAAGCAGTCACGGAAGGCGCGCCACTGGGAATGCTTTGCCAACTTGTCCCATCCCCCTCGCTGAATTTCACCCATTTGTCCTGGATCCGTGTCCTCCCTCGTGCTAATTCCTCTCCCTCTCCAGGGTTTATACCGTTCATATATTTTCAGGCTATTATCATGCACCCACTTAGTCAAGCAAAACACATTAAGTTCTTTTTCATCTTTCCTCATAAATCAATCCCTTAATCCCTCCAAGCCCTTTAATTGTACGGACTGGCCCTCTCTGAACTCCATCCAGTTTCCCCAAGTCTCTGATACTGTTGTGACCTGGGGCTGCATGAAACTCCAGCTGCTGACTCACCAAACTCCAAGTGTCAAGGAACTACGCACACACACACAGGAATGCGCATGTGCACACACACATGCCCGTAGACATGTGCAGATATCACAGCCTGCCTTTGGCATCATCTGGGAGGTTAGACAACTTTGTCTAGCCAGCTGCGAGGACCCTTTCTGCAGTCATGTCATCAGGGAGTGACTGATGTATCTCTACGTCAACAGTGAGCCTGCAAGGCATGCAGACTTCCTAGAAGAAAAGCCTGCAGAAGTTTTACAGCCTCATAAGATTGTCACCAGCTATTCCCATGCACTACCTAAGAATAGAAACAGTGCTTCCAAGATCCAAGAGGCTTTGGGAATCCAGGAAAAGAGCACATTGAAATACCAGGCCGCTGGCAAATTAAAATCACCAGGAGATATCACTACACGTCCATCAGAATGACTAACATCGAGAAAACTGACCACATCAAATGTTGGGGAGGACACGGGGCAACCAAAGCTTCCGTGCATCGAGGGTGGAATTGAAAACAGAATAATAACTTGGAAAGAAATCTGGCACTTTCTTATAAACCTAACCGTACCCTAGGATCCAGAAATTCTACGGGATTTTTCACTCAAGAGAAATGAAGATATATGTATATACCGAGATTTTCACACCTATTTTTCTCTGAGACGATAAATAACTATTTTACTTTCTGTGCTTTTGAAAAGAGGGAAGGGAGTACATTCTTCTAAATCAATGTCTGAAGGCAAAGAACTGAGGCTGGCCAAGTAGAGTCAGTGTATACTAAAACTTGAGATTTGCATAACATTTAAAGGACATTCTTATCAAAATATCTTTCTGTTCCTTTGACATACAAGTTCATGATGAGATCAGACTTCAAAGCCATTATTTGGGAAGCATAGTGTTAACTAAATTTAAAATAAGGAAAGCTGTGATCGCCAAAGCTTGATGCTGCTGCCTGGTTTTCCCTGGTCTGTCTTTGGGGGCGGCCTTGCCGCTTTGCACTGTTCACTTGAGTGGAAAACATAAGCACTTTCCTCCTCGGACACGTTTCCGTCTGACAGCTTTCACACGTGTTATTGTCATAATATTAAATGAGGGCTTGCTTTGTGCGCCACAGTCTGAGGTGGTCCCTGAAGGGGTGGCTCCGTTTTAAAGGAAGGAGCAGCCTTTTTTGCATGTTTCCAAACACTTCTCTTTTTTAACACGTATTTTCATAGCAGCTTAGTAGTTTAAAATCCTGGAAAGGGCTCAGTTTATTTTCAATAAGTGACCAGGTAAATGTAAAATAAGAAAGTAGAAGACTAATCAATAATAAAAACAAACCAACCATTCACTCACACAGAGACACATCTCAAACACAGTGTGCTAGTGAAAGAAGCCTTCTTACACACATACGAAGAAAGCCTGTTTTATTCCTATTAATGGAAGTTCTAAGACAATCCAAATTAGCCGATCATGAACAAAAATCTCAGAAGAGGACATCAGCATCAGTCCACTCTCCAATGTGCTCGCTCTGATACCAAGGCCGGTCAGAGGAGCTTCACAGAGGGTTTGTCCAAGTGGGCCTCCAGTGTTCTTTTCCAGTGAAAGTATAACATGCACCACCGATCAAGCTTAAAGCAAAACATAAGGTTTTTAATTCCAAATAAATCAAATGTTTTCTAAGGAATCGTTAACTTGAGGTGCAATGCAAAAGCTGTAATCAGTGTCACTAAATTGTCCATGTAGAAATGGTTAAATGGCTATATGTGGTTTGTATTGTATTTTAAGTGAAAGTTTACACAGAAAAGTAGGGGCCTGTTTAACAGGGATGTAGACATTGAAACATTTCGACAAGCTGGTGAAGCCCTGGGAGCACTCACTAGTCCACGCCAAGCCATCTGGAAGACAGTTACCTGGATAAGTGACTAAAATGAGTCCATATTTGTGCCCAGCCCCAAAAACGGTGACCCAGAGTATGCACTGATTACAGAGCACTGTCCTTGTTATCACGTGCACGTAAACGTTTGCTGAAGATGGTTCAAAAGCAGTTGCAGCAATACAATGACAGAGAGGTGCCAGAAATTCAAACTGGATTCAGAAGCGGATGTGAAAAGGAAGATACCATTGCTGACTCAGATGGAACAATTATCTCCATGCGTCCCCCCTCCCCACCCCTTCCTGTTCAGTAATTCCAAATACATGTGAATTATCCCTCTTAATAATATCCCCTGTAACTTTTAGGCTTTCTTCATTTTTTTTCATTCTTTTTCTAATTGTTCCTCACACAAATGAACATCAGGTTTTGTTTTTGCTGATGCTTTCATTGATTCAACGCTCCTATGTCTTCCTATTATGATATCTATTTCTGATGATTTATAGTTTAGCTCCTGAATGTCTACTTGGTTTGTATGACTTTAAATTGTCTGATCATTTTGTTATTTTGTTCTTGTATTGTTTTCCTGAATTCTTCTAGAGTTTTGTCTACGTTCTCCTTGATCTTGAGTATTCTCTATATAATCATTTTTCGTTCTATCACCATTTCTTCCTTTGGAAGGTCATCTATCCCCTATTTTGCTCCTTTGTTTGACCCATCACACCCAATTTGTTCACATAATTTAGGATTGCTCTGCTGTCTTCAAGGCACTGAGTGTTGATTTATTTATAGATTATTTTATTGATTTTACATATGATTTGTTTTGTGGTTTTTTTGTTTTGATGTATCCAGAGTTTTGTTTCTCATCTTTCACTTTAGCATGCCTATCTTCTTTTGTACTGTTTTAATCTTTGTTGCCTTATAGTTCTGGTCTCTGTGTGACTTTGGGATATCTGTTGGCTGGACCTGATTTTCTCTCACTAATGAGTATGGTAAGTCACACTCACATGCAAGCGCTTGGTGATTATGTTTTTTATATCTTTCTTTCTTGGATTGAGTGTGGTTGGGAGAACAGATTCTTCCCTGGTCTTGGATGGTAAGTGGTGGGTTCTCAGGGGTCCTTATGAGACCATGGGTCTTTCAGTGTGGTGCTAGTCGTTCGATGGAGATCAGGACAGTCCTTATCTATTGTGAAGCAATGCAACCCCAATTGGCAGCGTAGGCCCCCTGCACATGCACAAGTTGACATTTCAGTAGTTAATGGGGTATCACGGGATTTCAGTGCAAGCACAGATAACCTGCAGGAACAGCTTGAGCATGATATTTATGCTGTTGCAGTCAGGTGGCTGTTGGACAAAAACACAAAGATCTCTGGCTCATCATTTGGCACCTGGGAGGATGTGACTCACATTGCTGGTGAGGTAATGTGTGTCTGACTGGTCACCTGCGGCTGGGTTCAGAGAACATTGTCACTCTTTGCTGGATTGGGGGTATGTGTACATGCCACCAGTTTCTAAGTCATCATGAGAGTACCTGGGCAACCACCAGTCATGATTGGCACCAGGTGCGAGTGGCATAGGAACTCATGGCACCAGTTGTTAGATGAACTAGGAAGCACATGTGGTGGCCGGAGGAAGCAAGCATAAGCCTTCTGTGGCAGGTGCAGCAGTGCATAAGCACACTGTGGATTGCCAGTGGGCATGGCTTCAAGGGGAGGGACCAGGGACAGGGGAAGGGTTCAGTTTCAGGTCCAATGACAATGAAAACATGGACACTGGATTACCAGGTGGAGAAGAGAGAGGGGGTTCACCACTAGTGACCAGGACAGAGAGGGAGAGGAGCATGTTCCCCTACTCTCTAGTAGGGGGGCCAGAATACTTTCTACTGAGTCCAGCTGTCAATCAGGACCAAGACCTGGCTGAAGGAAAGGCAGTGGGCAATGTTCAGTGTCTGGTGAGGTCAATCTCTAGCTACCATGCAAGGACCCCCCCACTCTTCCAGTGCCATCCTCCCAAATGACCAGAGACCACCCTTCTGCCATTTTCTGGCTCCCTCCCTGCTCTGTGGTCACCTGGATTCTCGGGGCATTCAGCCACCGTCCTGCATCTCCCTCCCTTAGCTCATGCTTTGTTCATCTTGTTCCACTCCAGTTTTGTCTACACGGTATCTCTGTCTCCTATTAGGGACTCCATGAAGTTATCTCCCTGTGTTTCTCACCGAGAACCACTGATAATTTTGTATCAGGATGGCCATCCTGTGCTGGGCCAGCTGATAGGGCACCTATAATCCGTAAATATCCTCATGTGCCATTTTCATTCCATTTCTATTGTCCATTAGTGTGAGAGCTAATTCTTTCTCCTTCCATTTGTTGTTCTGGGTGCCCAGGTTTTTATTTATATCTGTTTCACTTGATTTCTCAATGTTTTTGCTGCCACTGTATGACAAGAAGCGACTAAGCCACTATCTTGGGACATTTCCTCCATTTGTATTTATCTTGCTCTGTATATTCTCAACAGCAATAAATTAATAAAATTTAGGAGGAAAGGAGAAATTAACTTTTATTGAGAATCTACTATATGCCAAATGCTTTATACATCTTCTCATTTAATTTCAGTCTTCATTGAACTTTATACCACTATTTTTAAGTAGGAAAAAAAAACCTGAGCCTCAAATTGAGTATCCCCTGCAAAAGTCACACAGTAACAGGTTTAAACTCAGTTCTCTAGGGCTTCAAAATTAATTCTCTTCTATATCTTTCCAGGTAAGTTATCAGTACCATGATCTCTAAGAAATCTGTATTTAAAATACTTTGTCCCACTGATCCTGAACTACCCATCAAAATGATCGAAATCCAAGCAACTCAATATGCAAAACTATCTCCCCAGTTACTCTTTTTTTTTTTTTCAGAAGTAGCATAACACTTGTTCATCAAGTACATGTCCCAAATCCTAGTTTAGAAAAGATCACTGTTAATAGCAATCAGACAGTGGGTGGCTTGGGGTATAAGAAGAGAAAAAGCAGTGTTACTTGAAGTCGTCTTCTGCCTCGAGGCATCTTTGTGCTTAGTGAAAGGGACCCATCTGTTCTAAGGATCATGGACCACCATAATCTCATCACCTGGGTTTGCAATACCTGAGACTATACAGAGCCAACTACCTTGAGGTATTATCTTCATCTTCTGAGAATTCTTTAGTCTGAGAAGGTCTTGACTTCTACATTCCAGGGATTTCTATGAGGTAGAAAGCACTTCATCCCTACAAGCAAAGGAGTCTGCATCTCAAGGAGGATGGATGCCCTTTGGCACAGATGCCTGCAGGCAAGGGTGAGGGGCTGGGAAATAAAGAAGAACGACAGCTACTATCCCCTGAAGGGCAGGTGGGCAGCTTCTGAGAGCATCCAGGGCTTCTAAGAGTCATTCAGGCAGCGCTTTGGTCAATGTTTCCTCTGTAAGGCAGGTCTTGATGTTCTTAGAGGCATAAAAATATTACGCAAAGGAGAAATGAAGGCTTGGGCTCCAAAAATGAACTCTTCCCTGCCAACATCTTAATATCAATAAGAGCAGGTTCAAATAAAACATCAAGGAGAATCTGTAAAGGGAAAGTTAGTAAAAAATCATATCATTGTAAAGGTGGGTGAGTGCAGAGTGGAGACTCAAAGCCCATCGGTAGGCAATAGGATACTCCCTTACTGAAGGGTTGAGGGGAGGAGATGAGCCAGTCAGGGTGCAGGGTAAAAATGATGAAACGTATAACTTTCTTCTAGTTCTTAAATGCTTCCTCCCCCCCACTATCATGATCCCAATTCTACCTTACAAATATGTCTGGACCAGAGGATGTACATCGGTACAGATAGCAACTGGAAACACAGGGAATCCAGGGCAGATGACTCCTTCAGGACCAGTGGTGAGAGTGGTGATGCCTGGAGCATGGAGGGAATGTGGGGTAGAAGGGGGGAACCGATTGCAAGAATCTAAGTATTGCCTCCTCCCTGGGAGAGGGACAGCAGAGAAGAGGGCGGGGTGGAGACGTCGGACAGTGTAACCTATAACAAAATAATAATAATAATTTATCAATTTTGAAGGGTTCATGAGGGAGGAGGGCATGGGGAGGGGGGGAATGAGCAGCCAATATTAAGGGCTCAAGTAGAAGGCAAATGTTTTGAGAATGATGAGGGCAACAAATGTACCTATGTGTTTGACACAATGGGTAGATGTATGGATTGTGATAAGAATTGTACAAGCCCCCAATAAAATGATTTCAAAAAATTACTCTGAGGAATGTATGGAACTGAGGAGGGGCATTCCCTCTATAGCTGTGAAGATGGTAGGATGTATGCACGTATGTGTGTGAGAGAGAGGGAGGGAGGGAGGGTGGGTGGAGAGAGGGAAGGAGGGATGGAGAGAGAGTGGTGAAGTGATATATTGCACGGCACTGTCTAAATAGACAGTGTTCCACTCCTAACCAGAAGGTCAGCAGTTAAACCCACCGGTCCCTTGAGGCGAGAAAGATGTAGCAGTCGGCTCCCATGACGATTTCAGCTAAGAAAACCGTAAGGCGCAGTCTTACGCTTTCCCACTGGGTCAATGTGAGTCAGAATCAACTCAAAGGCACACACCAGCAACAACATCACAAAGTGTACAGGTGCCTGTTCCAATAGCTATTATCCCACTTCCCTCAGAGATAGAAAATTTAGCTGGACACATTTCCACCCAGGAAAATTCTAATTATTATTCTCTGTTTCCATTACAGGTAGATATTGTCTTATACCTAAATCACTACATGAAACTTCTAAAAACACTCATTAAAAGGGAGAAGGGAGTATTTTTCAAGGGGATATGAGACTATATTTCTAGCTGCCATCTCAGACTATCAGAATGAGTCCAAGATGCCACACCCTAAAGTTAGCAGAGTAGAAAGCTAAAAGTACCTATATATTCGAGCATAAACTGACCCGAATATCACCTAATTTTACCACAAAAAACTGCACTAAAAATGTGCTGAAAAACTCAGCTTACACACAAGTATATATGGTAGCTTGGGTTCCTGGTGCCAATCTCTAGGTTTCTTTCATATAAGAAAGTCACAATTATGAAACTTTTTTCGGCTGCTAATGGTTGGGGTTATAGGTCCCGTGCAACTGAACCTAATTCTAAATGAGATATATGATTGGGTAGATTCAATAAATAGAATCACTTTAAGAGGGTTTTTTTAACAATAACTAGCCAAAGTACCAGAATTCTTGGTGGTGGAGTAGGTTATGCATTGGGCTGCTAACCACAAGGTCAGCAGTTTGAAGCCACGAGCCACTCCAAGGGAGAAAGACGAGGCTTTCTAGTTCTGTAAAGAGTTCTAGCCTCAGAGACTCATAGGGAAGTTCTACTCTGTTCTCCAGGGTCATCGTGAGTCAGAATTGGCTCGAAGGCAGTGAGTTTGAATTTTGAGCCAAAATATCTCAAAAGTTTGCTGATCCCTGAACTAGCCCCTATAATCCCAATCAAGAAGAGGTGGTTATCAGAGGACAAAGGCTCATGCCAGTTCAGTCATGGCTGATGCAGCAAAATTGGAACAGTCTCGAATTTTGAAATACTGGATATACTGGAACAGGAAAAAATTACAGGTTCAAGCCATGTCATGGGTGACTCAGAAGAATCATGTGGGCCCTTTCAGAAGGCTAATGTGGGAGAGGGGATTATTGCCAGGATTTCGGGGAGCGCCACACATTTCATGGTATAAAGTCAGCCACCATCTTTAAGCCAGGCCCCACTGTTTCCCACTCTGCCATTCAACAGCTTTGGTTGCTATTTCACATACACACTGCCCTTGCTTACTAGGAGGGAGATGACACTCTAGCAGGCTGTGGATCCATGATTTTTCCTGTCCTGGTTATCATTCTGATACAACCACATTTTTAAAATGTGGGTTCATTGTAGTTTTGCTTCATCAGCCATGACTAAACTTGTGAGAACCAGTTTGAAGCCCTGCCATTGAATGTAGTGCCATGCCTCTCCAATTTAAAAAGGCTAGAGGCCAAAGACGACTATTCTCAAGCTACTCAACCAAAGACATCATTTCAATCAGATTCATCTATTCAGAACACTGAACGTTTTTATGAGGGGTGGGGATAAACACGGGTTCGTCATTAAGGAGGCCTCAGCAGTGCCTTCGAAATCAAGCAAGCTCTAAAGTTTCTACTTTTCCTTGGGAAATGTTTTAAGAAAGTGATGTGTGCTTTAAGAACTAGATTTTGAGTAAGCAGTCAAAAAGTCTCAAGACCACAAGCTCCCTAGTGAGATGATAGGAAAATGCAAAATGATGGCGAAGTTTCAGGCACTTTCTCTCTTCACCAATCACAGTGGGGTAAAGACCACACCCAAACCACTACCCTCACTGCCACTGGAGTCCCTGCTCATTCCTAGTGGCCCCTGTGAGTCTCCAGGGCTGTAACTGTTTATGGAAGTAGAAAGCCAGTCTTTCTTCCACAAAGTTGCTGGTGGTTTTGAACTGCAGACCACATGTGTAACCACTACGCTACCAGGGATCCTATGGGGGTAAAGACATCTTCCTGGAACTCATCCCAAGACCAGCCTGCACCCATGGAGATGTTTCATAATACAGTGTGTTTCTAAGCATTCACACGTGTGCATTTCCACTGTGTCACACGTGGTTCCAAAGCCTTCAGTACACAGTGGTCAACCAGCAGAGGGGAAGCAAAGGTTCCAGGTGATGGCCGACTTCAAGGGCGTCATTTAGCCACCTCAACTCTGAAGATTAGTGAGGATTTCCCGTTCCATCGCAGTCATGATCTGGAGAAAGGTGGTGTATTAGTCTAGGTACTTTGGAGAAACAAATCCACGGCGACTCAGGTATAAGAGAGTTTTATGTAAAGAAAAGGTGCATCACGAAAACATCCCAACCCAATGCTGCCCAAGTCCACAAGTCCAACATTAACCCATTAACCCAACACCAGTCCACAAAGTCCTCCACCTCACAAAACAGAGGCAATGATGCCGACTGCAGGAGGAAAGCTGAGTCCATGAACGTGTAAGCATCTCAGCACTGGCAAGGGTCTCCACACGGCTGCTCCAGCACCCAGGGCTGCATCGGGATAGATCCATGCGGCTTCTCCTTGGGGATGTCTTGTAGGAAATCCATCTTGCAAGCTGAAGCAGGGAACTGCTAAGGCAGCTGCACCCGATGCAACCATCACAAAACAAGAGACCCGAGAACTAGAAAGGCGAGGCTTCACCACCCATCTATCCCTCCGCCTTTCAACCAGCACCACATGTGATTATCTGCCAGGCTGGCACAATTAACTAACTCAGGTGGCTTCACGGAGTTCCAGCACAGCCTGTCATTTCTATCCGGAAGACTGTGTGAAGACACCCCTTCGACCAATAAAGCTTCTCAATGGATTATTTCTGCTTCCCACTCTCTCACTTCCCATAACGATTTCATGCGTTTTCTCAATAGACACACCAACGTCACGCTTCCACATTCTCCCTTCACTCCCATTCTTCGTCGGGATTATGAAACTCTCTGGGAGAGTAACATTGTCCACTCACTTACAACCTCAAATGACAGCCAAGCAGGAAGGGAAAACTAGCGGTAGGCTTTCTGAGGTCAAGGTTTGAGATAAAGATTAAAACTGCATCAATTACAAAGGTTAAACCCGGCAGTCAGCCCTACCAAAAAAAAAGCAATGCCATCACATAGATTCTGACTCAAATGAAGCCAAGTAGAACTGCTCCATAGACTGTCCAAGGCTGTGAATCTGTACAGAGCACAGTGCCATCTCCTTCTCCTGGGGAAGGGCTGCTGGCTTCAAACTACCGACCTTTCCGTTTGCAACTAAGCACTTTACCACTGCGCCAGAAGGGCTCCTAGTCCGTCCTAAGATCTGCAATTCTAGCAATTCATAAAAGCAGCCCCTTTGTTAGTAGTGCTTGAAGAGCTTTTGAAATATAATTGCAACATGGTCCAAAATAAAATAAAAATTTAGATTTTCTTTTACAGAGGCTGTGAACAATACTGTCCTTTTTACAGCAGCGGAAAGCCTCGAGACATCCGTTATATTCCTTCAATGAGCTTTGTTCAATAAATGCTAAGCCTTAAAGCTTTTAAATGTATTAAAGTGATTATGATATCATCACTCCAAAGGCATTTCAATAGAACATTAAGACGGAAACAATTTCCCTCCATACAAATGGCATAACAGTAACACAAAGTTGATTAAATGCACATTGTATCAAAAATATTTTCAGTACTTATAGAGATAGATAGATAGATAGATGGATAATGTTAACTACAACCTAGGGAAGAGGAGCGAAAGTGATAAGGCATTCAGAGGAGAGTAAATTTTAACAATAAATTTTCAAAATTTAAATTGTAACTTGATGGTGACTTTGCTTGCTGGTTTATTGGTGAAGTCACACAGCACAAGAGAGAGTGGGGTCAAAATTAATAAATACTGAAAAAGAACAAGTCTAGGTTTTCTCTTCTCATAAGCCCAAATATATTCCCTACTCACTTATGCCATGTTTCCTTAAACACCTCAGTGTGGCAACTGGTGGAAATATGAATCTATTTATGTAAAATGTCGCTTGAAATACCCCGGCAACAACTCTGGAAGGGGCACGGGGCTAACATCAACCCGGGAGGTGTAGAAAAGTTAGGACAATAGATGAGGCATGGGTCAGAGCAAAACTGCAAAACGTAAGATTCTCTGTCTTGTAGGAATATTACAGAATTCTACTAGCACATATAAGGGGATTATAAATTCATATTTGAACTTATCCCCTATTAAACTTTCAGTAAAAGGGTCAGTTGGCTGACTGACAAAGCCAAGGCACCGGGAGGGGTAAAAAGGAGAAGCTGATACCAAGGGCTCAAGTGGAAAGCAACTGTTTTGAGAATGATGATGGCAACAAATGTACAAATGCGCTTGACACAACGGATGTATCTATGGGTTGTGATAAGAGTAGTACGAGCCCCCAATAAAATGATTTTAAAAAAAAAGCCAAGGCACCTTGGTTACATGGTAAAGAAGAAATTCTTGTAGTCACTCCTGACAGATAAAATTAAGAAAAGGGGAGGTTGCAGTTCCTTTTAAGTGTATATAGATGAACTCCTTAAATCTTCATGGTTAATACTCTGCCCTTCTATTTTGCTCAGCTTTGGAGGGAGGATATTTTCCACTGGCACTTAAAATTTTGAGAGCACCCTAACTTGAGATGGATGTGTGACAGGGTATCGTGGTTGTTTTTGTAAAGGGTATCAATTTGAAGCTTGTCATATTTTGGTTTAGTTTGGTTTTGGCTTGTCATATTTTGTATGAACACTTCTCATCAATTTTTTTGTCTCTTTTCAGTTTGTATGCATGGAAAAAGGACCCAAGATGGTGGACTAGGTAGATATACTACCCAGACCCTTTACAACAGTGGTTCTCAACCTGTGGGTCGCGACACCTTTGGCGGTCGAACGACTCTTTCACAGGGGTCGCCTAAGACCATCAGAAAATACATATTTCCAATGGTCTTAGGAACCAAGACACCACTCCTCCCTTTATCTGCCTCCAGGCGGGTCCACCCACATGCAGATAACGCCCACCTACGAGTACCCAGTGTGAAGACTGTTACCAATGCTACACCATGATTCAAGACAAAATTTCATTTATTTTTAATTAGAAATAAATATTTCACAATATATAATTACATATTGTTTTTGTGATTAATCACTATGCTTTAATTATGTTCAATTTGTAACAATGAAAATACATTGCATATCAGATATTTACAGTACCATTCATAACAGTAGCAAAATGACAGTGATAAAGTACCAATGAAAATAATGTTATGGTTGGGAGTCACCACCACATGAGGAACTGTCGTGGCATTAGGAAGGTTGAGAACCACTGCTCTACAACAACAAAAATACAAGAAATCAAGTAAAACATATGAATAGCAATTGTGGAACTCTAGGCTTAAATGAAAAGATAAAGAAGAGCAAATACCAAATTGAAGAAGAAGCTGATCAGAACAGTGAGCCATGGGTCATAGAGGTGGTAAGTTCCCAACTGACCTGGCACAGCACAGCCATTTTGAGTCTCACAAGCAGTCCTCTGCATCAGCAGCACCTACACAGTGTCCGTCACCCAGAGGTGAGATCACCATCGTTACCATGCACAACCTCTCAGTGACCAAAGCATGACCTCCCACCCCCTCACCCTTCTCCCTCTGTCCTTCCCCAACTTGGTGTTCCATATGACTTTACCCACCCCAACAACATTCCTACCCATCCACTACCTTGGCAGCCTGAGAAGCACGCCAGTGTATCCAGGTGCACTTTCACCACCACCACAAAGTCCAAGCCAAGACACTTGGCAAACATCCAGAGAAGAGCTGACACCAGTTCTGTTCTGACAATTCCAGAACATAGAAAAGGATAAACTATATCAAATTCATTTTATGTAACAATCATGACCTTGATACCAAAATGTAACAGATAACACTAAAAAAAGAAAATTATAGATTGATATCCCTCATGAACATAGACACAAAAATCCTCACCAAAATCCAACAACAAATCAAAAAGTGACCAAGATCAGATTCATATCAGGTATGCAAAAATGGTTTAATATTACAAGAACAATCAACGTAACCAACCATCTAACTGAAACAAAGGGCAACAGCCACACGATTGTGTTGATTCAGATAGAAAGACATTCCAACAACAACAAAAAGAAAATATGTATAGAGAGAAAGACATTCCACAAAACCCAACATCCGTTCCTGATAAACACACTCAGTAAAATAGGAATCGAAGGGAAATTCCTCAACATAAGTAAGGGTATATACACCTTAAAGCCAACACCCTGGTGGTGTAATGGGCTACATGTTAGGCTGTTAAGCAGACATTTAAACCCAGCAGCTGCTCTGTGGAAGGAAGATGAAGCTGTCTCCTCAGATAAAGGCTCAACTTCTCATAAACTCTAACAAGCAGGTCTTCTCTGACCTGGAAGTTGAAACTCACTCAATAGGAGTGAGTGAGTGAGTGAGTGAGTGAGTGAGTGAGTGAGTGAGTGAGTTATACAAAGGCAATGGCCAACCTCATTCTCAATGGAGAGAGATGGAAAATATGCCCCTGAAAAACAAGAACCAGACAAGGATGTCCTTCACCACAAACTCCTATTCATTATCATATAGAAAAATCTTAGCCATTGCAATAAGGCAAGAAAAGGAAATAAAAGGCATCCAACTTGGGTAATGAAGAAGTACAGTTATCTCTGTTTGCAGATGAGGTGATCCTATGTAGAGAAAATCTCATAGACTCAACAAGAAAACTACTGAAACTAATAGAAGGATACATTATAGTGGCAAGATCAACATACAGTTGATCAGTTAGATTCGTCTACATTAGTGTTCCTCAAAGTGGGCAATGCCACTCCCTAAGAGTGATCTAGGAGGGCTGAAAAATCAGGAGCTATATTTCAAAAGGCTCTCACTGCCATGGAGCAATTCTTTATTTTCTGAAAAGGGGAAATAGACCACATATTTTCTGAAAAGGGGAAATAGACCACCTATGCTCTACACTAATAAAGAGAACCCTGAAAAGGAAGTCAGAAGAAATGAGATTTATAATTGCCACCCAAAAGATGAAGTCGGAGCTCTCATCCTCTCTTGACCTAAAAACATACTACGTAGCCGTGGTAGTCCAAATCTATTATCGGTACAATGACAGGCACAAAATCCAGTGGAACAGAACTGAACACCCTGAAGTAAAGCCATCTACCTATGGAAGTTGATCTTTGACAAATGGCCAAAATCCGTTAAGTGGGAAGAAATCATCTCTTTAATAAATGGCAAAACTGTATCTATGTTTTCAGAAAAAGGAAACAGGACTAGGATCTCTCATCGTATACAAAATGAACTCAAAGTGGATCAAAAATCTAAATCTAAAACCTAAGGCGATAAATAGCATCAAAGAAAAACCTAGGGACAAACATGGCACACTGAAGTGGTTAAGGAACATATGTGAGTGGGAAATATATTTGGGCAAAATAGGGGTCCTAATGCACGGTATAAATATACAATTAAACATAACAAAAATGCGCAAACAGCAGAAAACAAACTAGATGGTGGGAGGCCTGCTACAAACTAAACATTGGTGTACATCAAAAAATACTTTAACTAGAGAGTTCAAAGATCGCCATGGGAGCCCTGGGAGTCCTGGTCTTGTGGTGGTTATGCCTTGGGCTGCTCACTGCAAAATCTTCAGTACAAACCTACCAGCCACCCAGCAAAAGAAAGGGCTTCCTACACTCTCAGAGAGTTGCAGTCTCTAGGCAGTGCAGAGGAAGCCTGCACCGTAAAGATAAGGAGGGTTGGGGAGCAAGCACCTGCGGTAAAAGGGGGAGGAGAACGCAGGAAGAGCCATCATCAGAACTGTTGCCCCCCAGCCACACAGGTTCTTGTTTTCATCAGCTTTTGCCATAGCTTTTTAATTCTATCTGGAAAAATATTGGCCCAGGGTGAAAGATGATAAATTTTTTCCTCATGGTAAATAAGCAAGAGCAGACCCAACTTTTGAAGTACTACAAACACATGGAGATGAATAAGCCTACACTTGGAAACAAAAGTCATAAAGAGCCGCCTCTCTCGATCTAATGAACAATGTTCTTTCATTGAATATAAAGATTTCAAGCTGATATATCGGCAGTATGCAGCTCTCTTCATTACGGTTGGAGTTAATGACACTGAGAACGAGATGGCTATTTATGAATTCATCCATAACTTTGTGGAAGTTTTAGATGAATTCTTCAGCCAAGTGAGTGAATTAGATATAATTTTAATCTGGATAAAATACACATCATTTTGGATGAGATGGTGCTAAATGGCTGCATTGTGGAAACCAACAGAGCAAGAATACTTGCCTCTCTACTAATTCTTGATAAGATGTCAGAGCTGAATCATGGAAGAGACAACACCCACTTACAGGAAATGTGGGTGTCGTGGAATACCTCCCAACATCTGCAGCCCACAAGAATCTGGAAGACCACACATGGCAAAAGAGGGTATCCTTCCAAAGACATTAGAACCAGGAGTTTGCCACAGTTCCAAAAGGGGAAAACAACTGTATTTCACAAGATGATGTACAAAGAAAGTTTTATCTCAACCGACAAGTTTACATTCTTACTTTTTAAAATCATCTTTCCCCTTGCATCGAATTTTGTTGAGTACCAAAGGAACCCTTTTGGGGCTCTATTTCCTTTTGCAAATTTAATTAAAAATTGGAAAGGAGTAGAGAAGGCTAACTTTATGCCAGTCTCATAAAATTAACTTGATTATTTTGAATAACAGTTTTAACAGAGTGTGTAGAAAAGGGGAATTAAAAGACAATGGAATTTTCCCACATTAAAAAAAGAAAGAAAGAGTTACAGTCTCACAAACTTACAGGGGCAATTGATGCCCATGAGTTTGGTGTTTGGGTTTATGGCACCCTGGTGGTGTAGTGTTAACTCATTCGGCTGCTAATTATGAGGTTAGCAAGTTTGAAAGCACTGGTGCCCCACAGGAGGAAGAAGATTGCTGTTCCCATAAAAAGTTGCAGTCTGGAAATCCACAGGGGCAGTTCTACCTTGTTCTGTAGCGTCATTATGAGGCATAGCCAACTAGATGGCAGTGAATTTGATTAGTTTGGGGGGTTGATAGCAGAAAAACTTGGCAATAACTCACCTGTAAAGGGACTGATCTCTAAAATTTATAGAAAATTCAAGCACCCAAGGGCAAAAAGACAATCTAATTTTGAAGTAGCCGGAGGACATGAACACCCAGTTCACCCAAGAAGACATTCAAGCAGCCAACAATCACACGAAGAAATACTCACATTAGCCATTGGAGAGATACAAATCAAAACACTGAGATATCGCCCCACCCTTGCATGAATAGCAAAGTCCAAAAAGAGAAAACAGCAAATGCTGGCTAGAATGTGGAGAAAATGGAACTTGGAATGGAATGGAAGACAAAGTGGTGTAACCACTGTGGAAAACATACGGTGCCTCCTTAAAAGGTTGGAAGTATAAATACCGTATGATCCAGCAAGTCCACTGCTAGGTATATATCCTAGAGAAATACAAACACTGACATGAGTATATATATGTATACTCATGTTTATCACAGTACTATTCACAATAGCAAAAAGATAGACACATTCAAATATCCATCAAGGAAGAATAGCTAAATAAATTACAGTACATACACATAATAGGACAATGTCAAAGAATAAGAAAGATCTGCAAACACTTCATTACATGAATGAACCTGGAAGATATTATGTATATATAAAAAGTCAATCACTATAATATCTTTATATTTTTATGAGACCATGATTATAAAAAGTCAAGAGAAGAGTTTTGCCTGAAAATAAACATTCTTTGTTGTTTATCAAGAGTGGAATGAGCCAAGATAGTAAATCACTACCTAGAGGGTAGGCACATATTAACTTTGGTGAAGAAGAAAGCAATATATAATGAGAGAAGTTGGCAAAAGATGAGTGTGTTAGTCTGAGTTGACTAGAGAAACATTCATAGAGACTCATATGTGTATAAGAAAGAGCTTTATATTTGAAAATGATGATGGCAACAAATGTACAAATGTGCTTGACACAATGAATGTATGTACATATTGTGATAAGAGCTGTATGAGCCCCCAGTAAAAAAAAATTTTAAAGAGCTTTATATAAAAGAGCAATTGTATATTGAGAAAACATTCCAGCCCAGTTCAGATCAAAGTCCATAAGTCCTATATTAGCCCAAATTCCTCTTCAGACTCACACGGCACATGCAATGATGCCGAATGCAGGAAGATCACAGGTCAGTGGATGGAAAGTCTTGTGGCTCCAATGGCGGTGGAAGCATCTCAATGCTGGTGCCGGGTCTCCACGTGGCTCCTCCAGCTCCAGGGCTCTAGCTCCATCAGTGTGTCTCCATGTGCCTTGTCAACAGGAATGTGAAGCAGAGGGTGGGTCTGACCTCTACTGAGCTATTTATCTCTATTGAGCCTCCAAAAGAAGTCATCAAGCTGCAACCTAATTGACAGACTAAACTCCACCCCTTCACTCAAGTTGACAGGAGATTATGTAACTGCCATAATGAGGAAGGAAAATTAAGATACTAAAAGGGGTACAAGAGTTAAAGTCAACAGAAGTAAATACTATCATATCCCCAATTCTACATAATAATCTATGGGTGGATATAAACAGGTAAGCTGAAAATGAAGAAAGATAAATAAAACTTTATTCATGAACATATGGCTGGCATTGTAGTTCTGCTTTGGGCTGCAATCCACATGGTTGGCAGTTGGAAGCCACCAGCAGCTCTGTGAGAGAAAGACCAACTTGGGCTTTCTACTCCCATAAGCAGTTACAGTCTCAGAAACTGACATCAGGATCGCTATGAGTCAGCAGTGAGTTTCATGAACATGTAGGTTTGACAGGATATTTCTAGATATGTATTTATATGTGCTGCAAATACATCACGAATAGAGTAGAGCATTCCGGGAGAAATGTAATGGAAACTTCTTAGCTATAACCAAACACCTTGAGGGAATGAGTTGCTGTGCTTGGGTACTCAGGACCATAGTCTTAGGGGACATGAAGGTCAATTGACAGAACATAGCCTACAGAGGCAATATGCTACATCTTTGGTGAGTTGTGACTGGGGTAAACGCCTGAGAGCTCAGGGGGCAGGCAGAGCAGCAGCAACCAGGCAACACAGATTCAAGGTAGCTCTCTACCCCGTGCCCTGTGGTCCACAGGCATCCAGCAAGGGCCCTCCCACAGCCAAGATGCTCTAAAGGAAGGTCAGCTCAGCAGAACCAGTGGGGAAGCAGGAGTTCATGAGAAGGCCAGTGAGGTTGTCAGGGAAACCTGTACCTGCAAAAGTAGAGACAAAGCCAAAAAAAGCAGGAAGAAAGGATAAATCTTCAGAGAAAAAGAGTGCAAGCAAAAGGAAAAAGGGGAGCAAAGGGAAAACAGGCTGAAGTAGAAACTAAAGAAGATTAACCTGCCGAAAATGGAGAAATGAAAAAGGAGGAGAGTCCAATCTCTGATGAAGCAGGAGAAAAAGAAGCCAGGTTTGATTAATGTGTATCTACCATGCCTTATCCATGGATCTGTTCTCTCCTTTCTTGTACAATCTAGAGGAATATTTTTATCAACTATTTTCTAAATACAAGTTGTTTAGTAGTTCTAGGAATATTTTTAAGAAGGAAGAAATCCCACTTCACCCCAATTATTTTTAAGTATAAATGCTTTTGATGAGAAATCATTTACTGGTTATTTATTTGGGGGTACAATCAGAAAATAGTGGGATGTTGAATTGTGGGAAGATTTGACGGTCTTGGGCATCAAATTAACATTCCATGGGCTGAGCGGGGGAGAGGGTTGTATTCCTAATATAAAACATACTTAATGGCAATTTGGAATCACTGTCATGCATTTGCATGACTTGAACACTTAAAATTTTGTTTCCATGATTTTATTTATTTTTTAATAGAATTGTGTCCGAAAATCATTTAGTCATCATGGCTTTCTTGTCAGAATTGTGTGCATTCTATAAGACCTTTGGTTGTGGTAGTCCAGTTTTTCTAATAACTTTGTTATGTGCTGTGTTGGGCTGAACATTTGAGTGTTTAGTGTGTGTGACATTAAATTGTGAGTTAGTGGGATTTAAGATGTAATGGCTTATCAACATTTGAAGATAATGGTACTTGATAACCTCTTAAAAATTGCCTCCAAATTTAAAGCTGACAAGTTACTGGAATTTAAAAAAGAATTATATATGCATGCCATTTTAGGATTTTTGGTACATGCATTAAGAGGAGCAAATGAAAAGGGAAGGAAAGAGAATGGAACACATCCTGGCCCACCAAGTCCCAAAGATGATATTCCTGCTCAGAGCAGCCAGTGCACACAGAGGACCATAGGGCTGGCCCCACCACGAGACACGACATCCCTCATTGACCCATATTGCTATGAGGGACAACACTGGAAGCACAGTGAAGGAATTGTGCCTGATCTGACTCCACCACACTAGGGCAAAACGCTAAGGGCGTTCAACAGAGCAGCAAGGGGAGCAGAGCAATGAAGTCCCCAGGGAATACCAAAAATAGACTTTCAGGCTAGGCACACCATCAGAATTGACCAGAAAACCCTCCTAAAGGTCAACAAACTATCCTGGAATTACTTATAGGCTTTTCTTTTTCTTTTCTTTTTTTTTGTCATTGGTTTTTTTGTTGTCGTTCGGTTTTTTGTTTTCACTTGTTGCTTTGTTTTGCTCTGCCTTGTTTCTGTGTTTATTATTTTCTCTGTATTTCTAGCTAGGTAAGATAGGTGGGATAAAAAAATCCAGAGGAGAAAACAACTAGACCTTGTTCTGGGGATACACGGGAGAGGGGAAGGCGAGAGAAAGGAAATGGGTGTTAACAAACCCAGGGACAAGGGAACAACAAGTGATCTAAAATCGATGGCAAGGAGGGCGTAGGATGCCTGGTAGGGCTTGATCAAGGGCAATGTAACCGAGAGGAATTACTGAAACCCAAAGGAAGGTCAAACATGATAGTGAGACAAGAGGAAAGTAAAACAAAATAGATGAAAGAAATAGGAGGCAAAGGGTATTTATAGAGGTGTAAATACAGGCATGTACATATGTAAATATATTTACATATAATGATAGGAAAATAGATCTATGTACATATATTTACTTGCTAAGTATTAATATAGCAGATGGACATTGGGCCTCCACTCAAGTACTTCATCAGTGCACGGACACTCTGTTCTATTAACCTGTCATTCCATGATGCTCACCTTCCTGACACATTTGCTGAAGAAAAAATGGGTGCATAAACAAATGTGGTGAAGAAAGTTGATGGTGCCTGGCTATCAAAAAATATAGCATCTGGGGTCTTAAAGGCTTGAAGATAAACAAGCAGCCATCTAGCTGAGAAGCAACAAAGCCCACATGAAGGAAGCACACCAGCCTGTGTGGTCTTGAGGTGTCAATGGAATCTGGTATCAGGCATCAAAGACACAGAACAAAAGTCATATCAATGTGAATGAGGGGGAGTACAGAGTGAAGACCCAAAGTTCATCGATAGACAACTGAACATCCCCTTACAGGAGGGTCACAAGGAAGAGATGAGCCAGTCAGGGTGCAGTATAGCACCAATGAAACAACTTTCCTCTAGTTCTTTAATGCTTCCTCCCCCGACTATCATGACCCCAATTCTACCTTACAAATCCAGCTAGACCAGAGCATGTATACTTGTAGAGATAAGAGCTGGAAACACAGGTAATCGAGGATTGATAAACCCCTCAGGACCAAAAATGAGAGTAGTGGTACCAGAAGGGTAAAGGGAAGGTGGTGAGAGAAAGGGGGAACTGATCACATTGATCTACATATAAACCCCTCCCAAGGGGGTGGACAACATAAAAGTGAGTGAAAGGAGACATCAGTCAGTGTAAGACGTGAAAAAATAATAATAATTTATAAATTATCAATGGTTCATGAAAGAGGGAGTATGGGGGAGGGAGGGGGAAAATGAGGAGCTGATACCAAGGGCTCAAGTAGAAAGAAAATATTTTGAAAACGATGATGGCAACATATGTACAAATGGATGGATGGATGGATTATGATAAGAGCTATATGAGTCCCCAATAAAATGATTTAAAAGAAAAAGAATGCTGTACAAATTGTTCATAATGTCTCTGTACTTAATCACTTTCATATACCTTCTAACGTGACAAATAAAATGCATGAGGCCATTTGCCTTTACCAATTAATTTAAAATGATATTCTTTTAAATAAAATAAGAAAATGCAAAAAAAAAAAAAAACAATCAATAAAATGCCTGTTACAAAAGAAAAGAGCCTGTGAGTGACCTCTAAAGTGTCATCATTGTTCTCACCCTGACCAAAGCAATGAATAGTAAAAAATCAAACACACATGGAAATAATTACTCCAAAGGGCAATGGGCCATATAAACTCCAGCTTCCAAGACATTGAAACCAAAATACAAATAGTGTCCAACTATCATTGCCGACCTGAAAGCTATCACAATAAAAGGTCCTGAATAGAGTGGGGGGAAATTGTAGAACAAAACTCAAAATCAATTATCAGGCTACCAGTGGATAGCAACTGGTAGAAACCCCAAGACTATAACCCTAAGACAACTGCCAAGCCTAGAAACGAATGTATCCCCATAACACAACTTTCAGCCAAATTATCGGCAGGCCTCTAAGATGATCACTAACAGCATGGCAGTAAGCGCTCTTTAGAGCAATCAACCACATGAGCTCAAAAGGGCAGCATTTTCCCAGGAATAAAGCTCAGAAGGTAGGAATAGGAGCGAAGGATGAACGGAAACAGTAAACACCGGGAGGAAGTAGGGAGAATGCTATTACATTGTGGCGATTGCAACCAATGTCATAAAAATGTGTAGGAATTGTTGAATAGGAAACCAATTTGCTCGGTAAATATCCACCCAAATCACCAAAAACAGCTTTTTAAAAGAAGTTTACAAATGGGGTTTTACAAAGTAAAAGTAAAGGAATTTTAAATCTTAAAATTAAAAAGGAGAAAGGTACTTTAAGGAAGATAGAGGGAGAACTATAAAGAAGTAGTTAGCAAACTCCCATACCAGTCAAGACCAAATCCCGACATGTAGCCCAACTTGTCTAACCCTGCAGGCCAAAAGAAGTGTCTGAGTTTCTCAATGGAAGACAGTCTATAAACAAACAGAAAGAAACGCTACCGGTATGGCCATTTAGTCATCAATTTGGGACCCTTGTGATTTTCTTTATGGAGAGAGTAGCCTTGTCCATCACTCCAAGTACTGCTCCCTGGCCCTGGTGGCTTCCTAAACCAGCCCAGAGAAAGAAACACATAACAAAGGGACAAGAAGGATGAGAAATAAAGGCCATACCATGGGTGACAAGTTTCCCCACTCAAGCAACTAGCCAGTGCCATGGGCCAGATTGATTTTCTATGCGACATCAGAAAGGATTGCCTCTCCCTTACAACACTGCCCAGGGAGATGAAGTGAAAATCATAATTAATTCAGCCAAATTCAATTCTGAGAGTCCGAGTGACAAATAGTTCCCTTATAATATTAAGCACAGACTCAAACATCTTAAAACAGTTGGTGGAAGTTATAACAACACATTCAATGCAATAATGACACAAAGCTACACAATGAAATGCCTATGACCAAAAAATAACTCTTCAATGTCAGGAAAAAATATTGTTTTAAAAAATAAATTCAAACAACAACAACAAAAACTACATTTGGAAAAAATGTGGCCTCTCCTTCCTGCCTATATAAAGCAGGTAAATGTAGAATTACCTGCCTATATACAGCAGGTAAATATAGAATTGAATTTAGCTATCTTGCGTCACTAAGCTAGTAAAAATATTCTCTGTATTACAGGAAAAAAAATATTATTGTGTTCCCAATGCAAGGAATAAGATGGAAGAAGATGCTTCCAGAGCCATTGTAACTTAAATCCATAAGAACATTGAAAGCCAGGATAATCAACTACAAATTAGTTGAATCAACAGAGAAGAATTAGTAACACCCCACACTTCAAAGCTGACAACTAAAACACGATTTCTTTTTGGCTTTAGAGTCTCTTCTATAGTGTATTCAAATGATACAGAATGGAGAGCGATGGATTGAGGCAAAAAATCTCAAACCTAGTTCGAATTTCAGCAATAATCAACCATAACTGGTCTTAGGCAAGTTAATATCACTCTGGAGTCCCTTAATCTCCTACTCTCTAAAATAAAATAGTTGATTTACATGTTCCCCTAAATGCCTGTTCAGTTCTAACATTTTATAATTGTGTGATTATTAGAATCATCCTAAATATATCTTGCTTAGAGTTATACTTCAATGAGATTATTTCCTTGACCCAGCAAGGATGATAATGTTCTGGATAACAGAGAAGATGAAATCCTGAAATTGACAGAGGGTTCTCCCCAAAGTAGACAATCAAAAGATGAGTCTATATACATGTGCATATAGTGTGTGCACATACACAAACCAAACTTTTTCTTACTTCATCATCAAAATATAATATTTATCATGTTCCCATTAGGAAATGCTTCTTTTAACTGATAATATGTGACCAGAAAGGGTGATAAAATCATGGTTGATACCAAGCACAGTCTTTGGAATCAGATGACCGATTCATATACAAGAAAAACGTCAAAAGGAGAAGCTATTGTTTCTCAGCATATTCTCCATCTAGGCCTATATTACAGCGGAAGGTGCTGTTTCCATCTAGATAACCCTTCATCAAAGAATTCTGCATGTCAAAGCAGCAGTTTCATCTTCTACAAGTCATATTCCTTTTATATACTCTTGGAGTTTGGGGAAGTATAGAGTATGAATGGGCAAAATCAGGGTTGTAGGGTGCCTAGAGTAAGATTTTTCCGATGGAAGTCTCTTAGGACAGCCCTTGCTACCTTGAAAAAATGAGCAAGTGCACTGTTATGATGAGGGGGAAATCCCTGAACACAACTTACATTGTTTTCTAAACTGGTGAATAACCTTTTGTGGGAGAGTAAAACCAGGAAAAGTAAAATTACTTAAGATTTTTCTTTTTTGGAAGCAATCTCTTAAATTTTAAAATAATACAGTTTTAAAGAAATCTCTCATTAATTCACTATAACTGATTATAGGATTTGGGGGAGAAAGGACTTAAAGTCTCAGAAAACAAAATTATTAACATATACAAACTATTATGTTAAATCTTGGAATGAATTTTGATTTAAAGAAATCATATCAGTGGGTGCCCACCTTCCCAATATGATCATTGAAGACAAATGTGTGCATAAGCAAATGTGGTGAAGAAAGCTGATGGTGCCTGGCTATCAAAAGATATAGCATCTGGGTCTTAAAGGCTTGAAGATGAACAAGCGGCCATCTAGCTCAGAAGCAGCAAAGCCTACATGGAAGAAGCACACCAGCCTGTGTGACCACGAGGTGTCGAAGGGATCAGGTATCAGGCATCAAAGAACAAAAAAAACAATCATTGTAAATGAGAGGGAGTGTGGAGTAGATACCTAAAGCCCATCTGTAGGCAACTGGACACCCCCTTACAGCAGGATCGTGGGGAGGAGATGAGGCAGTCAGGGTGCAGGGTTTCAACATTGAAATATACAACTTTCCTCTAGTTCTTAAAAGCTTCCTCCCCCCACTATCATGATCCCAATTCTACCTTACAAATCCGGCTAGACCAGAGGATGTACATTGGTCCAGATAGGAACTGGAAACACAGGGAATCCAGGGCAGATGATCCCTTCAGGACCAATTGTGAGAGTGGTAATACCTGGAGGGTGGAGGGAAGGTGGGGTACAAAGCAGCAACCGATTACAAGGATCTACATATAACATGCTTCCTGGGGGATGGGCAACAGAAAAGTGGGTGAAGTGAGACATCAGACAGACAGTATAAGATATGACAAAATAATAATTTATAAATTATCGAGCGTTCTTGAGGGAGGGGAAACTGGGGAGGGAGAGGGGGATGAGGAGCTGATATGAAGGGCTCAAGTAGAAGGAAAATGTTTTGAGAATGATTGCAACAAATGTACAAATGTGCTTGACACAATGGATGTATGGATGGATTTTGATAAGAATTGTATGAGCCCCAAATAAAATTATTTTTTTAATGTAGCCTTTAGTTTGAAAGCACTCTAAAGAGACTAAGATGTGTATTATTGAGAAAACTTGTCTGTAGCCATTCATTGATCCCAGAAACCTGTTTAAATATGATTTGCTTGGATTTTTTGGTTGTTGAACTAGGTGCGCTGGCCATCTTCCCACTTGCTGTTATTTTTCACCTCATTATTCTAGTCGCTATATTAATCCATGTCCTGAAGGTCATCTTCTTTTTTGCTGACCATCGACTATGACATAGAATGTTGCCCACACAATGTGACTGCAGCGAAGTAAGATTTCCAACTCTTAGACACAGAATTGAGGCAAATTCATAGCAAATCCTACTTGGCTCTTCACTGGTTACACTAAATAAAAAACAAGTATAACATGTTGTAATATCCTTTTGGAAAGGATGTACAAGGTCCTAATGAGATTTATCCAAAGATTCACATAAAGGCCTAGACAACTTCTGAGAATGGTCACAGTGTGACAATTTCTGTTTTTTCCCATGTAGGGGAGTGAAATTATATACTGAAGGTTAAGGTGGCTCCAGGCCTATAAAAAAATGCTTAAGTAATAAATCATGCTTCTAGGAGACATGAAGATGCCCTTTTAACATAAGCTCCAGAAAGTGATCCCTCCCTTCTACAAACACCCTAACACACAGTTCTTCCACCATCTAGATTTTTCCTTGTCTATAAGACGGAATATTGCTACTGATTCTAGAGCTTGAAATAGCAGCATTTTCTAAACCAATGGGGCCCAAAGCAGGGCACTCACCCCTGCTTATTTAGCATTGCCTAACAAGGGAGGCTCATAAACCGAAGGACAGAATAGAGAAAAAGGAAAAGAAAGAAAAAAGCATCAATGCTAACTTCTTATTCCTATCATTTAGTTACTTTATTCGAGTTTTTCTAACTCCGCTACATAAAGGGAAGGGTAAGGTAGAGAAAACTAAGTGGCTTTGTCATCAAAGACTTCACCATCCTGGCATGCAAACACCTGTCAGTGAAAAAAAATGCCTCTTTATCAAGTCTTCACACCTACCGGGAGCCAAGCACACTCTGAGCCTTCAGACTATTTTCTTCCAATGTTTTGAAGTCCCTTTCAGTCACATGAAGGCTAACGATTTCAAAAGGGTAGTGCAAAGAAAGAGAAAGGTTTTTGTTGTTTGTTTGTTTTTTTTAAGAGAAAGGATAAGATATTTTGCCATGATTATGAAATCCTAAAAACCTTTTTAGCTGACAGCATAGGCTTTGTTTAATAGCCTCTAAAAATCTCCACTCAGAGACACAATTCAGCAAAAAAAGTAGTGGTAAAGCATACACAGTTTAGCTTCCCCAAGCTCCCAAATTCAGGTAGCCCATTTTATAGCATAAGTCAAGTTTCTTCCTCAATAACCATTTGTAAAATTCCAGGCTCATAGTGGCATCAGACCAACTAACATATTAATTGAGCCAACTAATACACCATATTCTGCCAACAGATAGGTTAGTGTGTACCAAACTCAGCATAATCCTGCAGTTAAAATCAGAATTTCAAAAATAGTAATAGTTGTTTAAACCCTGAGAGCAGTAAGTTCCCATCATTATCAGTCCACTCACAAAGGTCTGAACTTAGTGCCTACATTTAGTGATGATTTCCTCGCTTCCAAAAGACTTCCAGAATCAAGGAAGTTGAGTATTAGTTAGTTGGTTATCTGGAAAACTACCCCTCTGCCATGAAACTAGAAGAAATGGGTGGTACCCAACTACCACTACTGAACATTTTGATCAAATAGTCTGTAAAAGAACCCTATCTTAAAAGGAGAAATACAGATCAGAATTTCAAATTATCATAGAATTTTCTGAAACCACGGAGGTTGGATGAACCCCAGAAACTACCAGCCTGAGGGCATCTTTAAACCTTTAACCAATATCCACTGAACTTTTCTCTAAACCAAACAATAGTTATACCTTAACTAATAAAGACTAAATGCTTTGTGGAGCGTGCTCCTTAAGATCTATCTGTAAGGATCAAATCAACAATAGCAACTTGAAAAGTAGGTAGAAATTTAGGAGGCCATGACTTTAGATGAATGAAGGAGATAAAACTCAGAATAGGAGGGTGACAATGGTTACATGCTTCAAAGAAGATAAGCAATGTTATAGAAGTGTGCCATATTGAGATTATGGAAATGGTCTGTATTCCGCTCTCTATATTTTTAACAATAACAACAAAAATAAGTTACAATTTTTAAACTGTTTATCCCTAACAAATGTGTCTCTAAATTATTCACAGGCATTTAGCCTGTGATAATGGATGGACATTGATTAATTCTTTTTGGAACAGTAACTTTGTTCTTCCCGTCTTCTGTCGATGTTTCCTGTGTTAGTCAATATTTTGCCCAGAGGATCTTTCAATACTGCAGCTTGAGGCTTGAATTTTTCTTCAGTTCTTTCAGTCGAAGACATGCTGAGTGTGTGTTGCTTCTGGTTTTCTGGCCCTGGGTCTTTGCACAGCTCATCAGACTTTACTTTGTCTTCTTGAGCAGTCTTTGAAAACTTTCTGTTTAACTCTTTTAATTTATCATTTCTTCCATTTTCCTTTGCTATTCTACAATGAAGCACAAATTTCAGGATTGCTTCTGGCATCTACTTTGAGCCTTTCTCTCTTTCCTAAAATGACTGAGTGGGTGTGCTGTGACGATATAGAGAGCTCTAATCTGAGCTCTAATCTGAGCTCTAGTCAATTTTTGCATTCCACTGGATATAAAGTGAGCTATCTCAGAAGCCAGAACAGAGAAGCTCACTACTAGCAAGAAAGAAGAACCGAGTGAAATATACCCTGGATCAGCACCTAGACCAGGAGTCAGAGCAGAGGCGCAGCATAAACAGACTGTAAGGCAGAATCATGTTATAGGGCAGTGAGTTTCCCACCCACTGAACAAGTTAAGTTGATTGTTGTGTTAGTCTGGGTAGACTAGAGAAACAAATTCATGGACACTCATATGTGTATACAAAAGAGTTTTATATACAAGAGCAATTGAATATTGAGAAAACATCCCAGTCTAGTCCAAATCAAATCCATAAGTCCGATATTAAGCCATATGTCCAATACCAATCCATAAATTCCTCTTCAGACTCACATAACACATGCGATGACGCCGAATGCAGGAAGATTGCAGGCCAGTGGGTGGAAATTCTTGTGGATCCAGTGGCAGTGGAAGCATCTCAACACTGGCAAGGTCTCCACGTGGTTCCTTCAGCTCCAGGGCTCTAGTATAGCTCCATGTGTCTTCTCAACAGGAACATCTTGCAGGGAGTGTATAAGTGTCCTGCCTCCAGGGAGCTGTTCATCTCCGTAGTGGCTCCAAATGAGGTCATCAAGCTGGGACCAGATTGACAGGCTACATACACTCCACCCCTTTACTCTTAAATCTCAAATTGACAACAGATTATGTAACTACCACAAGTGCCTTGCAATATGAGGCTAGCCTGCAGAATAGGGTGCATCTGGACATTTATCATTTCTAAAGAAGTTTTTTGTTTTTGTTTTTTAACACTTAACCCCAGCAGGACAGAAGTCCAAGACCATGTAGCTGAGAGACTGAGGACCAGGGAAAATCATGCCTACCAACTGCAGAAAAGAAAGATACTATCCTTAACATGTTTTAACCTGTTAACTTCCCTAATAAGCCCCATAATTGTGCATACTTCCTGTGAGTTCTGGAGAGGCCCTGCGATGGGTTACCCCAGGAAAGAAGTAGAATGCCATAGGAGGGACAGTTGGAGTTGGAATAAGATAAGGAAGGTTGGAGGCTGAGGCATGTCTGACCTCTGCCTCTTAAGAAACCATCCTCGGCAGATGTGAAGTTTGATTGCCTTCTTCCTTCTGTAGCTGGATAAGGTCAATCATGGCTTCCATGCCATATCTTCAATTACATATTCTTTAAAAAGTTAATTGTGTTCGGAGCCACATATTTCTATCTTTTATAATCTTCTGTCCTGAAAACCATGTACAAGCTATAAGAGAATAAGAGTGGGAAATAGAAAGAAGATGCCAAGATTATTTTAAGCAAATCTGTGCATCTCCCTCACATCCCAAACATGAAGCTATTGTTTCAACAGCACATGCAATATTTGGCTTGGGTGTGTATAAAACCAGAGCACTTACCTCTATTTCACACATCCCTTTTCCCTGAAACTACTACACTTGGAGAGCTCTAAGTTCCTGCTCCAGACCTATCCATCTAAAACAGAAAGCACCTCTCAAGCTCCTTTTTGACACAGGCCCATCATTCACCATTTGCTAGTATGCATGTTTTTTCTTGCTGACAAAGCTCCATTACTAGAAAAAGCTCAGTAAGTAAAGCTGATTTGATATAACTATATATTATATGGAGGCTGGATGAAGAAAACTGGTTTGAAGTCCAGAAAATCATTATACAAAGCAGCTCTAGAAAGAAATGCTTAATTATTTAAATACTTTCACTTCCTACAAACTGCTTATCATTTGATTCATCACCAGTGTTAAATATTTGGTAATTTACTGGGGTCGTTTGACAAAACAACTCCATATAGCAAGTTCACACTAAACACGGTAATTCTTCAGCTTGAAATGCTTTTGTCTCCCTGATTAAGGTTTGAAGATGGAGCTAAAGCTATCAAACAGAAGTGTATGCCAATTTTAGTAAAGCTCCAAAGACTAAGCAGATGCTATCAGGGTGTCCTAAAGAACAAATTATCATGTGCTGTCCTCCACTTTTACAAGAAAGGCTGATGACATAGCTAGAATTACCCCAACTAAGATGTTCATGAAAAGAAATTGAATGTAGATGGCTAACCACAGGCCAATGTCCCTGGTTGGTACAAATTCTTATCGCATTCATCTAGTAATTGAAAATTCAGAAGTTCAAGTCAGCCAGAGATGCCTCTAAAGAAAACCCTGGCGATCTACTTTTAAAGACTCAGCCACTGAAAACCCTAAGGATCAACGCTCTCGTTTGACAGACATGGTGCTGTCATGAGTCAGAGTTGACTTGATGGTAATTGATTTGGCTAGCCCCAAGTCTGACTGTCTTTCTCCGCTCACTCTCTCTCTCACGCATGTGCTCACACTCAAGCCCCCCTTTGACCTTGCTCTCACTCGATCTCTGACTCAGCTGCTGAAGCATGACACTATAGAAAGCAAGACCTTGGGAGAAAGGTATGTACCTTCTCCTTATATACTATACTCACTCCAAGTCCAGCTCTGCTCATGTTGCCCCCATATGCCTGTTAGCTTGTCATACTAGATGTTGTTAAGATGCTGAAAGTTATGTCACTGGTATTTGAAATACTAGTGGGGTCACTCTGGGTAACAGGCTTCAGCAGAGGTTCACGATTAAGCACAAACTATGGAGAAGGAATAGACTGTCATTTCTGAGGAATTAGCCACTGAAAATCTTATGACTAGCAGTAGAACATTGTCTGGTATGCCAAAAACCTTATGACAACAACATTGTCAGATAAAGTGCCTGAAAATTGGAAGGCTCTGAAAATACGACTGAGGAAGAGCTGCCTTCCCAAAGTAGAGTCAACCATAATGATGTAGATGTAGTAAAGCCTTTGAGACCTTATTTGCTAATGAGGTTTGACACATAACATGAAGAAACAGTTGCAAACATCTATTAATCATCAGAAAATGGAGTGGATAAAATATATATCTAGGAAACATGTCAGTCATCAAAAATTGAATCGAATTCATACATATCTATACCCATCTGTGAGCTGAAGTGGGCTAGTGTTTGCCATTTTGAATCAGAATGTCAAATGTTTACTATTCCTGGAATGACAAAAATCAAAAGAAATGGTATCACATTCATCATCAAAAAGGACATTTCAAATATATCGTAAAGTATAACACTGTGTGATAGGGTAATATGTAGTCACATATAAGGAAATCCAGTTAATACAACTACTATTCAGATCAACACACCAACCAGTAAAGCCAGTGATGAGGAAATTGAAGAATTTTACAAACTTCTTCAGTCTGAAATTAATCAAATTGTAATCAATATGTATTGGTAATTATTGGAAACTGGGATGAAAAATTGGAAACAAAGAATGAACAATAGTTGGAAAATACTACCGAGGTGATAGAAATGAAGTTAGAGCTCACAGGTGTGCTAGGCTGGGCTTTCTAAGGAAACAAAATCAGTAATGCTCATATATGTATAATAAGGACTTTATAGAAAGCAATAATTTTATATCACTCACACACAAAAAGTTCAGTCCAGTCCAACATAAGTATCTGGGCCCAATGCTAGCCAGAGACTCTTCAGGCTCACTCAGTGGATGAAGCAGGAAGGCAAAGTGGGAAGCTTGAAGATCACAGGCCAGAAGAGTCTAGTGAATCCAAGGCTGCAGTAACATGGCACAGAGCCATAGCTCCCAGGACCAGCAGCGACATGAGATGCCAACCACAGAGGTAATCAACTACAATCAATCCAGGCAAGCAGAAGGAGAAAGGCCAAGAGGCAAAAGAGCAAGAAAAGTTCTCACTATCTCTCTTATAAAAGTGCCATACCTTCAAGGAGACATCATGAGGCATAGTTTAATTGATAGGTTGGACTCCACCCCTGTCTCCACACCTAACCCGTTCACTGCCATTTAGTCAATTTCAACTCATAGAGACCCTATAGGACAGGACACAACCATCCCTGTGAGTTTCTGAAACTATAACTGTGGGCAGGAGTAGACAGTCTCATATTTCTCCTACTTAGAACTTGTGTTTGTAAACTGCTGACCTTGTGGTTAGCAACCAAGTGCATAACCACTATACCACTAGGGCTCCTCCATACGGGTAGTCAAGTTGACATAAAATCTAACCACCACAGCATGATATAATTTTACAAGACCAGCAACTTCATTGTCAACTTCATTTCCAATACCTTTTTTCAACAACATAAACTAACTGATTTTGTTATGCAGAAGCACAGAGATAGGGAATTGCTAGAAATGCCAGCCAGAATCAGAAGAGGATGTGGAATAAAGCATATAAAGATAACTATCATGTGACTATATGTGTGATATTGCCACATGTGATATTACCAGATGGAATACATAGGAATCAAGGAAGAAACAATAGATAAGCTATCAACAACCAAATCAAGGCTAGGGGCTGGTGGTGGAATAGACCACCAATTGCTTACATGTAAGTTCAGGTTAAAGTTCAAGAATATAAAACCAATTTCTCAAGAGCCAAATACTATCTTGGGTATATCCAACCTGGCATTTGAGAACATCTCAAGAACAAATTGAACACTGATGACAGAAGACTTGACAAGCTATGGGATGACATCAAGAACATCATACATGAAGAAAGTAAGAGGTTATTCAAATGAAAGAAAAGATCAAACTAGGTATCAGAAGAAACTCTAAAACTTGTGCTTGAGTGTAGATCAGCTAAAGCAAATAAAACAAATATTCAACAGAAAAGGTCAAAGGGCAGCGTAAGAACAAAGCATTATCATGAAATGCAAAGATCTATAGTTAGAAATCCAAAAATGAAGAGTAAGCTTTGTATATATAAAGCTGAAAGAACTGAAGAAAAAAGTCAAGCCTCAAATTGCAAAATTGAAAGATTCCAGGGGGAAAATTTTTGAATGATGCAGGAAGCATTAAAAGAAGGAGGACAGGAGAGGGAGGGAGAGAGCAGACTTCAACTCAGTGTGCCAGGATGCAACATACAGGCATGAAGCAGGGAACTAATAGAGAGGTCTGAGGGGCCTGCCCCAATCCCATCTACTTGGACTCCACCCCCTCCACCCCATAAGAATTCACTTCATAGGACAGCACTGAAGCTACAGCTCAGGGAGAGTGGTGCATCTGATCAGAGCACACAGGAGCAAATGGAGAGGGAAGGAGAGAGTGGAACACATCCTGGCCCACCAAACTCCAAGGACAATATTCCTGCTCAGAGCAGCGAAAGCACAGATAGGACCACAGGGCCGACCAAAACATAAGACACAACATTCCTCATTGACTCATAGGGCTACTTTGGGCAGCACTGGAGGCACAGTGCAGGAATTATGCCCAATCTGACCCACCACACCAGGGTGAAACACTAAGGGTGTACAACAGAGCAGCAAGGGAGCAAAGCAATGAAGTACCCAGGGATTACCAAAAATAGACTTTAGGGCCAGGGTGTGGCACCCCATCAAACTCAACAGCAAAACACTCCTAGAGGTCAACAAACTATCCTGGAACTATTTATAGGCTTTTCTTTTTTTGTGATTGGATTTTCTGTTGTTTTATCTTTTTGTTTTCTTTTGTCGCTTTGTTTTGCTCTGTCTTGTTTTTGTGCTTATTATTGTCTCTGCATGTCTATCTAGATAAGATAGATGGGATAAACAATCTGGAGGAGAAAACAACGGGACTGACAGTTCTGGGGGGACACAGGAAACAGGGAGGCAGGAGAAAGGAAAGGGGGTGTCAACCAACCCAGGGACAAGAGAACAAAGAATGATCTAAAATCGATGGTGAGGAAAGTATAGAATGCCTGATGGAGCTTAATCAAAGGCAATGTAGCTAAGAGAAATTACTGAAACCCTAATAAAATCTGAACATGATAGTGGAACAAGAGGAGAGTAAAAGGAAATAGAGGAAAGAACTAGGAGGCAAAGGACGATTTTGGAGGTCTAAATACAGGCATGTTCATATGTAAATATATTTATATATAACAATAGGAAAATAGATATATGTACACATATTTATATGTTAAGTATTAAGGTAGCAGACAGATGTTGGGCCACTAGTCAAGTACTCCCTCAACACAAGAACACTTTGTTCTAATAACCTGGCATTCCATGATGCTCACCTTTCCTGACATGATCGCTGAAGACAAAATGGGTGCATAAGCAAATGTGATGAAGAAAGCTGATGGGCCCGGCTATCAAAAGATATGGCATCTTAGGTCTTAAAGGCTTGAAGATAAAAAAAGCAGCCATCTAGCTCAGAAGCAACAAAGTCCACATGGAAGAAGCACACCAGCCTGTGTGATCATGAGGTGTCGATGAGATCAGGTGTCAGGCATCAAAGACCCAGAACAAAAAATCATACCAATGTGAATGAGGGGGAGTGCAGAGTGGAGACCCAAAGCCCATCTGTACATAATTGGAAATCCCCTTACAAAAGCATCACAAGGAAGAGAATAGCAGTATAGCACCAGTGAAACATACAACTTTCCTTTCGTTCTTTAATACATCCCCCCCCCCACTATCATAAACCCAATTCTACCTAACAAATCCAGCGAGACAAGAGCATGTACACTGGTACAGATAAGAGCTGGAAACACAGGGAATCCAGGATCGATAAACCTCTCGGGATCAATAATGAGAGTAGTAATACCAGGAGGGGAAGGGGAAGGTGGGGGTAAAAAGGGGGAACCGATCACAATGATCTATATGAAACCCCCTCCCAGGGGGATGGACAACAGAAAAGTGGATGAAAGGAGACATCAGTCAGGGTAAGACATGAAAAAATAATAATAATTTATAAATGAACAAAGGTTCATGAGGGAGGGAGGGGGCAGGAGGGGGATAGCAAGATGATACCAAGGGCTCAAGTAGAAAGAAAATGTTCTAAAAATGATGATAGCAACAAATTTACAAATGTGCTTTACACAATGGATGGATGTATGGATTGTGATAAGAGCTGTGTGAGCCCCCAATATGATGATAAATAAATAAATAATGATAAAAGAAGAAGGAAGAATACCCAGTCATTATACCGAAAGGAACCAGCCAACATTCAACCATTTCAAGAGGTAGTGATTGATCAAAAATCAATGGTATTGAAGGAAGAAGTCCAAGTCACACTGAAGGCATTAGCCAAGAACAAGGTTTCTGTAATGGATGGAATTCCAAGAGCAATATTTCAAAAACCTGTTGAAGTACTCACCTAGACCAAGAAATCTGGAAGACAGGTATCTAGGCAACTGACTAAAACAAATCCATATTTGTACACATTCCAATGGTGACCCAACAGAATGCTCAAATTATAGAACAATTTCATTAATATTACATGCAACTCCAATTTTGCTGAAGATCATTCAACAGTAATTGCAGCAGCACACAGAAAGGGAGCTGCCAGAAATTCAAGTCACATTCAGAAGAGAATGTGATGTTAGATGTCAGATGGATTTTAGCTCAAAGAAGAAAATACCAGAAAGTTGTTTACTTCTGTTTTGTTGACTATGAAAAGATATTTGATTCTGTGAATCACGAACTAGGAACAGCTTTGAGAATAATTCCAGAGCATTTCATTGTGCTTATGCAAAACCTGTACATGGACCAAGAGGCAGTCATTCAAACAGAAAAATGGAATATTGTATGGTTTAAAATCAGAAAATGTATATGTCAGGGTTGTATCCCTTCACCATAATCAACCTATATGCTGAGTAGATAATATGAGAAGCTGGATAATATGAAAAAGAACTTGTAGAATTAAAGGAAGGCTAATTAACAACCTGTGATATCCAAATGATAAAACCTTGGCTTGGCAAAAGTCAAGAAAACTTGAAACATTGCTGATGAGAATCGAGGGCTACAGCCGTCAGCCTTCAGAACAGATTACATTGTAAAGAAAACCAGAACCCTCACAACTGGACAAACAGATAACATCATGATAGAAGAAAAATCCAAGGTGTCAAGGATTTCTTCTTGCTTGGATCCACAATCTATGATCATGAAAGAAAGAAATTAAGCAATCCTCCCTCCCCCTCTCCGCCTCCCCTTACACCACCGCCCCATTAGTCAGGACTAGCAGGAACACATTGGCCGCCCTATTTCCCTTTCACCCCAGCTCTGTATGGTGAACTGCCAGCGTGGGATAACAAAAGATAATTAGACACAAATTTACCACAATCAGTGACCCAGTGAGCCCTAAACCCACTTGGCCAATCTAATCTCTCTTCCCTGGGGGACAGTGTGGTACATCCCCCATACCAGGACACCCAGGAAGCCCTTACAAAACCTTTAAAAAGCACAGTCACTTCTGGGTCACAGCCATCACACACCTGGTTCATTAAGCAGGAAAAAGCCACTAGGTTTATAAAAATGGAAGCCTTGGCTAAAAACAGGTTTTTCTAGGTTGGGCTTCACCAAGAGTCTTAGGAGCACAGAGACTGCTCAAAGATTACAGAATAGCAAGTCAGTAAAAGTAGCCTTCTACATAAGACACTGACCTGCTGAGTAGGACATTGCTGTACTCTGCCTAGATAGGTGACAGGAATAGACCCCATCCTCCCACCCGCACTTGGCCACTTCCACCACCGTAAAACAGCAAACCCCATCCCCTCTGACCTAATTTACCGGAGGTACATTCTCTCCAGATAATTAACTCAACCCACATAAATACAGCTCTCACAGCCATGCAAGACACGAAATTATCCCACTAGCCTGAATCTCACCCCCACTCTGACACTCTACAAGATCACAAGGTGGTAAAACAACATACCACCAAACACTGTCCCTAAATAATACACAGGATTGACAAGGGACTCCGGTAGATTCACTATATGCCACCCTTATCCTAAACATGATAATCTCTGGAACCTGCTCCCTCTACTTCAGCATCACACAACCTCCTTAAACTTACATCTTCCATAATCCTCTTCTCCAACGCATTAAAAATTACTATAGTGAAGAGAAGGCTTCCTATAATTAATATCACCACTTAAAACCTACTCCAACCTTCAGACTTGTGTTCAGACAAGGACTGTGTCAGATCTGTGCCCATGAGTAAGGGGTTGCTTTAAAACCTTGAATTTTGTCTTCCAGGAAGATGATGTCAATGTAGGGACACCATTTTCCTGTGAGTGGTCGCCAGATTTGTGAGCGAGGGGGAAAATTCTAGGGATTCCAACATAGCCCTGATCTCATAGCACCCCCAGGGACCTTATAGCTGTTTCCTCACAGACTTCACAGCTGTGCTTGCCATGCCACCCATCCCCCTGGGATTCTGCCACACTGGAAACCCATGCACCATGGCCTCTGTTGTTTCCCAGCACCAAGGACACATGCTTGACCTCCTTGGCTCTCCCTAGCCTGGAAGACCCTTATGCCCCTGATTTCCTGTGATGCCCACCATGACACATATTGTGATCCCATGCATTTCCTGCTCTGGCAACCAGCATTCCTCAGTATCCTGGGTTACTCCCACCCCACCTCCATGGCTTGTGAATACCAGCCCATGCTGCGTGCAATCAGACTGCCCAGAGTCACCCTCACTGCTCACAACCAGCCTGGCACTGCTGCTCACTACCAGCACCTGAAACTGGCCTGAGTCCAGGTCCCCTGTGTTTCTCCTTTCCCCCCAACTCCGACCACTCAGCCTGTGACCACCCCACCCACCTTAAGTGAAAGCAAAACCCAAGCTGCTCTCCAAATAGATAAACTCGGCTGTCTAAGGAGAGAGTCAACTCCAATGAGACAGAGAAGCAGCTCAAACCCATAGTGCAGCTGGCTCCAGGTAGTCGTTAGAATCATTCTTACTAGCCTCTAAGAAAGAAAACACAGGGCTCCTAAATTTCCAGGAAAATGGCGCTGAGGTCCACTAAAATGCCACATAGACAATAACCCACATCAGTAGTCACTACAAGATAGCAAGAGAAACTAATCAAAATTTCTGAGGAGCAACGTACATAGAAGAAGTAGGCTTTGAACCATGAGAGAAAGAAATCTTCAGAATGCTGCTTACAATCATATAAAATATGAGGGAATCAATACTGAAAAAATCGGAGGATAGAGTCCACCTAACAAAGGGAAATACAAGAGCTAAGGGATGATGCAGAAGAAACGAAGATGGTGAAAGAAATCACCAACAGGCTAGAAGTGGAGAGCCATATCAGAGACCTCAAAGATATCCAAGCAGAGTACAACAAAGGTGAAAGACAATCAAACAAGATAATTAAAGAAACTGAAGAAAACCTGAGAACAATGTTATAAAGAGAAACAATATTGTAATAATTGGGATATTAGAGAAAGACAAAACAAATAAATCAACAGCCAAAATAGGGATGGGATTCCTGGAAGAAAACTTCCCCAATATAATAGAGAGGATCTGAAAATCATCAAAGAAGCAGAGTGAACATCAATTAGACTGAATCCCAGGAAGTCACACCAAGGCATATAGTAGTCAAATTATCCAACTTTGAGGAAAAGGAGAAAATCATAAGAGCAGCTAGAAAAATTGCAGTTACCTGTAAGGGCAATAAAATAAGGGTATGCTCAGCCTTATTGGCTGAAATCATGAAGAGGAAAGAATGGAGTAGCATCTTCCAAAAGTTGAAAGAAAATAACTGCAACCTGAGAATATACTATACCATCAAACTCTCCCTCAAAATAGAATATGGGGTAATAGTTTTCTCAGATAAGGAAAAATTTAGAGAATACAGTAAAACAAGCAAACAAACAGAAACAGCACTACAAAAATCACTTTCCAACTCACCTTGCACAGAAGACCAACATCTACAGAACACAAACATAAGACCACTGCATAGTGTAACACTATCAAAAAGTCATCACTCTGAAAGCAATGCCCAAGACTTCTTTGACCTAATGGAGCAAAGAAGGCAAAAATCAATACCCCCACTCATAAACAACACACAGCTAAGAGGACGGTAGGAAAATCTAACACAAAAGGTACAAGATGACAGCAACAATCCACAGATGGATGTAATTACTCTGAACATCAATGGTCTAAAGTCATCTATTAAAAGACAAAGACTAGCAGGCTGGACTGGGAAAGAAAACTAACAATCTGTTGTCTGCAAGAGACACGTATCAAGCTCACAGAAAAAAAGAAATTGAACATCAAAGGATGGCGAAAAGTATATCAAGCAAATGGCAAACTAAAAAAAGCAGATGGTACCATTCTAATCTATCTCAAGGTGCAGGACATCAAAATAGATAAGGATGGACACTATACAATGCTTAAAGGATCAGTAGACCAAGAACCAGTGAGCATAATAAACATACACACATCCAACTAGAGTAAGGTAACCAGATTTTAACATTGGTAAAGCAGGACAAAAGCGGGACACACCATTGATAAAACTCATATCCTGGTGAAATAGCCACATGGCAGCCGAAAACCATATACCTTACCTGTCGTGCATTCTTTCCAAAAATTTGGATTTTTTTTAAATGCCACAGGATGCTGGAAAAATTGTTAAAAATCGGGACTGTCTCGCCAAAAGAGGGATATCCGGTCACCTTAAACTAGAGACACACAAAATTTGTCAACCAAATTCTTCAAAAGATGAAAAAATAAATCATAGGCTCAACAATCATAGGAGGAGACTTAATGCACTGCTCTCAAAAAAATAAATAAATAAAGATCAGTGGGAAAGAAGCTCAACAAAGAGGCTACCAAACTATACACTACAATCAGACAATTTGACCTGATAGATATATTCAAAGGTATCCACTCAAATGCAAAAAATACACCGATTTTTTCAAGTGTACATGACATGTATTTGAAAACAGACCACATGCTGGAACACAAGTCAATCGAGTAAATTCAAACATATAGAGGCCACACAGACTTCCTTCTCTGACCACTGCACCATAAAGCTGGAAATGGACAAAAGAAAGAACAATAATACAAGGGCAAATACATGGAGGCTAAATGACTTACTTTTTAGAAAGGACTGGTTATTGGCCCAAATGTGTGACGAAATTAGGAAGATTCTAGAAACAAATGAAAATGAGAATATTACATACCAAAACCTATGGGATACAGAAAAGGTAGTTTTCAGAGGATGCTTAATAGCGATAAATACACATAGGAAGAAGGAAGAGAGGCTTATGGTCAATGCCCTATGACAAAACCTTCAGCAGTTGGAGCAGGGTACAGAATAATCCTTCTAATAGAAGAGAAATTATAAAAATCAGAGCATAGATATATGAATGCGAAAACAAAAAAACAATTTTAAAAAATTAACTCAGTGAAAAGCTAGTTCTTTGAAAGGATCAACAAAATTGATAAATCACTAGCAAACCTAACAAAAGATAGGAAGGATTAGACATCAATGTCCAAAATGAGGGATGAAACAGAGGAAATTAGTAATAAAGTTAGGTAATGGAAAGATATCACAGGTGTACATTTGGGGAAAGATGTGAAATTATCATTATTTGGAGATGACATGCTTTTAAGACTGAACTCCAAAGGCTCAACAGTAGGATTGTTGTAAATGATAGCGGAATGTGGTAGACTGGCAGAATATAAGATCAACAAGCAGAAGTCATTGGATTGGTATACATCACTGAGGGGATTACAGAAAAAGAGATCCAGTAGGCAGTACCCTTCACAAGAGCCAAGCATAAACTGAAATAGTTACAACAACAACAAACAACAAAAAAAAAGATTTGTATGAGGAAAGCTATAGAATATTATTACAAGAAACCAGAAGTGGCCTTCACAAATGGAAGACTATCCCATACTCATGGATCAGAAGCCTCAATATTGTAAAGATGTTGATCTTGCTTAAGGCACTATACAAGTTCAATGCAATCCCAATACAAATTCCAGCATCCTTTTTCAAAGAAATGGGAAAACTGACTACCAACTTCTTATGGAAAGGGAAGAAGCCCAGAATTGGCAAGGAACTCCTCAAGAAGAACAAACTAGGCAGGTTTACATTACCTGACTTTAAACTTATTATACCTCCACAGTTGTCAAAACAACATGGTACCAATATAATGATAGATACTCGGACCAATGAATAAGGACAGAAAATCCAGAAATATAAATAGCAACATATAGGCAATTGATTTTTGACAAAAATTATCAAATGGGAATTAGATGTCTTTTCAACAAATGGTGCTGGGAAAACTGGATATCACCCTGCAGAAGAATGAAACAAGACCCTTACCATGTTAGTTGGGGTAGATTAGAGAAACAAATTCATGGACACTCATATGTGTATAAGAAAGAGCTTTATGTATAAGAGCAATTGAATATTGAGGAAACATCCAGGTCCAGTCCAGATCAAGTCCATAAGTCCAATATTAGCCCATTTGTCCAGTACCAATCTATAAATTCCTCTTCAGACTCACACAACACATGCAACGATGTTGAATACAGGAAGATCACAGGCCAGTGGGTGGAAAGTCTTGTGGATCCAGTGGCAATGGAAGCATCTCAGCGATGGCAGGGTTCTTTGTGTGGCTCCTTCGGCTACTGGGCTCTAGCTTAGCTCCGTGTGTCTTCTCGACAGGTTCACTAGGAATGAGCCTGTGTCCTGCCACCAGCAAGCTATTTAGCTACTTAGCAACTCCAAATGAGGTCATCAAGCTGGGACCAGATTGACAGACTACACTCCACCCCTTCACTCTTAAAACTTTAATTGACAACTGATTGTGTAACTACCACACTCCATACACAAGAACAAATTCCAGGTGGATCTCAGACCTCAAGGTAAGACCCAAAACTATCAGTATCATCAAAGAAAATTGGGACAAATCTAAGAACCTTATCGCAGGGAAGACATGGGATATCAGGAATAAAGAAAGATACACACCCAGAAGAAGACAAAATAGATGTGTAGTACCTACTAAAGACAAAACACTGTGTACATTGAGATATTTCACCAAGAGAGTAATAAGAGAGCCCACATACTGGGAAAAGAGATTTAGTAATGACATATCACACAAAGGGTTATTATTAAAATCTACAGACTCCTGCAAGTTTACAACAAGAAAAAAACAAATATACCACTGAGGAAATGGGCAAAAGACTTGAACAGAAGATTCACAAAGGAGGAAATCCAGATGGCCAATAAACATAAGAGAAAATGTTCCTGAATAGTAGCCATCAGGGAAATGCAAATCAAAACAACAATGAGGTACAACCTAATACCTACAAAATTAACTCAATTCAAAATAACAGGAAGCAAGGAATGTTGGGGGGGCGGGGTGATGAGGTAGAAATGCTCATTCACTGCTGGTGGTCTTGTAGATACCTGCATCCACTGTGGAAAGTGATATGATGATACCTAAAACAGATGGAAATTGAGCTACCATGCAACCCAGCCATTCCACTGCTGGGCTTAGACCCAGAAGATATAAGAAACAGACCATGACCAGACATCTGCTGTCCAATGTTCACCACTGCAAGCTTACAATCACAAAACATTGGAAATAATCTAAATTTCCATTAATAAACAAATGGATTTTTCAAAAACCTGATATATACACACAATGGAATACTATACACTCCTAAAAAATAGCTAGGAAACTATGAAGCAGCTCATCTCATAGAAAGAGTTAGAGGATATTATGCTGAATGAATTTAGCCACGCACAAAAGGTCAGGTGCAACATGAGTCCATTGAGGTAAGTTCAAACATTAGAACGCCTAGGCATACAGGAATATGCACACAACACACAATTCCCAGGCTGTGGAACAGATATTCTGGCATGAACCAGACCAAACCCAATGATCCATATGTCGTCAAAAATTGGCAGATAGCATCTGGTGCTGAAAGGCACCTCCACCCCACCCCTCTCATTGGCCTTTAAGCCCACAGAGGGGTGGGGGAGGAAAAATGATGGCAATGGGGGATCAGGGCACTAACCAACCCAAGGGGAGAGTATTGTTTATATGTCCATAGCTGGGAGCAGCTCAGTCCAAGAGATGACTTCAGGTTGGGCTTAGCTCAAGACGTGGTATCCTCGCCCTAGATGACAGCACTACAGAGAACAGCCCTGAAGATACAGTTCATTGAGAGTAGCTCTTCTGACCCACCCACATGGGGGCACATCAAGAAGGGAGCACAATAGACCAGTGATGGGAGAAAAGCCACAAAGTTCCTGAATGGTGGTGGAATAATTTGGAAAAGGATATCAATAATAGTTGTACAACATGAAGAGTATAATCAATGGCACTGAATTATACATGTACAAGTTGATGAGTTGGAGAATGTTTTGTTGTGTATATTTTTGTCCCAATTAAAAAAAATAATTACACAAATAACAATGAGTACAAGAAGAAAATGTTCTAAAATTGATTGTGGTAATGATTGTACAACTATTCTTGATATTATTGAACTGCATGATATGTAGTGAAGTACCAATAAAATAGTTTAAAAAAAAAAGAATCAGTCACACATACTGAAAAATTGAAAAAGAGGTAGGGTGCAGATGATAAGAAGCCAGATGCAGGATTTGGATCCAGCAAAAATCAGAATATGTCAGAATATATATATATTGGAAATAAGCCACAACCCAAGGAAACTCCCTTTCAATTGATTGGCTGCTCAAAGCATATCTCATTATGGAAGCAATTAAATTATATCACATCTCCTTATGGGGATGACTATATTATAACTGCCAAACCACTATGAATCACAGCCCAGTCAGGTTGACACACAACCCTTATCATTATAGAAGTTAACCTACCTCCATAATAAACTCAAAATGGAAGCAAGAGTTTTCTCTGGAGCTCTAAGTATAATAATGAAAAATAAGTAGCCCTGGCAGCTTCAGACCATGGTAAGTGAATCAAAAATAAAGAAAACAAGAAGCCAAATATCAATTCATAAAGAGATCTAACAGAGATTTTGAATTCTATAGTTTGAAACAGAGATACAACTTGTTTAAAGTGTATGTTCATAAAACTTAACCACATATTAGATCAGAAAAAAGATCAGAGAGTGTTTCATACTGTTATGCATAGGGTCTATGAATTAAAATCAAGTTGACAGCACCTAACAACAACAACAGTGAAACCATAATATCTAATCATGGTTCACACAAATTTTAACACCTTCTCTTCAACAACTTTTATGCCAAGAAAAATTAAAATCAAAATCTCAAGATACATAGAAAATAAGAATTGAAACACTACATATTAAGACATATTAGACACAAAGTAAATTTTAGAGGAAAATTTATACTTTTAAACAAGAAAAATTAAAATTAAGTATGCAGTGCAAAAACAACAAAGAATAAAATAAGCAAAGGGAAGTAGGGGGGGAAATAATTGTTAGAGATAAAAAATAGTAATTAATGGCAATGATAAATAATTCTAGGAGTTATTAAAATAATAAACAACTTATAATCAAAGGGGGAAAGAATATAGAATGAATATTTAAAATAAACATATTAATATCTACAGGTATATTGCCATGGATCCAGAGTAAATTAAAAGACATAGAAAAGATCATTTTCCACCAAAAAGAGCCCAAGACTAGGTGGTTTCATAAAGGAATTCTACCAAATATTCAAAGATCTGACAACAATACTACACAAACTCTTCCAGAACATAGAAAAAGACAAAAAACGTGTACCCATGGTACATATAGACCTCTGCTTCTTTATTCTATGAAGCCCGTATAATACTTCCCAAACCGGGAAGGTCCCACAAAGCTTGAAAATTATAGATCAATATCCCTCATGAACATAGAGGCTAAAATCCTGGCCAATAGAATACAGCAGCATATCAAAATATAATAATAATAATTCACCATGATCATGTGGGATTCATTCAAGATACATAGGAATGGTTAAACATTTGAAAAATAATCAATGTAATGTACCACATAAACAAGTTAAGAAATAACAAACACCTGATCAGAAATCATTAGAGGCAGAAAAGGTATTTGACAATATTCAACACCCATTTCTGTTCAAAACAACAAAATAGAAATTGAAGGTAAATTTCTCAACATAATAAAAGCCATATATGAGAAACCAACAACCAACATCATGCTCAATAGGGGGAAAGCTAAGAACATTTTTACTGAAAAAAAGGACGAGGTAAGGATGCCCCCTTATCACCATTCCTATTCAACATCATGCTGGAGGTTGATATTGAGAAATCAATCAGATTACTGTAGGCCAGCAAAGAGAACTATGAAAAAGACATTAAGAGAGAAATACCACTTACGATAACCACATAAAAGATTAAATACTGAGGAATAAACTTAACTAAAGAAACAAATTAACTATACAGAGAAAACTGCAGGGCATTACTACAAGAAACTAAAAAGGACCTGTATAAATAGAAGAATATCCCATGCTATGAATAAGCAGGCTTAATATCATGAAAATGACTATACTACCGAAAACTATCTACAGATACAATGCAATTCCAATTCAAATCCCAAATAAATTCTTTAAAGAAATGGAAATATTAATTACCAGCTTCATATGGGCAGGCAAAAGACCAAGATTAAGCAAAAAGCTTCTTAAAAAGAAGAACCAAGCAGAAGACCTAAAAACCTACTATAGAGCCACAGTAGTCAAAACAGCCTGGTACTATAAAACAAGAGATACACGGACCAATGGATCAAAACAGAAAACCCAAACAAATGCATCAGCCTAGAGAAACCTAATCTTTGACAAAGGACCTAGGCAGGGGTCCTCAAACTTTTTAAAAAGGGGGCCAGTTCACTGTCCTTCAGACCCATTGGAGGGCCGGACTGTAGTTAAAAAAAATTCTATGAACAAATTCCTATGCACACTGCACATACCTTATTTTAAAGTAAAAAAACAAATGGGGCAAAAACACCCGGGGGGGCCAGATAAATGTCCTCGGCGGGCCGCATGTGGCCCGCGGGCCATAGTTTGAGGATACCTAATCCAATGAGAAAGGCAGCCTCTTCAGCAAATGGTGTTGGACAAACTGGATTTCCATATTCAGGAGAATAAAACAAACCCCATAGCTCTCCCATAAAAATAAATGAACTCAAGATGGATTAAAGACCTAAATGTAGAGGACCACATGGCCAGCCCCACTATGAGACGTGATGCCCCTCACTGACCCATGGCCCTGCGGGGGACAACACCAGTGACACAGTGTGGGAATTGCACCTGATCTGACCCTG
>NW_022103968.1:68061315-68068336 GCF_000313985.2 Echinops telfairi | reverse complement strand
AAAATGAGGACCTAATGTGGGGGTTTAAGTGGAGAGAAAATGTTTTGAGAATGATGTACAAATGTGCTTTACACAATTGATTTGTGTATGGATTGTGATAACAGTTGTATGAGCCCCTAATAAAAAGTTTAAAAAAAGACCTAAATGTAAACCCCAAAGCTCTCAGGATCATCAATGAGAAGGCTGGAACAAACTTAAGGCCGCTATTGCAGGGCATACATAGGCTACTAAGTATAATGGAGGAGGCACATTCAGCAGAGGACAAGATAGATGATTTAAACATGCTGAAAGTACATCACTTATGCACATCTAAAGACTTCATCAGGAGAGTGAAGCCCTCTGAGTGGGAAAACATTTTTACCAACGACACATCGGACAAAGAGCTAATTATCAAAATATACAGAACTCTGCGACAGCTCAATATGAAACTAACAAGAGGCCCAATTAAGAAATGGGAAATAGATATGAACAGAAAGCTCACCATAAATGAAATACAAATAGCTTTCAAACATGAAAAAAATGCTCATGATCACCAGCCATCAGGGATATGCAAATTAAAACCACAATGAGATACCACTTTACATCTACAATGCTAGCCCATATTTAAAACCAAACAAACAGAAAACAACTAATGCTGGAGAGAATGTGGAACTCATATGCACTGCTGGTGGACTGTAAATACATACAGCCGCTGTGGAAAATGATATGGTGATACTTAAAGCAATTGGAAATTGAAATCCAAGATGATCTAACAATACCACTACTAGGCATATTCCCTGAAGAAATAAGAGACACAAAATGAGTGAAAGTTGCTCTCCCATCTTCATAACAGCAGAGTTCACAATGTCAAGAAACTGGAAGCAACCCAGATATCCATCAGTGGAAGAATGGATAAAGACACTATGGTATATGCTCACAACGGAATACTACGCATTCCTGAAAAACAGTGTTCAAAGCATGAAATAACCCTTTACATGGAAAGATGTTGAAATCATTATACTGAGTGAAGCAAGACGATCACAAAAGGATAAGTATTGTATGTGTCCACTACTATAAGAAGAAACACCAACTTAATAAATCTTAGGAACCAATACTTGAACAAAAGGAGAGAAGGCTACCTACAGTCCATGAGCCATACATCATCTCCCTTTTGCACACTTCACAAGAGGCAAAATAAAGGAGAAAACGCCACACTGTCTGGGGTCATTCCTTCAAGAGGGGTAGTTGGGAGATGACCATCCACTTGAGGCTATAGAACATAGACATAAAACTGGGGCAAATCAATGGCCCCCCAAAAGAATGGGAGGAGTAGTTTTCCAGAAATTCAAGCCAAGACCATGAGAGGGGACCACCTACATCGTGGAAGAGATGTTGGTAGTTGTTGGTGATTATGGTGGGTGATTGGGGAGAACTAGCCACATAGCGGGAAGGGATGCTAAACAATGAGTATGGGGAACCTATAGGGACAATGGGCCAGATTTTAGGTACCTGGGTAGACACTACAAAGGCATTTATACCCAACCTTCAGTGAACCACACAATGACTAAGCACCAGGATGACCACAGAAGCCGACCTGGCAGGCAGCCGGGCAAAATGCAGGGGCTACACTAAAAGGACTTCTTACAGAGGCCCCACTGAATGAACTGAACCCTACCTCGAAGTTGCCTGCACCCTTGGACTGAGAGCTGGAGAACTTGCATGGGGGAGAAATTAGAGAGTGACCTCCCCAGGATTGTGCAAGTGGCAGTTGTTGGACCTTGGGGGGAACCCCCAGCTTAGTGGGTGTCCAGTGGAAGGGTGCCCAGGATCACCATACAGTGCCTCAGTGCCCACCCTGCAGGGACGTGACAGGTTGGGATCCACCGAACAGGAACCTACTTGGGGGAGTAAGCCCAGGAAGGCCCCTATTGTCATCAACCCCCGTGCTTAAGGTCAACAGAGCCCAAATGAATGAGAGCTCGAACTAGGTGGGACAAAAACTCGTGGGTTGCGGCTCAAGGTGAAACTGTACTCACATAGACTCCTCATTCTGACAGTGTCTGGAGTGCGGGGCATTGGGAAAATTGATGACAGTAATGGTGCAATGGACAATGCTGTACTTCTTTGATTATATGGGGTTTGGGTTTCCTGCTTGTAGCTTGCTTTTTTGTGTTTTAGTTTTCCCTTTCTTTCTCTTTTTGGGTGTGTGTGTTCTGGTGTTCTGTATTTGGTTGCTGATTGACTTAAGGCTGCTATTGATGCAGTTGATATTGTAGGGTTGTGATTTTGTCATATTACAACTGCCAAAATAAACCTGAGATGTGCGAACCCCATGAACATGCAGATGGTGTCTGGGCTCCTCCTTAACTCTAGGCCCAATTCATGAACACTTAGTTCTGATAACATGGTCCTGATTCACCTTCATGAGAGGATCACTAAAGATAAGGGTGCAACAGCAAAGTGTGGTGAAGACGGTAGATGGTGCCCAGCTATCAATCAAAAGAGTGTCTGCAGTTGTAAAGGATTGCATTCAAACAAGCAGCCATCTAAACGTGGAGTCAACTAAGTCCACACTGAAGAATCATACCAGCTTTTGTGATCCAAGGATGACAACTAAAACATTCAAATATGGCAAAGGGAAAAGTATCAGAGCTAAAATGATGAACACCCAATTTGTAAAAAGGCTACAGAGGACAGTGGAAGCCCAAACCCATCTGCAGAGTACCTGATCAGACTGAGCCACTGGCAAATCCACTCCAGCCACAGGCAAGAGTCTCAAACAGCCTCACTGTCAGGCACAGACCATTGGAATGTTGAATACGCTAAATCTAACTCGATACTTGGCCAGATGACCTCCCTATAGACCCGATCTGAGTTGGTTCTGGGTGCAAGTATCCCTTACTTGTTCCGTGACAGAAACGTCTTTCCTGGCCTTTTGAATGTTTATGGAGGTCTCTTCTTTATTACTCATAATTTGTATTGGGGTCTTTATTTTATTATTATTTTATTCTTACCACCTCTGTCAATTTTTATTTTTATTGTTTCTGTTGGGTTTTCCATTTTGTGACCCACAGGAGGAGTGGATGGATTCATAGTGGTAATAACTGATACAGGGTTAATAGGGGATGCAGGGGTGGGGTGTGGATGATGGGGAAGGGAAGGGAATTTGGAGATTGGTAAATGAATACGGGAGGGGGAAGGAGTACTAGAACTGACTAGAACTGAGTTGTGATTGCACAACTCATCTTAGAGGGGATTCAATCATGGGGGGTGGGATGTTCTAAAAATGATATGGTAATGATTGTACAATTCTCCCTGATTTGACTGAACTATTGGGCTATTTAATTGTATGCTATTTAATTGGCAAAGTATGTGCCAATAAAACTGTTAAAAAATAAAATTGGGCAAGGCATACACATCTATTTTGTGTTTATCCATCCATGTGCCTATATGTGCAGGCATAACCCAGACCCAGACCCAGACATCCTTTTACATTTTTGCATGCAGACATGCTTTGGGACTAGGTACATAAAAAGCTGTTTTCCAGGCCCTCTCTTGGTTTTTCATTGCCGGCTGTCAGGGAGAATCTGAAAGAGACAAAAATTTATTGGGTTGTGTTTAGAAACATGTCGGTGGTAATGACTGCAGCTCTGATTTCAATTAACACTCACTTATTTTTAGGCTAATGCAGTGCATTTGTAGACCTGTTGAACATGCTTGGCATCACATTGCAAAAACCTAAAGTAGCCATGATTGAAAAAGCAGTTCATACTGACCACTGCTTTCCTGCGACTCAGTCTGTCAGGTGGTGGTGGGCTTCCCTGTGAATTGCAAAGACTTAAGAATTCTAAGTTTGGATTTTTATAAAATGACCTTTCAATTGCAGAGACCAGTTAAATCTTTAGCATATCATTTTTGTTTAATTAAATATTACTTTGAAGTTCATAATTCATCATTTTTCACACCTTGACCATCCCCTGTGCTGGTTGTTTGGGTGAAAACAGCTGGGGAAGTGCTGTGTTTTATGATTATGGCACTAAAAGATTAGCCATGGGCACTGCCCATCTACAGGGTTATAGCATTCAGGCTGCTGACAGCAGATCTGTTTTGAATCGGACTCAGATTAAAGTGAGTGAAAATCATTTGGGGGCTGAGGGCATGAAAGGTCACACATGTACTGAATTGTGGGTGTTTTCCTGGCTTCCTAGGCGAGAACTGTATGCAATTATTAAATGCCATTGTGCATCGGGGAGGGTGGTTGGTGGTGACTTTGAAACGTTCCAGAAGTAGCACTGGGAGATTACAAAAGGTAGTAATAAAGCATTTGGTGGGAAGGACTTGGAGGGTTGTACTCTGTGTATATGGCTTTATTGGGGGAGAAGTTTTATACCCCTCACATCTTAAAGCCTTGATAGTACCTTCGTTTTTGCCCCCTTTGATTTGGTAGCTTTCTCAAATTGCCGTCTGCTTTTCTGGGTGCTTTGGGAGTTGTTTTGTTTCACTTCTGGCTGTTCTGCTAGCATGAGCATTTCTTATCAACAACGCACTTTTCATCCCTGCAAGCACCTCAGACTACACCGGGTAGACCAGAGAAACAAATTCATCAACACTTATATGTATACAGAAAAGAGCTTTATATACAAGAGCAATTGAATATTGAGAAAACATCCCAGCTCACTCCAGATCAAGTCCATAAGTCCGGTATTAGCCCATACATCCAATCCCAATCTATAAAGTCCTCTTCAGACTCATGAAACACATTAAATGATGTTGAATGCAGCAAGATCACAGGCCAGTGTGTGGGAAGTCTTGTGGATCCAGTGGCATTGTAAGCATCTCAGTGCTGGCAGGGGTCTCCATGTGGTTTCTCCAGCTCAGGGCACTAGCATAGTTCCAGGTGGCTTGTCAGCTGCCATGTCTCTCGGGGAGTGAACAGAGAGAGAGAGAGTCTCTCCCACCTTCAAGAAGGAAATCCAGGAATTCCCAGAATCCTCAGGGGAAGGCCATGCCCACACAGAGGCCTCATTGGCTATGACGGATTGACAGACTAGACTCCACCCCTTCACTGTTAATCTTCTCAACTCCTAAATTGACACCAGATTATGTAACTACCATAAGGTCCTTCCCTCCCAGAGGTGAGGTGGTTTGGATTGATTTTGCTAAATGAGTTTGTGCTCTACCTCATCTCCAAAACAACAATAAGAACAACAACAACAACAAAAAATAAAAAAACCACTGCCATCAAGTTGATTCCAATTCATAGGGTTTCCAGTGCTGTAAATGTTTATGGGAGCAGGATAACCTTCTCCTTCTCCTGTGGAGCAGATGCTTACCTGGGAGCACCTCAGCTCAGAGGGTGTGGCCTCAGCCTGACATAGATTCCAGGAAGCATCTCCATCACTGAAAGGGAACGCTCTTTACAGAGTCTTTCTCATATTTAACAGAAAACAACACTCCAAGAATTGAAGGAATACCAATTGAAATGTTTCAGCCAACAGATTCAGGGCTGGAGTTGCTTACTCATTTATGCCAACAAATTTGGTCAGCCAATGGGAAGAGGCTCACAAAGAAAGACAATCCAACAGAATGTGGAAAATATCTATTATTTATATGCACGCACATAAAAATTTTCCAAATGTAGTTGAAAAATTATTACATTCATCAATAATGAACTGCCAAACATTGAAGCTAGATTCAGAATAGGGTGTAAAAGAAGAGACTCATTGCTGATAGAAAGTGGATTAAAAGTAGAGAATAATGAAAAGGTGTTTACCTGTTTTATTGACTGTGCCAAGGCATTCAATTATGCTGGTTATAACAAATTATGAATACTGTTGTGGAGAATAGGAATTCCATAACACTTAATTGTGCTGTTGTGGGAGAACAATATAGGATACTTTATGCTTAAAAATCAGAAAAGGTACACGTCATCATTATATCCTTTCACCATATTCAATCTGTATACTGAGCAAATAATCTGAGAAACTAGACTGTATAATGAAGAAGGTATCAGGGTTGGAAGAAGACTCATTAATAACCTGTGATATTCAGATGACACAATCTTGCTTGCTGAAAATGAAGAGAATTTGAAGTACTTACTGATGAAAATCAAAGACTATAGTCTCCAATATGGATTACCTTTCAACATCAATAAAATAAAAACTTCAATAACATTAAGATAAATGGACAAAATATTGAAGTTGTCAAGGATCCTGTTTTACCTGGGTCCACAATCAATGCCCATAGAAGCAGCAGCTAGGAAATCAAATGATGTATTGCACCCGGACAAATCTGCTTCAAAGGATCTCTTAAAATGCTAAAAAGTAAAGTTGTCATTTTGAAGACTAGGGTGTGCCTGATTCAAGCCATTGTATTTTCAATGCTGCATATACATGGGAAAGCGGAACAATGAATTAGGAAGCCCAATAAATAATTAGTACATTTGAACTATAGTTCTAGTGAAAAATATTAAATAAACCAAGGATTGCCAGAAGAATGAACAAATTAGTCTTAGAAGAAGTACAGCCAGAATATTTCTTGGAGCTGAGGATGGCTTAACTTTGTATCATATACTTTGAATAAGCTATAAGGAGGGACCAGTCCCTGGAAAAAAACATCATGCTTGGTGAAGTAGAGATCGGTCAAGGCTAGAAAGACCCTCAATGAGATAGAATGACACAGTAGATGTAACAACACGCTCAAGCATAGCAGCTATTGTGAGGATGGCTCAGCACCAGGCAATGTACATGGTGTTGTTATGAGTTGGAATCAACTTTACACACAGCAGCAGCAACAACAACATATTTTCCATGAACCACTTCCATTTCTGAATCATACCTTCTCTGGATTCTCCTTTTATTAGCTTTTGGAAAACTGCAGCATAACTCTCTATGAAAAACCTGTCCTTCAAAGTCAAAGGAAATAGAGGAAAGAGCTAGGAGGCAAAGGACATTTTATAAAGGTCTAAATAAAGGCATGTACATATGTAAATATATTTATATATGAGGATGGGGAAATAGATCTATGTGCATATATTTATAGG
>NW_022103968.1:68059289-68060173 GCF_000313985.2 Echinops telfairi | reverse complement strand
CCAGCTATCAAAAGATATATGCCTGGGGTCGTAAAGACTTGAAGATAAACAAGCAGCCATCTATATGGGAAGCCACAAAGCCCACATGGAAGAAGCACACCAGTCAGTGTGATCATGAGTTGTTGATAGGCTCAGGTATCAGGCAACAAAGACCCAGAACAAGCAATCATATCTAGGTGAATGTGAGGGGAGGGGGGCTGAGTAGAGACCCAAAGCCCATCTATAAACAACTGGACATCCCCTCACAGAAGGGTCACAAGGCAGGGACAAGCCTGCCAGGGTGCAGTATAGCACCGACAAAATGTACAACTCTAGTTCTTAAATGCTCCCTCTCCCCCAACTCCACTATTATGACCCCAATTATACCTTAAAAATCTGGCTAGACCAGAGCATGTACACTCATACAGATAAGAGCTCTTGATGCACAGAATCCAGGACAGATAAACCCCTCAGGAACAATAATGAGAGTAGCGATACCATGAGGTTAGGGGGAAGGTGTGGGAGAAAAGGGGGAACCGATCACAATGATCAACACATAACCATGCCCCCCCACCCCAAAGGGGATAAACAACAGAAGCGTTGGTGAAGGGAGACAGTGCTCAGTGTAAGATATGAAAATAATGATAATTTATAAATTGTCAAGAGTTCATGAGGAGGGAGGATGGGGGAGGGAGGAGAAAAAATTAGGAGCTGATACCAAGGGCTCCAGTCAAACGGATCACTGAAGACAAATGGGTGCATAAGCAAATGTGGCGAAGAAAGCTGATGGTGCCCGGCTATCAAAAAGTATAGCAAAAAGTATAGCGTCTGGGGTCTTAAAGGCTTGAAGGTAATCAAGCGGCCATCAAGCTCAGAAGCAACAAAGCCCACATGGAAGAAGCACA
>NW_022103968.1:68050997-68058624 GCF_000313985.2 Echinops telfairi | reverse complement strand
CAAACATGCCTGATTCAGTTGACGTATAGATTGTGATAAGAGTTGTATGAACCCCCAATAAAATGATTTTTTTTTAATGTTTTTAAAAGGATGATGGCAACATTTGTAGAAATGTGCTTAACACAATGGATGTATGGATTGTTATAAGAGCTGTAAGAGCCCCCAGTGAAATGATTTCTTTTAAAAAGAAGAAAACTCTGCCCTTAAAGAAAAAGGGGGGGAAAATCATAACTGAAAAGCAAGTAAACAAACAAAGCTAAACAAGTATTAGTTGGTGATTTTTTTTTTAGTTGATGATTTTGATTTCTTTCAATGTCTCCATTGGCTTATTCAATAGCTACCAAGGGCTTGCTTCTTTTTTTCTCCTAGATTTCCCCCACTTGTACTTTCTTCAAGATAACGGACAGCAGTTAGACTACTGAGAACGAAGGTGGGAACGAAGAGTGTGGTCAATTCATTGCGTGTGTACCTCGATGGTTTGCTGAAAGACTCCCCACTTGTGGGGATAAATTGTGGGGATCAGACTTGGCTCTATGCTAGATGTCAAGGCTGCAAAGTTCATCTGCCCCGATTCTTATTGTTGTATCGTACTTGATTCTTATTGTTGCATAGTACTTCTCATTCTGCTCTTTCTTTTTTCCCTGCCAGTGCCCCTATTAGTTAATTATACTTAGATATATGTAATTGACAGGACTATACAAAATCTCCAAAACAAGAATATTTGCAGGCTTTCAGTCATCCAAATGGATCAAAGTTAACAGTATCTTGGACCAGGTGTGGAGGTTGGATTTTAGTGAGGGCAATGAGGGTGCTTAGAGCCATTGGTAAAAGTCCCAAACAACTTCACACAGGTGATTGTTGATCTCGGCTCTTAGGAATCTGGCATCATTCTAAATTCTAGTGAGGTGTCACTGTGTGATCGTTGCATGTAGAGGACAGGACAGCTACAGTGTCTAACCACAGGGAGCGCTCTGCAAGGAGACCTTCTGGAAGTAGGTTTGCTTCAGAAGCTAGCCAGTGTGACCTCACAAATATCTCAGCCAACATCAAGTTAGACGCCTCTTAGCCTTGGCCCTATGGGTTCCTGTGGGTCAAATAAAATTGGTTGAGTTTTTCCTTGCTTTTGAAGATCTATAGTTAAAGATATAACAATAATATATATATACTTTTTTTTTTAATCCAATGATCTTGGAATTCCCCAGCTTATGGAAGGAGATTTTTATAAAGGTCTTTTGGGGAAAGTTGGGTACAGAGTTTAGAAGGGGGTGGGAAGAATGGATGCCAAGCCCAATGAGGGAGTGAGGGGAGGTAGGGGGCCTCATCTGTATAACTGGTTCATGGAGCCTGTCCAGCCTGTGGTTTTTCTCACACAAAGCCTTCATTCTGATTAATGGCATCCGTGTCTTAGAGGCATGGACTGTATTAGACCTTGTTTAAAAGTGCTTGCTATACATTCACTTCCTCTGGAAGTGCACCAAAATAGGATGAGAGGAAAAAAGGGAGCAAGAGAAAGGACTTACATTTGGAAAGTGTAGAAAGGAAAGTTCTTTTCATAAACGCTTTCTTTGACTTTCTGTACTCTTCAAGGCTTTCTCTCTACAGAGCTCTGACGGGAGAGCAAGGGGGAAACGTGAAGACAGACGTCTTTGGAAAGAAAATGGGTTTCCCTGCCAAAACTGGGAGATGGTGTTGGCTCTCTTGGCTTTTTAGAAACTCTAAGAAATCTGCTGACATTTAAAAGAAAAAATAAAAAGAGATGATTTATGATGACATCACATGTTGCCCAAGCAGATCCTGCGAGAGAAAAATGGTTTTTATAGCGAGCATGTTGCAATAAAGAAAGTGAGTCATGGGGTGGGGGTGGGGGGAGCATCAACCATCAAAATGCCTTTAGTTATTTGCCTTAACTCTTTCTCCCCAAACCCAATCAAATCCCTGGTGCCTTCTGGGACCAAGAGGTTCAGAAAGCCTAACTCAGCCTGATAACAGAGTTCCTTTCCGCCTCCCCTCTTTCTCTGCTCTCTAACCTCTTTCTGTAGACTTTGATTGTGTCTGGCATTGTCCTTAGCTTCCTGTCCGGCAAGGTGGATGGAGAGCTGTTGTAATGACTATCTGTGTATGTGTATGCAAGTGTCTTTGTATCGAAGCTGCCCGTTTGTGCTTACTGTTTAGTCATCGAGGAGGAGGAGGAATTGAAGAGAGCCAGTCGATTGTTCTGCTTTTTCTTGGAGTTGTAGAAAAGTGCTCAACATTCGTGGAGAGTTTTAGGTGTTCTTTGGGCAAAGAACCTGGAGACTCGATTGATGACTTGGCTTAAGGCATATGGATGCATAGCTAGGGATAGCAAAAACTCGATTGTGAACTTCAAACCAGGTTCATAATCTGATGTTGCTTGGTTATGAAGCAGTGTTAGTATGTTAGTATGTATATTGTGTACTGTGACATGCCACCTGCAGCATCTCAATCTTAGCAACATGGAGGCGTCTCAGAGACTTATCTTCCATGGTTTCCTATTCCCAGTTCTTTGCTTACCTTCACCCTTTAATAAATCTCCCTCACTTCTTCAAGCCGCCAGTACCTTCCTACTTTCTCTCCACTTCCATCAAAACTGTCTGAGGACCTGTTCAGCAATTCATTCTTAGTGAATGGGTTCTAACGATGGTGCGTGCCTTTGCATTTCAACAGAGTTCCTAGCACAAAGGTGAAGAGCAGAAATGTTTTCAAAGGGGTTTTAACTCAGAGAAAGGAAATTTGGGCTACCCTTCAGGTATCTCTTTGGAGGGCCATGGGAGTAGAGCAGGGAGTTGACTGGCTCATCTGTGATGTGGATGATTATCATCCTAGTGCCGGAATAGACTCTGGCTTACAGCTGGCCTCTCTAGAGAGGGGGGCTTCCTCAATGTATGAGCCCACAGTTTGAGACAGTCCCTCATTCAAGTGATTGTCCACTTGAATAGGCTATGCCTCAGAGCACATGAACTTGTGGTGTCCTTGTCTGAATTGAACCGGAGTTTCTGGCAGTTCCCCACCCCGATTATTGATGGATGTTTGCAGCAGTATCTTCTCATTTTGAGCTGTTCCACATAAGCAAATGGAGCTGTCCTCCATCCACATCAATAAAGTTGACTCCACTTTGAGGAGACAGCCCTTCCTTAGTTGTATTTTGAGTGACTTCCAACCCGAGGGATTCATCTCCCAGCGCTGTATCAGACAACGTTTGATTGTTATTCATGAAGTTTTTGTTGGCCCATTTTTTACAGAAGTTGATCATCAGGTCCTCTGCCAAAATCTGTCCACCATGAGTTGACCCTACTGGTACTTGAAATACTGGTGCCATCGCTCCAGCATCGCAACAGCATGAAAGCCACCACATTATGACAGACAGATGAGACAGATTTGTGGTGGGACAGATGGGTAGTGGTTCCATATGAGAGGTATTGGTTGGGCATCCAACCCAGGTCACCTACACGGAAGGTAAGGCTATCTGTTAGCCTCCAATGTCCCCTTGTGTTTCTTAGAGGTAGATATTTCCTCACTTATTTTCCAACAGTACTATGGTATATTAAGAAACCATTGCTTTTATTGGGTCCTGGGAATACAATAATGAGAAAGACACAGTTTTTGTCTTCATGAAACTTCCCTTTTGTGTTCATTTTTACTTGATACCTTCAGCCACATCAAAGAAAGAAAAAAAATCTTTTGTTTTAGGCCCAAAATTATGTCTTACTCTGCATACATTGTAGGAATGGCGTGAGGTGAACTAAAGCTGTAGTCAGGCATTTAAAAACCATTAGCACTCTTGTTAGTTTTTGTTACTTTCTTTTTATCTTTAAGGAAATGGCGGTAAAAACTGCCCAAGGTCTCAGAGCTTGTCTGTTGCAGGTCAATATGAGAATTGTGCTGCCTCCACTCATACTTTGCCTTCAATAATGGCAGACACATTGCTTAAAGTTCTGCTGTTTTTCACTTAACGTACCCAAAGTAGTTTTTCTATGTTTCTAGGGTATTCATGATAATCTCATAAAATGACTGCATGATTTCTCTCTCCAGCTGATATTCTCTAATATAAACCAGTCCCTGAAATATTGAATGTTTATATCTAATTTCTTAGGTGCTAGAAATTGACTGGAGAATTCTGAGATCTCTGTACCTCCCCAAAGGGACAGCACAGATATAGCCCAGTATCCAGACTCCATTCCAGGAGTCTTTAGGTGGTTTGAGGAACGTGCTTCCTCGTGGAAGGAGATCTTGACTTCTTGTCCACATCCCTCTGCCTCCAGCCTTAAATCAGGCTGATTTGCTGAACCTTTTGAAGAGTTCTCATTTTCCCTTCTTGTTAGGGTGATCTCCTCTCTCACACCAACTTGGCCATCTTATCCCCTAATCCCAAATCCATTCTCTCAATCTTGAATTCTCCTTAACTTGTCCTCCCCATAATCTTCTCTAGCCCAGTTTGTACAGTCTTTAAACCCCAGTTCAACAGCTAAAGCCTGCAGGCTTATCTGCCAATATTGATCTCTCCTTGCCCCAACCATCCTGAAACCCAATGCCTTTCAACTTGGTGCTAAATTATATGCTGCCATGTGAATTCCTACCTTCCCCATATTGGATATGGAAAAGGCCAGGGGGAGAAGATTTTATATTCATGTGCCCATTGGGTTCCAGGCACTCTTCCATTCTTATTTAATCCTCCTAACAACTCACTGAGGCTGGATTTATTATCTCCGCAGTGTAGAGAGATTAAGTCGTTTGTCCAAAGTTATCCTTTGGTAGGGTAAGATAAGATGAGTGCCATGTAAGTAGCAGCCCCCCAATAGCAGAGACCATTTCTTTAACTTAATATTAATTCTCTTTAGTGTTCAGTCACTTCAGTACAAGACACAAAGTAGGTGTTCATTAAGTACTTGTTGAGTTGACTTGTTGGACAGTTTCCTTTGCAGGGCCAAAAATTCCTGCTCTGCACTGCTGAATTGGGAAGGAAAACTTTAGTCAGCTGTGCATATAGCATGTGCTTTTAATATCAAACAGTAATCTTGGCAGTTTGGCAAATTCAGCCATTGACAAAAGGTGGAGAGGAGCAAAAAACATCTTGAAATTGGCTTCTGCCCTGAGCCAGAGTAAAGCCCCACATCTGCTCCTTGTCTCCTATCTTCAGTGTCTCTTGCTAACGTCTTAACAGCAGCTGGGGAAGTGAGTGCGGTGAGACCTGAGAGTTGAATGAGATGAGCTTGAGAGGTCAGGACTCAGCTGTAGCATGAAGTGAAGTATGTGTTGCTGCCCTTTTAGCATTGGGTGCCAGGTCAGGTTTAATCAGCATGCATAACAATTCTGGGATTCTGCATACTTCTCACAATGAACCTATCTATTACTGCTAAGATGTGATGTGATAGATGTGATAGAGATGTGAGACACTATAAACAAAAATGAGTGTCCAATCAGAGGTCATAACTAGGGTGTCTACCAAAGTGGGGCCCAACCAGGAGTATATACCAAAGTAGGGGGCCCAAACCGAGGTCTATACCTAAATGGTGGCTGGAGCAGCGGTATGTTTCAAAATGTGATCTGATCAAGGATTATGCCAGTGTGTCTGGAAATGTTGGGTTTCTGAAATTGAACACTTTCTCCATATCAGGATTTCTCAGAGCCATCATCTCAGCTCCTCCAGTGCCAATTTCTGTAGTAATCTCCAGAGAGGGTCTCAGCAGGCTACATTTCTTGGTGGGGTAATTAGTATCCCTGCCAAGAGATTGAATGTGGGCTCTGCAGGCAGACATGCTAGCTGCATGTTATGCAGACTAGAACAAAAAGTTGCCCCACCTCCTGCCACCCCCATGAGGAGCTGTGGAGCAAACCATTGTGATCCAGAGGATTTGCACTGACTGATCCTTGGAACTAGATTGCTGTGCCTTACTTCCTAGAAGGCAGACTACCGGGGTTCCAATTTCAGCGCCGCCATGGGCTGTTAAATGTCCAGTAAATTAATGAACGTTCTTGTGGCTCAGTTTTCTGATCTTAAAAATGGTGGCTATGAGGATTAATGAGAATAATACTTAGCATAGTGTCCAATGTGTAAAATAAATAAATAACCCCCCACAGCATTGCCAAGTTGATTCTGGCTTATAGAAACTGCTTGGTAAGTGTTAGTCGCAGCCATTATTAGTTGTGTCATTATGATCTTATTTATTCATGGTCATGAAACCTTCCCCTGAGATCAGGAGTTCTCAGCATGAAGTGGCTAGTGGCATTACTAGGAAATTTGTTGGAATGTAAATTCTTAGGCTCTACCTTTCCACAGAGTTTCAGATTTGCTAGATCTGGGGTGGGGCCCAAGAATTTGTGTCTCTAAAACCTTCTTAGATGATCTTTCCATTATTGGTCTGGGGACTGAGACAGGAATCCTTCCAGGGGTAAGAGCACACAGACCACCTCAACCTCATGCTATTGTTATGGACAATCTCCTGCTGCTACTGCATGTCCAGGAGAGAACAAACCCATAAGGTTAATACATAACACTTCTGGTTCTGTAAATTGTCAGTTTACTTACCCAAATGCCCCTTCCACCACACATCTGAATTAGCCAATCCTAACTCTGTACATCTCCCTCCACCCATCCTGAAATGCCCCAAAGGTCCCACCACTGGATAGGTGGGGTCCTCCCTATGGTCAGGCTCAGTCTTTGCATAGGAACCCACTATGTCACGAGCTGGTACAACAGTAAAGTTCTTCCTTTGTTATAACCTGCTTGGCATTGGCTACACCTTTCAAGTGTCTCCAGTAACATAAACCACATTTGAGAGTTCCAGAAAAACTTCTTAAGCTGAGTTTTGACCCCATTATGGGGTTGGCTAACTGAATGGGGGTGGGGGGGGGCGTGTCAGGAAAAAAGTTAGCAGGAGTAAAAGGTTTCTGAATGCACAATGGCCAAAAATGAGTTCAAAATCAAATGTGTAATGAGGCTGTAGGGTTTTATTTTGGGGTTTTTTCATTAGATAAACTTCATTGCATCAAAGCATCACAGACAAGGAATCATTTAGACTGTAGATGGACACCTCTTAGAGCTTACTCCTCTGCCTGCTGAACATTTCCTTTTTCAAAAACAAATACCATCCAAAATTTTTCAGGTATACTTGTTTTTAACTGTTGTGGCTTGCTGAATTTGATACAAGTTTGACAGTGTTGTTTCCTTCAATAATTAATTCATCTTTCTGGGCTTGAGAAATGGAATAAGCAACACCTGTCCTCATGCAAAACCCCTGTATGTATTTTTCACCCCAAAAGTTACAGATTTCAACAAGAGACCCATTCTTCTGAATAACTACTTTGATGGGGGAGTGAGCATACATAGACCTCATCTTGTATCAGAAGCCCAGTGTCACACCCATGGTCATCTTCTGTACAAGACTACAGATCGTGCAGACTGGAGTCAGTTCCTTTCTATTTCCCCATAATTTGGCAACTCAAAGCCTCTTCCTTTCTTTCCAAGGAGACTGAGTTCCACATTGACGTGACTGAAGTCCCTCTGCAGGGTTCCTCTGTGCCCTTCACAATAACTGATCCCCTTCAGGGAAATGTTGACATTCTCTGCAATTCTTTAAGAATCTCTGTGTGAATCTGGAGGAGAAAACAA
>NW_022103968.1:68008557-68045336 GCF_000313985.2 Echinops telfairi | reverse complement strand
CTCAGGACCAGGGGTGACAGTGGCGATACCAGGAGGGAATGGGGGGGGTAGAAAGGGGGAATTGATCACAGAGAAAAACCTCAATTGAAAAGAAAGCAGAAAATATTAAAAACTGGAGCAAATTTAAAATGGGCCAAAAAGGAGCTGAAAAGTAAGGTGTTACAGGTAAATCTAACTACGTCTGCAATCATCTACTTTACACTATGCATTTTGGGTTTTATCACTCTCCCTCAGAATGTTGCTCATTAAGGGTACAAATTAATCTTTTTATCTCTCACACAAGACTCGGCACATATCAGTTACTGTTGAGTTGATTTCAATTCATGGCAAGTCTTGGTGTATCCGAGCAGAAGCATGTTCCAGAGGGCTTTCCATAGCTAGTTTTCTCCTAGTAGATTGCCAACCTTTTCTTTTGAGGTGTGTCTGGGTAGAGGTGGACCTCTTTGAGTGGATTAACCATTCGCAACACTCAGGAACTCCTCTGGCACATCAAAAGCTCACACGCAAACTCACTGCACTGGAGGCCAGGGCAGAACTGCCGCTGGTGCTTTCTGCGACTGCAATTCTTTGCGAGAGTAGAACGCATCATCTTTCTCCTCCTTGGCACATAGTAGTGTTGAAAAACATTTCTTGAGAGATTAAAAATGTCCTCTGGGAGCATCAGAGTGACATTTCCCTGTTGATAGAGGCTTAGAAAGCAGCACAGCTCCAGAGATGGGGACTTAAAGGGAGTGTAATGTGGTCATCTCTAAGTGCTTGGCTGCTAACTGAAAGGTTGGCAATTTGAACACACATCTGCTCGAGGGAAGAAAGACCTGGCAGTCTGTTTCTATAAAGATTAAAAATCTTAGAAACCCTACCAGTTGTACTCTGTCCTATAGGGTCTCTATGTTGGAATTAATTTGATGGCAATGGATTTGGGCATTTTATATCTATTTAAGATTCTCCTTTGGTCATAATGTTTCCTTTTCGTTTCTGGGATAAGCCTCCTGTGAGCCTCAAGGCCCTTTAAGAAAACTCTCCCAGGGGATTAAGGCAAATGCTGGGTAGTTTGAGTTGACAGTGGATTCAAGTACCTTAGGGAAAGGGAGGAATGTAGAGCTTGGGTGTGAATGGAGAAATACAAGGATGGGGTGCATCTGGGGCAAGCCAGGCCTCTTTCTCTAGCGTTGCTTATAAGTGTGCATTTTGAGATCCTAGGACCATTTCTGAAACATATAGGTAAGTCCTGTTTCTTTTCCAAGTAAAGCAACCTTTTCCTAAAGGAACTAGAAGATGAGCTGATCATTGAAGTCCATTGTTTCAGTTAATTCATGGTTTGGTATCTGGACTCCTCATAAAAAGACCCCAAACTGTAAACTTTTCTCCTAATAATAGAATCAGCTTCTGTTATTTAAGCCCAGGAGTTTTACATTACAATCGTCACCTATCAGACTTGGAGAGAAATGGAACCAACCATGACAAAAAGCTTGCTGCCTTAAAATTAAACTTAATCAGGACGCGTTGCTGAAATTTGTGTTGAGTAAATGCTAAAGCACAAAGTAATTTAATGTATACAACTATTCCCCCCCCCAATAGGCAATGCTTTTTAATGTTTTCTCCTTCTGAAAGAAGATACGAGTGTGGAAAATGATTTTTCATTATATTTTTCTTAAGAGGTCCAGGACCACATTCTAAGGGCATTCCCATTCTTGCTTGAACTTTAATAATTGCAAACAATAGAGTGTCTGGCATCTTCACCAGAGAGTCTCTAATTTAGTTCATCAGAATGCAAATCGTAGGTGAGTCTTTGGGGAGTTAACTGGGATCTGAATTTGAAATAATGTTATTCAGGTCTATCCCTACTTACTAGATTTCTATTTTAAGACCACCACTCTAGGGTTAGGTTGGTCGGTCGTAGTCTCATAATGTTTTGCTTTCTTTTGAAACCACTGCTTGTAAATGTAGCACCCCAAATAATAATAGAATGAATGAGATATTTGAATTCCTGAAGACTGTAGTTAGGAGAAGGGATGTAGTAGCCTTACCTCTGAGGAGGCAGTGATGTGAATAGAATTCTACTCTGTGATCTGTATTACAGCTTAAGTTCGGAGCATGGGACTTGCAAAAGCCTCTGGACAGCAGTGAAAGCATGAGTTATGTGCAGAGTCCACACATGCACTAAGTCTCTATTGAGTTCCTTCTGATCATTAACCAGGAATGTGAATAGCCCTACCCTAAGGTAAAATGCATTAGAAAGTGGGTCACCTCCATCCCCCTCACCAACCTCCAAGAAGCAGTCGCCTTTAGGACCTTGCCTAGGTGTGCTGTTGATGGAGATGGCCATACTGGGGTGGCAGAGTCATAAGTCATGCTCTGACTATCTTGGTTGGGAGACCCTGGACTAATTTTGTAAGCTCTTCTGTCTAACATAATGTATGTGTTCCAATCATAGTCTCATTCCCACTTTTGTAGGCCCACCTATAGCTATGATGTATTGGTCTGCTCCCAATCATGCTTTGTCCTCCCATTTTAAGTCTCCAAATCTCTGAAACCCTTTGGACGTCACCAAGACTTTGCGCTCATGGTCTCCCTCATCCAGATGATGTGTCCTCTTTGTCTTCATTCTGTTTGAGACAATGTTACTTTAAATTATGTCTGAGATGATTGAGACCCTTTGGTACCCTGAAACGTAACTCTATCCCAAATATATACCACTTGTCTGTCAGTTTGCTGTGCTGTGGTGGCTTGTATGTGGCTGTGATTCTGGAAGAGATATCACTGGTATCTCAAATGCCAGCAAGGTCACCCAAAGCGAGCAGATTTCAGCAGAGCTTTCAGATGAAGAACAGATTCTGAAGAAGGAATAAGCTGTCCACTTCTGAGATATTAGCCATAAAACTTTAAGGACAGAATCAAAACATTGTCAGATACTGAAAACTGTATAAAAAGAACACAGTTGAAAATGGTGCCAGAAATGAGCCCCTCAGACCAAAAGGTACTCAAATATTAAGTGAGGAAGAGCCGTCTTCTCGAAGTAGAGTCTACTGTCATGACTTGTATGGAGTACAATCTGTGAGAGTAAAGCCTTCAGGACCTTCATTGGCTGTGGGGACATGAGTCAAGATGAGAAGAAACTGCTGAAAACATAAATGAATAAATGGAGCTTGGAATGCATCAAGTATGAATCTAGGAATGTTGGAAGTTGTCAAAAATGAAATGGAATTCCTAGAAACCAACATTCTAGGCACTGGTGTGCTGAAATGGACTGGGGTAGGCCATTTTGAATCAGAACATCGTATGCATTAGTATGTTAGGAATGAAATAATCAAGAGGAATGATGTTCCATTCATTGTCAAGAAGGATATTTCAAGATCTATCTTGAAGTACAATGCTGTTCATGGTAGGATTACATCTATCAACATTTAAAGAAATATGTGTTGGGCTGTGATCCACATGGTCAGCAGTTCAAAACCACCAGCAGCTCTGTGGGAGAAAGACAGAGCTTTCCATTTTCGTAAACAAAATCAGTCTCAGAAACCCACAGCATTGACTTGATGGCAATGAGGTTTTGTTTTCATTTAATCAATACAGTTATTATTCAAATGTATGCACCAACCACTAAAGCTAGTGATAAGGAAGTTGAAGAATTCTACCAACATCTTCAGTCTGAAGCTGATCAACCAGGTAATCAAGATGCATTGAAAATTATTGGTGATTGGATTGCAGAAGTTGGGAACAATGAGGAAAGAACAATAGTTGGAAAATATGGCCTTGGTGACAGAAACAAAACCAGAGATCACATTTTGCAAGCCCAATGACTTCTTCATGGGAAATACCTTTTTCATCATCATAAAAGGCACAAGGACTTCTCCAGATAGAATACACAGAAATCAAATCGACTACATTTGTGGGGGGAAACAATGGAGAAACTCAGTATTAGCAGCTAAAGCCAGGTTTGGAGTTGACTGTGGGACAGACCATCAATGCTCATATGTAAGTTCAGGTTGAAGCTCAAGAATATTGAAGAGAGTCCCTGAAGACCAAAATACTGCCTTGAACCTATCCCACCTGAATTTTAGGAATATCTCAAGAGCAGATTTGATTCATTAAACACTAAGGACAGAAGATCTGATGCGCTGTGGAATGACATCAAGAACGTCAAACATGAAGAAAGCAAAAGATTTAAAAGACAGGAGACAAAAGATCAGCCTGGATGTCAGAAGAGACTCCGAAAGCTTTAAATCATAGAGAAGCTAGGGCACAAAAAAGAAATGACAAAGGCAAAGAGCTGAACAGAACATTTCAGAGGGCAATATGAGAAGACAAAGTAAAATATTATAATGAAATGTGCAAAGACCTAGAGTTAGAAGACCAAAAAGGACACACACACACGCAGCATATCTTAAAATGAAGGAATTAAAGGGGAAAACAGCAGAGCCTCAAGTTGTAATATTCAAAGGTTTTATGGGCAAAATGTTGAATGACTCAGGAAGCATCAAAAGAAACTGAAAAGGATACACAGTAATTGTACCAAAAAGAACTAGTCAACATTCAAACATTTCCAGAGGTAGCATATGAGCGAAAACCAATGCTACTGAAGGAAGAAGTGTGAGCTGCACTGAAAGCATCAGCCCAAAAAATAAGGCTCCAGGAATTGATGTTAAGCACTCACTCGTCTATGCCAAGAAACCTGGAAAGACAGCTACCTAGGCAACCAATCGTAAAAGGGCCATATGTGTACCCATTCCAAAGAAATGTGACCCAAATTATCTAACAATGCTCAAATTATCTAACAATGTCATTAATATCACATACAAGTACAATTTTGCTATAGATTATCCAACACTGGTTGTAGCAGTGCGTTGACAGGAAGCAGTGAGAGGTTCAGGCTGGATTCAGAAGAGGATGTGAAACAAGAGATATCATTGCTGCTGTCAGATGGATCTTTTCTGAAAGCAGAGAATATCAGAAAGATGTTTACTTGTGTGTGTGTGTGTGTGTGTGTGTGTGCTTATTATTCTAAGACATTTATTTTGGTGGGCCATAATAAACTATGGATAACTTTGAGAAAAATGGGAATTCCAGAACACTACATTGTGCTCATGCAGGCCCCCCTGTACATGGATGAAGAGGCAGTTGTAAACAGAACAAGGACATACTGCATGCTTTAAAGGGAAGGTGGGTGTCAGGGTTGCATCTTTTCACCATACTTATTTCATTTGTATACTGAACAATTCATGAGAGAAGCTGGGCTATTTGAAGAAGGTGGCATCACATCAGGATTGGAGGGTGGCTTATTAACAACCTGGGACACACAAAAGACACAACCTTGCTCGCTGAAAGTGAAGAGGGCTTGAAATCCTTGCTGATGAAGATCAAGATGGTAGCCTTCAGTGTGGATTGCAACTCGCTGTAAAGAAATCCAAAATCCTCCCAACTGGGCCACTAGAAAATATCATGATAAATGGGGAAAAGATTGAAGTTGTCAGGGATTTCATCTTGCTTAGATCAATAATCAATGAAAACAGCAGTCAAGAGACCAATTGATGCATTGTATTGGGTAAATCTGCAGCACGAGACCTCCTTAAAATGCTGAAAAGCAAGGATATTACTTTAAGGACTACGGTGCACCTGACTCAAACCCTGATGTTGTCAATTGCCTGATGTGGATCTGAAAGTTGAGCATTGAAGAAGGAAGACTGAAGGTGAGTCCGTGCATCTGAATTATGGTGCTGGTGAAGAATATTGAATGTATCACCATCTACCAAAACTTGTCTTAGAAGAAGTAGCACTCTTAGAAGAATGGTCCCGAGAGGCAAGGATAGTAAGGATGATGGACTTTGGACAAGTTGTCAGGAGGACACCATGCTTGGTCAAGTGGCAGGGCAGAGAAAAAGAAGACCTTCAGGAAGATGGGTTGGCACTGGCTACATTGACAGACTCAAACATACAGATGTTGTGAGGATATCACAGGACTGGGCAGTGTTTCCTTCTGTTGTGCTTGGGGTTTCTATGAATCAGAACTAACTATATGGCACCTAACAACAACAACATCCTCAAAGACGTATAATTCAGCTTATCCAAAACATTTTAGCTCCTTTCTCCCCAAATTTGTTCTTGTATCCTTGATGTTGTTGAATAATACAACCATCCTCCCAATTTCCCAGGGTTAAATGTAAGTTCATAGTCTCATGGCTCATTCTCAGATCATAAATACATATTCCCATAATTGCTAATGTATCTTAATTGTTCTGCTTGTCCCTATCTCAGCTCTCCTTCTAACCCTGCAAACAGAGCTGGAATTGTCTGGAGACACAGTCTGATCTTAGTTGCTCCTGCTCAGCAACGAGTGTCTGCAAAATCAGGACCAACCTCCTCGCCTTAAAGTCACTTTGCTAGCTTAGTCTCTCTTTGCCTACCAGACTCTAACTCCTGGCAACTCAATGCGTGCAGAACAGAACTGCCTGCCATAGGGTGTTCTTTCATAGCTGTGACTTGTCAGAACCGGCTCACCAGATTTTCTGCTGAGATTCCTCTTGGCGGGTTAGTACCATAAATCTTTAGATTATGTCTCAGTTACCTAGTGCTGCTATAGCAGAAATACCATCAGTGGATGACCTTAACCAGCAGTTAAGGAGGCTAGTGTAGGTGGCTAGAAGTCAAATTCAGGGCACCAGCTCTAGGGAAAGGCTATTTCTTTCTGTCAGCTCTGGAAGAAGTTCTTTGCTTCCGTTCAACATCTTTGTGTTTTATGTTCATTGGACAGCTCTATGTGTCTTGGCATCAATTTTTCTCTGGATCCAGGAGGTTCACAGCTTAGAAACCCTGGGCCCAAAGGACATGATCTGCTTCTGGATTTTCTTTCTTTCTTTCTTTCTTTTTTTTTTTGGTAATAGCTAGGCCCCTCTCATTCTCCTTTTCTCTATATAAGATAAAAGATGATGCAGACCATACCCCAGGGAAACACCTCTTACTTCAAATCAGGGCTATTGCATTCCACACTAATTCCCTTTACAGCTATCTGGTTGATCACCTCAGATTAGATCATGGAAGATGATTACATCATTATAGAAACTGTCAAGTTACATCATTACAGAACTGCCAAACTATTGAGACTTGTGGCCCAGCGAAGTTGATGCATATTTTGCAGATTAATCCATAACATTTCTCCATTTGACTCCCCAAAATTGATGTCCTTGCCATATGAAAACATTTACTCCATCACATCATCCCAAAAGTCCCAAATCAACCCAAAGTTCTAATTTCATCCTGGGGCAAAATTCCTCTTTATCTGTAAATTCAGAATGTTACCTGCTTCCAAAGTGAAATGGTGGAACAGGCATAGGTAGACATTCAAAATGGGAGAAATTGAAGGGAAAGAAGGGATAATGGATATCAAGTAACCCATAATCTAGCAGAACAATTTACATTCTCTCTCAAGACCTGGAAAGAATCCCCTGTTGTCTGAGACCATCTGGGCAATAGCCCTACCTTTCAGACTATGGGGATTGACGATGGTCTCTGGATTCTGGGTGGAGTTTCCAAGGCCATAGAGCTCCAGGCCTGCGGAGATGGCAACTGTAATCCTCCAGCTTTGAGTGGCCTCATTCTCCTAGTCCAACTGAATGGTAACCCTGTCCACTTGGACCCAGCTGGCCCCATTATTTTGCCCCTTGGGCACGACAGTTCTTCCCTCTCAGCCTTGTGCACTGGTTCCGGCCCCATCCTCCTTGAGACTATTGAGTGGCAGCCCCACATTCTGAAAATGAGTTGGTGAAGATCTGACTCTTTGGAGTCAAAGAGGAGATAGCCCCACACTCTTGATACCAAAAAGGTTGTGGTTCCATCCTTTGAGACTCCCGAAATGGTGGCTCTCCCCTTTGAACCTGAAGCAGCTTTGCTTCTTGCGTTCTTTCTCATTGTTCTGCTGATCTCTGAAGTTCTCAGGGATGGTCCTTTTCTTTACTGAGAGGACTACTTTGGTCTGTTTGCTACATGTAGCATTCCAACAGGCAGACAGCATTCTTTCATTTGCTTCTTTCTCTATCCCCTTCAGAAACAACTGAATCAATGACAAGATAATAGTTGAATGCTTAACCATCCACATCGCCTAGGAATTTGCCTCTTTCCCTAAATTCCAGACAAATTACCTGATTCAGTTTGTCTGGCTTTTTCACCTCTTGTTTTTTTTTTTTCATACTGTCCCCTCCCCTAAGAAAACTCTTCCCTTTACTTCTTTCTACTCATCAAACATCTACCTACCAGTTCAAGCCCCACTATGAATATTGTTTCCCATAATATCTGTGCAGAATTGCCCATCTGCTTTTTGTATTCACAAGAGCTTCCCAGTTCTACCAAGTCCTTGCATGGGTTAGACACACACTACTCCAGTTGCTGCTGTGAATGCTGGATTTCTGGTCTCACCTCTTGCAACATGAGGCTTATTTGCATAAGTTGAGGGCCCTGACCACCCCACAACAAGTTGTCTTTCTGGTAGAATAGCACCCAGAATGAGCCACGCATAACCACCTGTATAATTCATGAGGGAGGTGTGTTAGTCTGGGTTGACCAGAGAAACAAATTCATAGACATATGTGTCAAAGAAAGAGCTTTATATACAAGAGCAAGTGAATATGGAGAAATCATCCAAGCTCAGTCCAGTTCAAGTCCATAAGTCCAATATTAGCCCATATATCCCATACCAATCTATAAAGTCCTCTTCAGACTCACGAAACACATGCAATGACGCTGAATGCAGGAAGACCACAGGCCAGTGGATGGAAAGCCCTGTGGATCCAGTGGTGGTGGAAGCAATTTAGCACTGGCATGGGTCTCCATGTGGCTCCTCCAGCTCCAAGGTTCTGACTGCCATCAGCGTAGCTCCGTGTGTCTTGTCAGCAAGAATGTGTGGTAGAGAGTATGTGTGTCTCGCCTCCAGTGAGCTATTTATCTCTGTAGCTCCTCCAAATGAGGTCGTCAAGCAGTAACCTGATTGACAGGTCAAACTCCACCCCTTCACTCTTAATAGTCTCAAGTTGGCACCAGATTATGTAACTACCACAACTGGGTTGTCAAGAGAAACAAATTCAGTGATGTTTATATATGTATAAGAGCTTTATATCACAAGTAATCTTATATCAAGAGAAGGCATCCCAGCCCAGTCCAACTCAAGTCCACCAGCTGGATGCAAGCAAGGGCTCTCTTCAGACGAATGTAGCTACAGGCTGATGATGCAGGTGATGCAGAACGCAGGACAATCACAGGCCAATGGGGGCAGAGTGACATGGATTCAAAGTTGGTGGAGACATGGCAGGGCCCCAACAGCTCTCAAGGTTGGGTGGCCCACATGGAGCCATCCTTGGAGGAAGAGCCCCAGCAAATAAGAAGGGAAGTCCCAGAGAGAGGTTGTCTGTGCTCATCTTGCTCTTATGCAAAAGGCTTATGACATCAAGGAGGTGTCATCAGGCTGTGGCTTGACTGACAGGTTTGACTCCACCCCTAGCTAGGAGTGTCTAGTTGACATTATCCCTAACCATCACGGGAGAGCTTGTGTCACCCAACCTTGCTGTTCATTTGCAAAGATGATGGACTTAGACAGAACTCCCTGCTATCCAGGCTTCCATCTCATATTGGTGGTAATCACTGTTCCTTTTTTAATTACCTAGCTTATCTATGGTGGCCCCTTTCACCCGCTGCAGAGGAGACCCCTATCCTCTCAGGGTCACCGCCACTGCTGCTCTGGCTTCCTTCTCTTCTAATTCTCTGCTTTCTGAGCCCTGCCACATTTAAGATTTTGATTGTCACCTCTTTGATTTTTTTTTTGGACTAGTGCTCTGAAAGCTCAGAGAAGGGGAGGAAGTCTCTAAGCCTGTCTGCAACCTGTCACCTGTTTAGAGCTCTCTGCACTCACCTTGGGAGCAAGCAGTTCTCTCCCAAGATTACAACCCGCCCTAAGTCAAGTGGAGAAAAATAGCGAGGGGAATATCATATTTAAGAGCCTGGATGTGCTGAGTGGATGCTTTGGAAACCTAACCTCAGGCAAAAAGGTCCTTGGTTCAGACTAGGTGACTTATATAGCATTGTCTGCTGCTAATAATCAAGAGATTGAAGATGCAACCGGGCCATATTTTGCTTGTCAAAAGGGCATCATCAATCTGTTAACTTTATTTTCAACATTTTATTTTGCTTGGGTTTGCCACTAAAGTTGCTTTGCTTTGTTCCTGGACATGTTACATGTTTACTTGAATTAAGTAAGATTTCCCTTTCAGCATAAGTATTTAGCATTTTCTATTTAAAAGGCTATTCTTTAATAACTTTTGGAGAATTTGGCAGATTTTGATGAAATATTATCCATGATGAGAGGAATTCCCATATATCTCAACTTTCATTTAAATGTATCCTCTCCCCTTAAAACAAAATTACAATGTATAAAATCTCCAAAAATATTTTTCCAATAATATTTAATGGATTTCAATGAAAATCAGTGCATTTTTTCCAAGTTGTGGAGATATTGTTCAACCTGTATGACTGAATAATCAAAGGCAGGTACCATTGCGTTTCCCATGACTTGTGAGTTATAAATGAAACTCTTTGGCTACCTAAACTGACATCAGCTAGTTTTCCATCTTTGCACTCTATCACAGATGCACTGTCCCATCCTGTGGATGCCTTCATTGTGTCCCAGGGCTTGCATGTGGTTCTTTCCATTGTAGTTTTAACCCTCAACTACTTTCTCAACTTCCCTGGCACCTCTCCCTTTTGATTTCTACATCTTCATAGAGTTTCTGCAGGGAAATGACATTTTCAGTTCATTCTAGGCCCAGGGTTTCTTCTTAAACCAAAGCTTATCTTTTAAGGAACCACACAAACAAACACCAGCACACCCCCCCCCAATGAAACTCTCTGTTATTGAGCTAATTCTAATTCATAGTGACCCTATGGAAGGTTTCTGGGGCTATAAATCTTCATGGGCACAGATTGCCTCATTTTTCTCCTGAGGAGTGGCTGGTGGGCTTGGACCATTGACCTTGTGGTTCAGTGCTTACCGAGGGGTCGTAGTCAATAGAATAATGAGAAGATGCTATCTTGGGGAAAGATAGAACACTCTGAGACTAACTAAATGGTGCACTTAATCTTGGGAGGGTGCAAAGGGTCAGGAAAGGCATTGGAGAGAGCCCTGGTGATGTAGTGGTAATGAACTGGACTACTAAATGCCAGGAGAGGCAATGGAGAGAGGTGTTATATAGACTGTAGCTGTAAGATTACTCATTCATTTAATATAATTTTAGGGTTTAGGACCTGTCACTGTACTGATGCTGGGAAACAGCAATGAACAAAGTTGACATGAACTCTGACCAAAGGGAGCTTATCTATTAGTCAAGAGAATTAGACAAGCAAGATGGTTTGGGAGGTGAAGAGTATTTTAGACAGAGGGAACAGCATGTTGAATGGCTAAATCAGAAATAGGCACATTAAAAGCAAGGCAGTGGTCAGATCATAAAGGGGTTTTTAACCTCTATTAAGTAGTTTGGATTTTCTGAGGGTTAAGAAGGAGCTACTAAAGGTGTTCGGTACGAGTGTTAAAAGGACATATTGGTAGTTTATAAAGATTACTTTAGTCTCAACTTAGAGAAAATGGGTTGGGGATGTGTGTTAAGGAACCATTCAAGAGACCGTTCTCTAGACAAAGGGCAAAGGTCTGCATTGGGATAGGAGTTGTGGTAGTTACATGTCAATTGGAGGATTAAGAATATAAGGGTAGAGTCTAGCCTGTCATTCAGGATATAGCCAATGAGGCCTCTGTGTGGGCATGGCCTTCTCCTAAGGATTCTGGGAATCCTTGTATTCCTCCTTGGAGGTGGGAGACACTTTCTCTCTGCTCACTCCATGAGAGACATCCCTGTGGAGAAGACATATGGAGAAAGGCTGATGGAGCCAGAAATCTGGAGCTGGAGAAGCCACATGGAGACCCAAGCCAGTGCTGAGAAACTTACACTGCCACTGGATCCACAAGACTTCCCACCCACTGGCTTGTGATCTTCTTATACTTGGCGTCATTACATGTGTTTCATGAGTCAGAAGAGGACTTTATAGATTGGCATGGGACATATGGGCTAATATCGGACTTATGGACTTGATCTGGAGTAGGCTGGGATGTTTTCTCAATATCCAATTGCTCTTGTAGATAAACCTCTTTCCTATACACATATGCATGTTTATGAATTTGTTTCTCTAGTATACCCAGACTAGCATAGGAATGCCATGAAAAAAGTAGAATAGGTAAGAGTGATATTTTAATAGTATTTAGAATTAAGTGGATACGGAGGGAAGTTTACTGAGGTTTTCAAATGTATTAGCATAAAGTTGAGAAAAAATTTCTTTACTTTCTTCATTTTAATGGTTTTATTGGCATACATTTAAATAGTTTAAATAGCATACATTTTGATAGTTCAAGTATACAATCATACCGAGGAGAATTGTATAATCATTACCATATCAATTTTAGAACACCCCCCCCACCCCCATGGTTAAATCGCCTTTAATATTAGTTGTGCAATTAAAGTCAGTTCTAGTACTCCCTCCCCCTACCTCCTGTCTTCATTTCCCAAAACTCCCCTTCATTCTTCTGGATATGGAAATCCAGTTTGTCCAACACTATTTGTGGAAGAGACAGTCTTTCACCCATTGAATACATCTAAGTCCTTTCTCATGGATTAGATTTCTGTAGGTCCTTTGTCCAAGATTACATTTCTGTAGGCTGATGCATTTATGTTTGGGTTTTCTATTCTGAGCCATTGGTCCCTGTATCTCTCGTTTTACCAGTACCAGGCAGTTTTGACTACTGTCGCTCTGTGTAGATTTTTAGGTCAGGCAGTACTAGGCCTCTTGCTTGCTTCTTCTTTTTAAGAAGCTCTTTGCTTGATCTTGGTCTTTTGCCTGGCCATATGAAACTGGTAATTAATTTTTCCATTTCTTCAAGGAATTTATATGGGATTTGAATTGGAATTACATTATACCTATCAAGTGTTTTTGCTAGTATTGTCATTTTCATGATATTAAGTCTGCCTATCCATGAGCATGAGATGTTCTTCCATTTCTATAGGTTCTTTTCAGTTTCCTGTAGTAATGTTCTATAGTTTTCTCTGTATAGTTCATTTGTTTCTTTAATTAAGTTTATTCCTTAATTTCATCTATTATGTGGTTATCATAAATGGTATTGATTTTTTTTAATCATTTTATTGGGAGCTCGTACAACTCATCATAATCCATACATACATCCATTGTGTCAAGCACATTTGCACATTTGTTGCCCTCATCATTCTCAAGACATTTGCTTTCTACTTGAGCCCTTGGTATCAGCTCCTCATTTTTCTGATCCCACCCCACTAGCCCCTCTCTCATGAACCCTTAATAATTTGTAATTATCCAATGTCCAATGTCTCTCTTCACTCACTTTTCTGTTGTCCATCCCCCAGGGAGGAGGTAATGTGTAGATCCTTGTAATCAGGTGTCCCTTTATACCCCACCTTCTCTCCACCCTCCCAGTAGTGCCGCTCTCACCACTGGTCCTGAAAGGATCATCTGTTCTGTATTCCCTGTGTTTCCAGTTCCTATCTGTACCAGTGTATATCCTCTGGTCTAGCTGGATTTGTAAGGTAGAATTGTGATCGTGATCGTGATCATGTGGGGAGAGGAAACATTTAAGAACTAGAGGAAAGTTGTATGTTTCATCATTGCTACACTGCACCCTGACTGACTCGTCTCCTCCCCGCAACCCTTCTGTAGGGGATGTCCAGTTGCCTACAAATGGGCTTTCAGTCCCCAATCTGTACTCCCCCTCATTCACAATGACATGATTTTTGTTCTTTGATGCCTGATACCTGATCCCTTCAATACTTAGTGATCACACAGGTTGGTGTGCTTCTACCATGTGGGCTTTCTTACTTCTGAGCTATATTGCCGCTTGTTTACCTTCAAGCCTTTAAGACCCCAGATGCCATAGCTTTTGATAGCTAGGCACCATCAACTTTCTTCACCACATTTGCTTATGCACCCATTTGTCTTCAGCAATCATGTCAGGAATGTGAGTATCGTGGAATGTCCGTTTAATAAAACAAAGTGTTCTTACATCGAGGGAGTACTTGAGTGGAGGCCCAATGGCCATCTGCTACCTTAGTATGAAACCTATAAATATATGCACACAGATCTATTTCCTCATCATCATATATAAATATATTTACATATGTTCATGCCTGTATTTAGACCTCTATAAATACCCTTTATCTCCTAATTCTTTCCTTTATTTCCTTTTACTTTCCTCTTGTCCCACTATCATGCTCAGCCTTCATTTGGGTTTTAGTAATTCCTCTCGGTTACATTACCCTTGATCACACCCTACCAGTCCTCTTACACCCTCCTTGCCACTGATTTTGGATCACTTGTTTTTCCCTTATCCCTGGATTGGTTAACACCACTTCCTTTCACCCGCCTTCCCCTCTCCCATGTCCCCGCAGAACCATTGGTCTCATTGTTTTCTCCTTTTTCATAGTTCTCTTTTGAAGGCATACAGGTATCCAATTGATCCCTGGTTATTAACTTCTTATCTGCTACTTTGCCAAATTCCTTTATCATTTCCAGAGGGCTTTTTATGGAGACTTTTGGGTTTTCTATCCATAAGATCATATCATCTGTGAATAGGGAGAGTTTCCCTTCTTCTTTACCTATTTGTATTCCCTTGATTTCTTTTCATTGTCTGATGGCTCTAGTCAAAACTTCCAGCACAACGTTGAATAAGAGTGTTGACGGGACATCCTTGTCTGGTCTCTGTTTTCAGTGGAAATATTTCTAGCTTTTCCCCATTGAGCATGATGTTGGTTTCTCATATATGGCTTTTATTATGTTGAGGAATTTACCTTTGATTCCTATTTTGTTGAGTGTTTTGAACAGAAATGGGTGTTGAATATTTTCAAATGCCCTTTCTGCCTCTACTGATTTGATCATGTTTTTTATTTCTTAACTTGTTTATGTAATGGATTACATTGATTGTTTTTCTATCAAATTTTAGTACTTCTTTCATTACTGAAAGTAGGCACTTTGGGGGCCTATGATCCCTTCCTTTAACCTACCAAATAACACTAACTGATCTACTCACATTTCCACACTGTCTAAGGAGTCCCGCAGAGGGCCCGTGGGAAGAATGAATTCCATTCCTTGATATTCAAAGTGGGTCTGCAAAGCAGTAGGTGGTTATCACATGGATGCATGTTAGAAGGCAAACTTTTAGGCCCCGTCCCAGATGCACAGAATTGACCACTGCATTCTAATAATCTCCCCAGTGGTCCATGTGCACCTTCACATTTGGGAAGTGCTTCTGTAACACCCACCCAACTTTTACTCAGGATATGCCCAGCTAAGGCCAGCCTGTCAGCCCTAACCATCCAGTCTCTCCACCATAGGTTAAAGCAAAAAGAAGAGGGCACGTGTGTGTTTCTCCACCAGTGGCCCTCCTATTGCCTCTCGTGTACTGAGACGCCCTTTCTCCTCTTTTGAGTTAACAGAGCCTCAGGTGTCCAGAATTCTCTTGCATCTTCAAACCCACCATAAGCTTGGCAATACTAACAAGTTTTCTCCCCACTAATTATCTCATCACTCCGCAACTGCTGCTTTTTATTTCATTATGCTTCTCATCAGTCTCAGATAGGAGTATAACCAAAAAAGAAATTGGAGGAGAACAATTTCAATATTTCAAAATACATGCAAATCAATACCTGAATCCTACCTGGAGTGTTTTTTATTGAGACAATTCTCTGCCTGTCTGTGAGATGACCTATTAATAAATAAATTCATATCTTGCAAAGGTAGGCTTTTCTCCCTATCTATAAAAGCTAATTATACCAGCAAAACATAAATTTTTTTTTTCTAAATGCCTGATAACCTCATCCTGTAACTCAGGAAATATTATTTTTAAATAGGTGTGATAGATACAAACTGAAACACTCGGATTTCAATTCCAGCTTCAATTCCCGAGTCCCCTCGCTGAGTAATTTAAGGACTTCCTCCAGATAGTTTTTCATATTCTTTTAACTGACATTTTATCTTTATACAGTATCTCGTAGAATGAGCATGCACTAAGACAATGACAGCCAAGAAGGCCTGTCATTTCTCATTCTGACAAAGACAGATGTCTTACACTGGCTTATGCCAATAATAGATCCAACAAAAAACAAAAGAGACTGCACCTGCCTCGGATGTAAAGGCACCAATTCACATTTGTGACACTCATTTGTCAATTAACAGATTTCTTCCATTGTTGACACACGAGACTTAAAAGATGTGGGCTCGAATGTGATGAATTAAAAAAGACAGATGAGTAAGCTATGAGCTGCAAAGTAATGCTATAATGTGCTTTAGATATGAATATCAACTGACACCCCTGACAGGCCATACAAGGTTTTATTTCATTTTGCACTGTATCCAGGCTTCATACTTTGTCTTCTTTGTTCGCTTTTCATCAAGCTCCTACCATCTCACTCTGACAGCCAGAGACATTTAAGGCACTTTCGTTTCAAATGCAAGTTAGCGTACTTGATTTGTCATTAAAATGCAAAACGATTGCCATTGCAGGTAAATGTAGGTAAGCTTAAAAGGTTGCATCAGTGAAGGAAAAGCTGAAAATGGTTTGGGGTCTGCCTGCTCCCCTAGGAAACCCCACCTGACGCCTTAGGCAAAGGGCTTTCCTCAGGGCGCCTGAAGAAATCCAGTCCTAGGAGTGGCCAGGGGGACTTTCATTCAGATTCTTTGAGTGACCAGGATGGAGTAAAGAACAGTTTTCTTCTCCCACAGTTCTGCTGGCCTTCAAGGTATTCTGTATGCCTGCTAGTTTATCTGCATTTGAACCTGTAAGCGTGCACATCAACAATTCTGAGGGAGAACGATGCGGCTGTCTACTCTTCTCAAGAGTGCATTACAATCTCAGAAACCCACAAGGGCAAGTTCTATCCTGCCCTGTGGGGTCACTGTCAGCATTGACTCGAGGACAGTGAGTTCGAAATCCGTGTGTTGTTTGTGGCATACACAAGCATTCTACCTATAAAGAAGAAAAATGGACAGGTTTGTGTCAAGATGGTCAAGATGAGTCTTTCCATTAAGTTCCCATTTGGCTTTTCATTTCCTACACAGAAGGAAATTTCAAACCTAGATATCCATGTGGGAAGTAAAGGAACGATTGGATAAGGGGTTCATGGAAAGACTTTTTCCTTACTGGCTGACCTTGGATACAGAAATTTCACTCTTTGTAAAATTATTTTGGGTAAACTTTGAAAACCATAAAGCAATGATCTATAGACAAGGAGGTTCACCCCAGCATCTCTTATGAAGGTAAATGGAAAATAATGTATGTGTTAACCAATAAGAGCTGAGTAAATTAAGGTTCATCTAGCTAAAGAGAAATGAAGTCTCTGGGTGACACGAACAGCACGCTGAGTAACAGGAAAGGGGACCGAGCCTCCCCAGAGGTGTGGAGGGAAAAAGGCTTGGTGATCTTCCAGGAAAGAAAAATAAAAAGTCCCTGTGTGGTTGGAGGGCGGTGGGGTGCCAGCCCACCACCACTAACCGCAGGTTTGATAGACGCAATTGTACGGTTCAGACATATAAATATATTATAATAAAATCGTCGAGAGCATGAGAGATAGAAGAGTCAAATAATGGAGTCAGACACATTTCATAGTAGCATGCTCACCTCCTGATAGCCATGATCTTACCAGCCAGGTCCACGCACAGCATGGGCCAAGGAGAGGTGGGGCAGAGACTTGGCAGGATGCTCGAGGACCCAGCAGGAGGCTGGGGCACCCCATTTATTGCTAACCAAGCATTATAACTACTTCAGGGGGGGGCATGATTGCAGGTAACCACATGTCACAGGAAGGGTCAGTACAATAGGAATACACATCAGAGGAAGGGGATGAGCTAGGGATGTACACATGATAGGAAGGGGTGGAACTAGAGGTAAATATGTGACAAGAAGGGTGGACCCTAGATTCATGATGGCGGCCTAACCTTGGTCACCCTTGGGTGGGCTTGACCTCTCTAGGGTCTCCTACAAGGAAATAGACAACTACTATCCTTATCAGAAGGGAGTGGGTCCTACTTGTTGTGGGATAAACAGTGGTGACTGCTGGCTCTAGATGGCTGATAACCCTTAGGGAGGATAACCCCTGATTTAGTTCTGATGACCTCCAAGTGTATAGTCATTCGCAAGCAGCTAAGTTTGGCATATATTTGGGGGAGACAACTTGGAAGAAATCCTTCTGTTTTCCACATCCCTGAAAGCCCTATGGAGCACGGATTCTACTCCAACACACATGGGGACGCCATGGATCAGAATTGACTCAATAAAAACTATTTCATATGTGGAGGAAAAAATACACATTCAAATACACATTCAAGAAAACTGGATGCCATGATACAATATGAGAGAAAATCAGATATAAGACTTTATATACTGCCTAACTCCAATTTTGTAAATATATGCATATATATACAAAATGCATATATATACTGCCTAACTCCAATTTTGTAAATATATGCATATATATATATATATATATATATATATATATATATATATATACTCAAAAGTTAATAGTGTTGCTATGAGTCGTTTGGTTTGGGGAATATGATTATGGGTTATTTTTATTTCTTTCTCCATATTTTTCTGTACTTGTTATTTTATAACAAAGAAACATTTCTATAAAGTTACTCTAGTAACCAGGGGGAAAAAAGCCTGCAAAACAAATTTCAAAAATAAAAGTTCCTCTGGCCTAACTTCATTTTCTCTGACACCTAGCTACCATTTATGCTATGTGAGCCTCGATTTCCTTAAAAGAAGATGTGGAGCCACTGTGCTTCAAACTGTGTGCATGGAACCCCAGGAGACCCCAAGGGGCTTCAGAGTTTTAATTTTTAACTACCCTAACCATTTTTTACATTATAATTTAAAAACAGTATGCACTTTCGTACAATGGCAGAGGCCAGACCCAAAACAGGGATGCATATGGCAGCCAACTAAAAAGGAGGGGTAAAGAAAAAGAAAAAAGACATGGGTCTCTGGGGAACAGGGAACTAACCCACCCAAGGGGAGGGTATTGTTTAGATCTCCACAGGAGAGGGAGAGAGGGACCAGGCTTCAATCCAGTGTGCCAAGACATGAATGCAACATACTGGCATGAAACAGCAAAAAAATAAGAGAGAGAGAGAGAGAGGTCTGTAGGGACAGCCCAATCCAAGCTACATGGACACACACACACACACACACACACACACACACTCCCCACCCCAAGGAGAATGCACTATAGAGGACAGCACTGAAGCTACAGCTCAGGGAGAGGAATATGTCTGATCAGGGCACACAGGAGCAAACTAAGAGGGAAGGAGAGAGAGAGATAGTAGAACACGTCGTGGTCCACCAAGCCCCAGGGACGATATTCCTGCTCAGAGCAGCCAATGCACTGACAGGACCATAGGGCTGGCCCACCAGGAGACACAACATCCCTCACTGACCCATAGTGCTACTTTGGACAACACTGGAGGCACAGTGCAGAAATTGTGCCCGATCTGACCCCCACCACACTGGGGTGAAACGCTAAGGGTGTGCAACTGAGCAGCAAGGGGAGCAAAGCAATGAGGTCCCCAAGGTCCCCGAAGAATACTAAAAATAGACTTTGGGGCCAGGGCATGACATCCCATCAGACTCCACCGGAAAACACTCATAAAGGTCAACAAACAGACCTGGAACTATTCCTCACCTTTTCTTTTTTGTTGTTGGTTTGTTGTTGTTGTTTGTTTGTTTTGTTGTAACTTTGTTTTGCTTTTGTGGCTATTATTGTTTTTGCATATTTATCTAGATAAGATAGTTAGGATGAAAGATCTAAAGGAGAAATCAATTGGACCAACAGTTCCAGGGGCACATGGGAGGTGGGGTGGCAGGGGAAAGTAAGAGAATGCTAACAAACCCTGGGACAAGGGAACAGCAAGTGATCTAAAATTGATGGTGAGGAGGGCATAGGATGCCTGATGGGGCTTGATCAAGTGCAATGCAGCCAAGAGGAATTACTGAGAGCCAAAAGAAGGTCAAACATGATACTAGTAGGACAAGAGGAAAGTAAAGGGAAATAGAGGAAAGAAGTAGGAGGCAAAGAGCATTTATAGAGTTCTAAATACAGGCATGTACGTATGTAAATATATTTTTTATAATGATTGGGAAATAGATCTATGTACATACATTTATATGTTCAGTATTAAGATAGCAGATAGACATTGGGCCTCTACTCCCTCAGTGCAAAAGCACTTTGTTCTAATAACCTGACATTCTTTGATGCTCACCTTCCCGACATGATCACTAAAGACAAAATAGGTGCATATGCAAATGTGATGAAAAAAGCTGATGGTGCCCAGCTATCAAAAGACATAGTGGTGTCCTATATCTTGTGTCCTAAAGGCTTGGAGATAAACAAGCGGCCATCTAGCTGAGAAGCAACAAATCCCACATGGGAGAAGCACACCAGCCTGTGTGATCATGAGGTATTAATGGGATCAGGTATCAGGCATCAAAGTCCCAGAACAAAAAATCATATTGATGTGAATGAGGGGGAGGGTGGAGTGAAGAGCCCATCTGTAGACAATTGGGCATCCCCTCACAGAAGGGTCACAAGGAAGAGACGAGCCAGTCGGGGTGCAGTATAGCACCGATGAAACATACAACTATCCTCTAGTTCTTTAATGCTTCCTCCCCCCCACTATCATGACCTAATTCTACCTTTCAAATCTGGCTAGACCAGAGCATGTTCACTGGTACAGATAAGAGCTAGAAACACAGGGAATCCAGGACATATAACCTCCTTGGAACCAATAATGAGAGTAACAATACCAGGAAGGTAGGGGGAAGGTGGGTGGAGAAAAGGGGAACTGATCACAATGATCGACATATAACCTCCTCCCAGGAGGATGAACAACAGTGGTCAGCGTAAGACATGAAAAATATAATAATTTATAAATAATTAAGGGTTCATGAGGGAGGAGTGGGACGGGGGTGGGGGGGGTTGGGGGGAATGAACTGTTACTAAAGGCTCAAGTAAAAAGAAAATGTTTTGAAAATGATAATGACAACATATGTACACATGTGCTTGACACAATGGATAGATGGATGGGTTGTGATAAGAGCTGTAAGAGCCCCCAATAAATTTTTTTTTAAGTATGCACTTTCAAGTATGTTACACACCAAATTTTAGCACACTGAAGGATATATATCTTGGGCTAACAAATTAACTTACTTCGTGCAACTCATTTTGTGCAGGTCTCAAAGTAATTTTAGGAGTATCCTAACATTGCAAGGTAAAGTTTATGAAAAATAACTGTTAGCATTTGTAACTACTTAACACCGTGAAATAAGCATTTAGATATCGTACCCTCAAAAGGAAATTCGAAAATCATCTGAACACAGGGACTGTATAAAACTGTATTTTATGCCTCTCCTCAGTATCGAATCCACTCTTCATCTGAGTAGCCTCATTGTTTTTGCTGGTTTGTATAAAGTAAATATTAAAACATTTCTACTGCATGATGGGCTTTTAATAACAAATTTTGTTTGATAAGGATTCTGCTGATAGAACAATAATGTTGAAAACTATTAAATCAATGCACCCCCAAGGTTCCTTCTGCGTGGTTCTACGAAGCCTAGTTTGTGGATATCACAGGTGATCATGGCATTGTGGTGAAGGGAATGGGGGCGAGGCCTGACTTTGACACATCCTATGTTACATTAGTCAAGTTGCAATCTAAGTCTCAGTGTCTGTATAAAAGGGGAGTAAAAACCTCATAGAGCCATTGTGAAGGTTCAAGGCAATAGCGTGGTGAACTGTCATGAATAACTTGTTATATTGTTGCCTTTTATTGAGCCAGTACTGACTCACAGCAGCAAGCACAAAGAAATGAAATACTGCCCAGTCCTATACCATCCCTTTGATCACTTGCCAAACCTTTCTTTCTAGTCTGTCTTAGTGTGGGAGTTTTGCTGGAATTGGCTCAGGGTCATAGCAGCACATAACCTCCCCTTGGTGGACAGATGGTGGCTGCTCAAGGGATGCAGGAGCCAGGCACCAAGTCAAAGTCACTGGCATGGAAGGTGAGAATCCTACCACCCAGCCAATAATTTCTCCTCCAGCTTGCACAGTGTCATCCAACAGAGAAGTAGGTACAATGTGCTGTGCTATGCTGAAAGAATAGTTGTTACCTCATCCTGTAAGGTGTACATTCCAATGGGAGGGGAATTGCTGCAAAGCCCCCAAAGCCGTTACCAAACCAATAACACATATAGTCTCCCAGAGAAGGAGCCCTGGGGGCATAGCTGTTAAAGTTCCCAATGATTCTAACTCACCAGCTGATCCACAGGCCAGAGATATGGCAGTTCTGTTTCCATAATATTTACCGATTTGGGGATCCTATGGGGCAGTTCTACTCCGTCCTATAGTGTCCGTATAAGTCAAAATCACTCAACAGGAGTGAACTTGGCTGGGGAGGATTCTGTCAGGGAACAATGGCACCCCAAGCTGCAGCTCTAACAGAGGTGCTGCAGCGCAGAGGAGTAACAAGAAACAAAGTTTCTAAAAGATAAGCTTTCAAGTCTTGGTTCTTGTTTCAAAGACTAACAGAACCTTGCTGGTGGCAGAGGTCATGAAGAAACTGCATTAGCCATGACCCTTTTAACAGTGTAATTGCCACATATACATGTCAAGGCCAACATGCAGGCTCTGCTTAGCCTGAGAAAGGGTTGCCCTCCATCCACCAGAAGTTAATTGTTTTCCCCACATGCCTGTCATTGCAAGCAAAAGGCTTGAGAGTGAGAGAATGTATGCCTCCCCCAGTCCACACAAGCCTCCCCCCAAAAAGCTCTGGCTGATCACTTTTCCTACCACCTCACTTCTACAAGAGGGTACCCAAAAAATCTGGATTTTTTTTTCCTCAAAGCTATGTATTTAATTTTGTTACAAAACAACTCATCACCTTCAAGTACTTCCCATTACACTTCGGATATTTGTCAAATCTGCAATTTATTTCTTTGGAACATTTTTCAAACTCATCTGTTTGGATGGCTGACAGCACCTCCCTCGTTTTCCTTCGCCTCTTCTATGTCCTCAAATCACTGTCTTCATGTTCCTCTTCATTTGTGGAAGCAAAAAAGTCCCATGGTGCGAGGTCAGGTGAGTAAGGTGCATGCTGGCTTTTGCCAAAAGTTGGTGCACTGAGATGGCTGTGTGAGCAGATGTATTGTCCTGGTGGCAAAACCAGTCTCCCGTCTGCCACAAACCAGGCCTTTTTTGCCACACACTGTTACACAGTCTTTTCAGAACCTCTAAGTAGAAAGCTTGACTGACAGTCTGGCCTGGTGGAACGAACTCCAAATGCACTATGAGTCAATATTGTCATCCACTCAGGAAGTTGATGGAAATCCAAAATGAGATTTGTCATCAATCAACATTTCACCTTTTTTGAAATGAGTTTTTTTTTTCCCCAGAGCACTGTCCTTGTAAGCTGTGTTCACCATCACAACAGTTTCTGTGGCATTTTTCCCAAGCAGGAAACAAAATTTCACAGATGAACGTTGTTCTCTTCAATTGGCCATCACAAAAAAATGAGGTTCTAGTGAAATTGCTTTTATGAAAAAATTCACTGTGAACAGAGAAAAGCTTCCCAGGTGATGCCACTGGGTGCACTAACTCAGAGCAAGTTGCTCAATGCTCGCCTACCAGGAAAAATGCATACTATGAAAGCTCTGTTCCACCCAGCACAATTCCAGTTTTGAGGGGTCCCCCCTTATATGTCCCAGAACACTCTACACACACACACACACACACACACACACACACACACACACTCCACAAAGCAGGAAGGCTTTTATCTACATGCTTGAGAAGAAGCTTATTCTATGCCCGTGTTTTCTCCCCCTAGGTTCCCACAAACCCTTGAGGACATACTAATCAGAGGCTGACCATCTCCACTAAGGACAGGCCTGGTCCCCAATTCCCAACACTATGCAAGCTTTAACCCAAACTAGAAATCTTGACCCAGTAACCCCCAATATTTTCACGAGTTTCCTTTGAAAAAGTCCTCCCTTCTATGCCCTGTGGGTGTCTCAGGAGATCTGCCTAGAGCCACCCCTGCTCGCCTGGGTCAATTCACTGCTCTCCTTGACTCAATGAGACACGTCCTCTCCACATGCAACTCCTGCAAACTTCCCACTAATGAAAAAAGAACAAACCAGCTTCCCTGAGAGCAAGCAATGTCCCGTCACCAAACTAGAGTTCCTTGTGTCTACTTAAAGAATTCGATAGTAATCTCATATTCTCTAGTAATTTCCTCTGTGTTGATCTTAGCTTCACATTGATTGTGAAAGTTTCTCAAGGGGAAAACATAACATCTGTAAGTTCTGGGTGCTGGGGAACCCAGAACGTACTGAATATTGATATGTCTATAATGAACAGAAGAGGACTAAGATGTGCCTAACCCAACCCATGGCATCGTCCATTGCCTTACGTGCATGTGGAAGTTGGACATTGAGTAAGGGATACCAAAGAAGAATCAATGCATTTGAATTGTGGTGCTGGAGAAGAAACTGAAAATATCATAGACTGCTCAAAGGACAAACTGATCTGTGCTGGAAGAAGTGCAGTCAATGTGCTCCTTGGAAGCATGGATGGCAAGGTTTCTTCTTACATTCTTTGGGCATATTATCCTGAGAGACCAGGCCCTGGAGAAGGACATCATGCTTGGTAAAGTGTAATAGAGGAAGGCCCCCCACAGAATGGATTGACACCGTGGCTGCATCACTGGGCTCGGGCATGGTGGAAGCCTGGCTCAGGAGCATATGCAGTGCTTCATTCTGCTGTGCATGTGGCCACTGTGGGCTGTAGCCAACTTCATGGGACCCAACAACAATGATAGGACAGGACCAGCATACCAAGAATGGAAGTAATTGGCCCTAGAAGATGACTCTAGATGGCTTTAAAGGAAAGAATGTTAGCCTGAGAACTCTCTCTCTCTATTGTGCTGAATGTTAGCTTATTGCCCAGAGTGTTCATAGCTATAATATCCATTAAAAAGTCAATAAAGACAGGCCATCTTGCCCAGAAGCGCCTCCATGGAGGGATACAATTGTACGTGGCAGCTGGGAAGATGACTGGTCTTTCCAGCTTATCTTTAGTGAGAGCATATTCTCTAAGTCTGCTGGCTTGCTCCAAAATTGTGTCACCCCAGACCTGACATCCACCCACCAGCAAAAAAGGAAGAAGGTGAGAGAAACCTTCAAGCAGATGGTCAAGTTTATCTCTCGTAGCTATTCTTCCTGGGCTTCACGTCACGGTGGGCACAAAGGCAGCACTCCTCGTGGCAGAACAACAGACTAAACGACCTTCCAGAGACATTTCCAGGATCCAGGTCAGGTTAATTTTTGTCATCCAAGCCCAGGCTCAAAAAACAGAATTCATTATATTAGTTTAGTATCTTTAATTACACCTGGAAGGCTAATTAGCTTTCTATCATGTTAATTCACTTCAAGCATTGGGGAGGAATTAAAAATGGCCAACAAAGCAGACCCAGGATCCAACCATCAGTACAAGTAAAGGCCTTTTGCCCACCCGATTCTCTCCTTCCTGAATCACTGGCTACTCTTAGGAGGCGCTGAACCCTGAGGAAGCAAGCTACCTCACTGACAGAATCAAAAGGGACAGAAAATACATTATGGAAAACAAATCACTGGGATAAAAACAACACCCACCAGCTAATTCCAATAGATTCTCTCCCAGACTGACATGTGAGTGTTCACTCAACCAGCTTCTCAGAAGGGGGACAGCAAAAAACGTGTAACCTACCTCATCCCTCTCACCTGCTGCTCCATCAACCTGCCAAAGTCATGTTAATATGAGGGGCTTCAAAATGTTAAGGGAAACATTCCTTTACCTTTTAATTCCATTTTCCTATAAACTTTTTGAAACCCCTTCATATTCCAATCAACAGAAATGGTGCTGATCAAATGTAAAAGAAAGAAAGAAAGGTTATTAGAATTTCAGAGGAACAAAATATCTGATAAGCCACATATTGAAACATCTAGAGTATTATATGTCTTAAAGGCACAGAAAACAATCTTAGAAAAATGCTGTCACTGCAAACCACATTTTATCTGAAAAGAATACATCTAAATTATCTCCATGTTGTAATTTCTTTAGTATGGGAATAATATAAAGCTAATTAGCAAACTTTGATTATAAAGTAAATTAGTGTGAAAACAGGCTTCCTGCCTCCCACCCCTGACCCCACCCCCATCTGAGGGCCTTCCAGGAGAAAAGATGGAGCATGAAAGCAAAGCCAGAATCCAGGTGGAGATCGCAGACAGTGATGACACTACTGCAAAGGTCACATGTGGACAGTGGCCAATAGAAAACTTGTTCTTCCCGTGTAGTCATTCATTCCACCCCTAACAAAATCACCACCATCCTCTCACTTGTGCACACATGCACAGCACACACACACATACACCTCTGGAGGTATACAACAATACATAAAAAGCATCTCTTTTGGTAAACAGAGGTATACCCCTAACTCATCCAATTTCCCTTTAACTCATATCAAACTACACTAGGCTGAACTTCCCTGCCGCACCACCACCCCAACCCAACCCTAAGAAAGTTTTTTCTTCTAAGGAAGTCCACGCTATAGACTAAAATAATTTAAGACCTCATCTGAAAGACCATTATGTCTATAAACTTTAAATAATTTAAATAGTTCCTTGTCTATAAATATTTCATATCAGAATTGATTTCCAAATGATGTACATATAACGGATGACCACAGAAGCACTGTCCTAGTGCATCCTGGTGTTCTAAAGAGCTGGTAGCATTTCAAAGTGAAGAAAAACTGAATTCCGCACAAGGTCATGCCTGATCACATGCAATGTGTAGAATGAAAATTGCTGTATCTGACTCCCCTCATGTCAGACTAGCAATGTACCCGATGAAATCTCCAGGGAGAAGAACTAAATAAAACACTCTGGGATACAGTTTTGGTGTACTAAACTGCTGAACGTTCAGGATAATACCCTGATGTGTGAGGTTGAGAATGGACACCGGGCACCGGGTGCTGTTTTTCTGAAAAGTCATGTCTCAAAGGCATTGGGTTTTACCTGGAGTCAGATGAGGTTGAGATTTTAAGCATCTCACTAGCTAAACATTCTGGCCTCCAAACCCCATCCTGTTTCAAGAGAAAATTTTATATATATGTTCTAAAAGTTGTGAGAAAAAGCAGGGCTATAATGCGCTCCCCCTCTTCCCCAAGAAATCTCAAAGCACACACAAGTTCTCCTTCCTCTGCATGAGCAGCAGTCAGTTGAAAAGGGTGAACAAAGAACAGAGATGCAAGATAAACGCCCTTTACCAGAGCTCCAGGCAGCACAGAACGAACCAGCTCCAAACAAATGGGCACTGAGCCCCCACAGAAACTTTCCAGGCAGCCTGAAAAGTGTCAGAGCCCACAACCTCGGGCAGCTTTGACTGTGGCCAGGAAGCAGACATGTGCAGGGGTCTGCACGGAGCCCTCCTCACAGCGTCCTCTCTAGAACACCAGCCACTCCTGTCTATTCCCTAGGCCCCAAAGGAAGACAGCAGAATCAGACCAAGTGGGACGGAACCACGTAAAACATGCCCACTTCTTAGCCACGCCAGCAGCACAGAATTGAGCAAACCAACACACATGTAGACCCCCCAAATGAACTACCCAGGAAGCACAACTTTACTGGTCGAGACTTAGAACACACCCTTCCTTTTCCCAGCAAACAAAATGAAACCAAAAGAGCCTTTTCTTTACCAGAGCCATAGCTGAGAAGAAAAAAGTCTAATTCCTCTAGCCTTCGTGAGAGCTAAGCCCCATTTCACCTTAGCTGCAGCTTGCTGTAGCTAAATTAACAAAATGTTCCCATGACATTTAAATTCTCTCTTTCTCATGCCTTTTTCCCCCTTGTGAGCAGAGGGTGGGGGCAGGGGTGGGATGAAGCATCATAAATCAAAAGACAAAGCAACTTCAAAACAGAATCAGTTATTTGTAAACAATCCTTGTGGGGCTTTTTCCTCCTCCCTCCCACCTACCCCCACCCCAAGGAGAGCATCCCTGCCAGCTGTAATAGAAAGCCAAGTACAGATAAATCAATTAGCCTGCTAATTTCTCCCCTCTCATTTATTTAGCTCTGCACTGTATTTGTCGTAATTGACTACAATTATGTTAATTACTAACTCCGGTATAATTACTATATTTATTGTCATTGAGCACCGATGTAACCACAGCAAAGCTGGCATTTGTCGGGCATCAAGAAAGCAAACTGTCGAGAGGTGAATTCGGCAAACTGGCGGATGTAGCTTCAGCAAATGAAAGGGCAAAAGAGATTTCATGCAATGTTAGTTTGAAAGCACCGGTTCATTAAGGATATTAATTTTCTGATAACTACACATTTAAGCATGACACACTAGTGCGGTATCTACAGGATTTCGCAATTATTAATGCGTGACAGTTTCAAATGCTAAGTGAATCAATTAAACAGCAGCATTCACAATTTGAGAAGAGATAACTGCTTCATAACTACCTAAGACTACAATTTTCACATGACAAAAAAGAGCCATTGAGGCGCCTTCAAAACCTGACAGGTCAAGAAAGAAGTTTGAAACAAAAGCACCTTACAACCATCATCTCTCCTCTTTACTTGTCAGATCAACTTTGCGAGTGTCTCCCCAGAAACGGCATCACATGCCAGCTGTCACAAGGTGATTTTTCATGTCTTGTCAAAGAAATCTTTTATTCTATTTGCTCTGCATTAACATGTTACATTTATTGATCAAGGGCCTGTTCGGCAGCCGCAGCAGGGCACTGAGCTCTCCATGCCTACGGGGCTTTGATGTCCCGTGACATTCCCGTCAGAATAATGCACATACTAAATGGATTTAATGCAGAAATGTGTTTGGGCCTGACAGTTACATTAATAACAGCCCCTCACACTGATAAATATGCAATTGCTACTATTAAGAGTTACCCAATTACGGGGAAAATATTTCTCTACCTTATAAATAAATCCATCAAGGAAAAAGTTTTAACAATAGCACATTTTCTTAAAACAGGTCTCCAGCTGCAGGAAAATGGGCTGTGGGGGGGTTCACACCCCTCTTCTGCCCTCCCAGCCAATTGTTTTTAATAAGACTTATCTTAAGAATGGTTGGGGATTTTTTTTTTAAGAACCTCTTTGGTTGATTTTCCCTGTTTTACTCATTTCTTATTGCTTCAGGATAAGAGAAGAAGCAGACGCCCAGGAGACTGAAAATGTGGGTTCTGTATAAACTCAGAGAGGGGCTTGGGGGAGTTGGTGCAGAGGTGGGGGCACATAACTGATCCCCATAATGATGGACCTGGAGGAACTATGTGTTTGGGTTTGGTGTTTCTTTTTAACTCTAAATGAAACCTGAACATGTGTGTGTGTGTCTCATTTAAAACCCTAAGTGACCTTGTGCTGTGGCAGTGATTGGGGCAGGGAGGGAGACGAAGGGCAAGAGAAGGCAGCTGGGATGGAAGAGATCTTTTATTAGGAAAGTCTCTGGAGCAGGGGGAATTTGTAGTGATTATATCCCTGCAATTAAACACAGATACCCAGCAAAAAGCATGATCACGCCCCTTCCATCTTAAAGGAGCGGCAGCAGCTGAAATCAACACTGCAGCTCCTGGGGAGACGAGGAAAGAGGCTCTCCCGACGGCGGGTGCGTTCCCGTGAGTGGGTTCGTGCACAAGTGCCCATGTGTACATATCTCCACCCTTTGCTCTCCCTTCAGACTCAAAATCCGCACATGCCGTCATCGGTCTCCAGACCCCAGGCCACAGCTGGGGCCGTCAACAGTTTGGCCACAGCAATTGCGGAGCCATTTCTCCGGACAGAGGCCCCCTAATCTGCATCCTGACTTACAGCCCAAGAGCAGAGGCAAGAGGGTGGAAACCCCACCTCCAGGCCAGTTCAGACTTCGCCAAACTTTCCAAACCAAGACTGGCTTGCAGGGGACACACCGTAATTGCGAACCCCAGGCTACGGGATCCCCTGTGGCTCCTCTTCGGTGACTTCCGGAGGCATTTACTGACTTTTGAAAACGAAAGCGTTCGTTCCCCACAAGGAAAGTCAGGCGAGGACGTGGCCGTTCATTTGCCTGCCCAAAGAAAGCAACCGTGCACACCCTAAAGAGTCACAGACCGCCTGCGTCGCCCAAACCCAGCACTCCCATGTAACCATCGTGTGGTCCTGGGCACATTACTCTGCCTCGCTGGACATTCCGTTTGGTGGGCTACGAGGACTGTTCTCAACATGCTCTTGGGAGAACAAAAGCATGTATTTACAACGCTCGGCACAGCCTTGGCATATAGAAAGAAAGAGGGGGGAAAAGCAGTTACCATCAAGTTGATCCTGACTCTGACTCTTGGTGACCCCAATTGTGACTTTCAGTGGGTGATTTTTCAGAAGTAGACTGCTAGCTTTTCTTCCAAGGCACCTCTAGGTGGACTTCAACTTGCAACCACTTAATTACTTCCAAGCACATTACTGTTTGCGCCACCTAGAGACTCCCTGGCAAAGAGTCTGGGCTCGGTAATATTAGTTGACTTTTATTAATAATTTTAATTAATAATATATTATTAATTAAAATATTATCGATAAATATTGGTAAAATATTATCGGTTAAATTTAATTAAAATATTAAAGTGTTTAAAATATTATTAATAAAATGTTGATACTATTTTTTGGATAATAAAGGACTGATGTCATTTGTTTAACTTCCTGTCCCTGTGCCCCTTGGCCAATGGAGCCAATCCACGCTGTACACCTTTGCCAGGCTGCTTTGTCGTGAAACTTGTCAAGAGAAACACTCTGTAATGGGACTCCTGAGTCTTTCTCAACAGGGTCCGGACAGTTTAAGGAAAAAGTCACTTTTCTCGGAAGCTCTTCCATGCCCTGCAAGAGATTTGGCAGCCCTGGCCTCATCCAACAAAGGCCAGTGGAGGGCTCCCCACCTCACTGTGACAGCAAGGTTCTCCCAGAAGTACAGTGAGCAGAAAAGCTGAAAGAATGAAACTCTTCAGGGCTCTCCCCTCCCCTAGATTGCAGCTGCTTCCAACCGACTGTCTTCCAATAGGCGGGGGCGGGGTGGTGGGGTGGTGGTGGTGGTGTCTTCAGAACAGAGAGCAGGGCAGAGCAAGAGGATGGAACCGAAGAGCACCGAGTCCAAACAGCTCAGGGGAAATCTTTACAAAGAAAAGAAAAGAAACTCCAAGATTCTAGAGGAGGAAAGGGGAGACTTGGTTGCATGATGGTTATGTGTTGAGCTACCATATGCAAGATCAGCAATTCAAAACCACGAGCCGCTTCTTGGGAGAAACCCACAGGCGCAGTTCTAGCCTGTCCTATAGGGTCACTTATGAGTCGGCATCCACTCAATGGCCATGAGTTTTCAGTGAGTGAGAGGAGGAAAACTGGGGGGGGGGGGGGGGGGGGGGGGGGGGGGGGGGGGGGGGTAGGATAAACGGTGTTACTAAAAAACCTGAGCACGTCCTACCCTAGAGGCAATGCTTTCATAGAGAAAATTTTATGGAAGCACTTTCTTGTTTATAATGCAAGTTATGGTGACCATTCACGTGTATGAAAAAAACTGAGCCCCAGAAAGCTTCTTCAGCCATTTAGACAACTTTCTCAACACGCCACCCCCACCCCCACAACTACTCCCCCTGCCCAGTTATTACCAATGTCGCTCAACTTCTCATTCTCTCTGGTGAAAGGGTAGAACTCCAGGAAGCAAGTCAAGACATCCTTTATCGTCTTCCCTGCCTTATTTAGTCAAACTATCCTTGATTCCACAGCCATGGAGGTCACACCAGAAAAAGCTGTACAGAGGGAAATCTACTGAGACATTAAATCGAACCTGCCAGGTCATTTTCCATTTGACCTGTTGACTGCATGGCCTATTGGAAGCTGGAGACCCTAAAAGGGACGATGATATTCTTGGAACAAAAGATGTTTTTATAGCATTGCCTGGCTTAAAGCAAAAATTATTTCCAAATGGACATGGGACCCTGTCTTCTTGGAATCATTCCGGATTTATAAATGCTCTGGAAGTAGATTGAAAATTCATTAATAGTTGACCTTTCTAAGGCCGATCTTCCCTGCCATCACTTTTCTCTCAGTGCTTATTGACATGAGCTCTGTAGCCTCCTCTTCACAGCATCGGGGTGTTCTCCGAGTCAGGCTACTACAGGTGAGAGCTACAAACAAGGTCAAACAAGGCTCCTGACTGCAAGCGTTCTGTTCCACGATGACCTACTCCAACAGAGCGTTCTCTTTAAGGTGTTCTCCTACGAGTCTGGGTAGGGCATTTTCTTTCTTTCTCAGTCCCACTGGGATATGAACCAGAAGGAGCTCTGATGGCATTGTTGGTCACCAATCATAAAGGCAGCCACTCACACCCACAGGAGAAAGATGAAGGTATGTGCTCCCGTAGAGGTGTCCAGTCTGTAGGGTCACTGACTGTATCCGAATCAACTTGATGCAGCGGCTTCTGTTCTTTGATTGGATGCATCCAGCAGACAGCAATGAAAAGCATAGGGAGGATGAGTGGCTTGGCTTATGGAATATAGGGGGTCGTTTGAAAAGTAAGGTATTTCTGTCAGCTATGCTAGGTTACAGTGTATTAATAAACAACTCCCAATCTGAACGGTGTCATTCACCTTGATGAGAGGATCAGGATAGCGGATGGTGCGAGCATCGTGTGTCACCAGGTGAGGGATTCCTTTTGTGCCCACAAAGATCTTTCTTACTTTGCACAACTTGTACTTCGCCTCCTCAGGTGTAATACGATGAACAGCAAAGCGACCCTTGGTGTCATAGATCAGACGGAAATTCTCTCCGGTCTTGTCAACGGCGATGACATCCATAAAGCCAGCAGGGTAGGTTATATCAGTTTGGACCTTGCCATCAATCTTAATGAACCGCTGCATGCAAATTTTTTTAACTTCATCTCCAGTCAGAGCATACTTAAGTCTATTTCTTAAGAAAATGATCAGCGGGAGACATTCTCTCAGCTTGTGGGGACCAGTGGATGGTCGAGGAGCAAACACACCAGTGAGTTTGTCACACCATCCGCTATCCTGATCCTCTCATCAAGGTGAATGACACCGTTCAGATTGATTTGGAGACCGGAAAGATTACTGATTTCATCAAGTTCGACACAGGCAACATGTGCATGGTGACCGGAGGTGCTAACCTGGGAAGAATTGGTGTGATCACTAATAGAGAGAAACACCCTGGCTCTTTTGATGTGGTTCATGTGAAAGATGCCCATGGCAATAGCTTTGCCACCCGGCTTTCCAACATTTTCGTTATTGGAAAAGGCAACAAACCCTGGATTTCTCTTCCCCGAGGGAAAGGTATCCGCCTCACCATTGCTGAAGAGAGAGACAAGAGACTGGCTGCCAAACAGAGCAGTGGGTGAAATGATCTCGAGGTGGAGTGAATGAAGAGATCTCTACAATAACAAATAAAGCTTTTTTTCCCCCCTTTTAAAAAAAATTTTTAGCATACTTTTTTTAAGTAGTTACTTCTGATTGAACTATTGGATTGTATGGTATGTGAATTACATGCCAATAAAACTTAGAAAATTTAAAAAACAATAAAATACTGCTCGGAAAAAATTAAAAAAAATAAAATAAAATAAAAATAAACAACTCCCAAATCTTATAACAAAGAGTTTTTCATTCACAATTTATGTCCATTATAGATCAATAGAGGGTTCTCCTCTCTAGTTATAGTCAGAAAGAGAATAATAATTACATAGCAGGTAAGCAAGAAAACGGCAAATCACACACTGGCTTCTAAAGTTTGTCCAAAAGTTATACCAGAGAATGGAGACTTGTGCAAACACCGTGATGTGTTAGCAAGAGAGTAAGTCTTGAGTATTTATGGGGAGTCCCAATAACTACCAGACATAGAAATGGCCCTATGGAGCATCAAACTTGAGCTCTTAGCTTGGGTAGAACTTAACTCATTCTAAGCAATAACAATAGCTGTGCTCAGTGAAGACCTACTATGTGCCAGATAATCTGTGAGACAACTATGCACACGGTTTCTAAACTTTTTTTCGACAATGGGCCTAAAGTCAAACAATTGGTGGATTTGAAAAGAAGTGGGATTATACTCTAGTCTAGTCAATATAGTCTAGTCTCAAATCCTTATTTTTATTAAATTGCTCATCTTTCCAACTGAGCAGCAAGTAAAAGGTCACTTTGTCTGGAGGTCATCAAAGAGAAACAGGAAGTGTAGTGTGTCTATATTTCAAGAAATGTTGACAGTGCACCAGGCTGTCTGCCTCACTGCCTGCTGCCAGGGGGAGAGGGTAGAACCACTTTACTGGACTCTCCAATTCTTCATTTCCATACTTATTAAAACTATGCAGGCAACACGCATTTTCTACCTAAGAAATTTTCTCCCAAGCAAGCAAACAGATACCCCACCCTCCTCCACCCACCAACCCAGGGCATTTATCAGAGAGATGCTAAAGAAGATGCAACTGCAAATAATTTAATTTTTAAAATGTAAGTGTTCTGTTGCCATAGATCAATTAAACCTTTTTGCTTTTATTGTCAGACTGACATGAGCATATTTATCACCGTGTGCCAAGGGAGCTCTGCTCTGCCTGCTGTGTTCAACAAGCTAAAGTAGCAACCGACTCAAACCCTCAGGGCTCTGAAAGGAGTGGGGCCACCGGAGAGAACTCTGCCCTCCCCCAGCAAAAGGAGAAGGCAAGCAAAATAAAGCAGCTCATTAAAAAGCCTTCTTTGCTTTGAGATGCAGGAACCCCTATTGGCTAAAAGATGTGATTATCTTTAAGAGTCAGCAAAGTAAAGGTACCATAATAAAAACCTCAAAAACAACCTAAGCAAGAGTTTGGAAACAATGGATATTCAAATACTCTTTTTGGTAGTATAAGGAAAAAAAAGAAACCAAATGCCATAACATTGATTCACGGCAACTCCGTGTATCCCATGTAGAGCTGGGCTGTACAGTTTTCAGTCACCAAATTTTCTTTTCAGAAATACATCTCCAGGCTCTCTTCTAAGACACATCTGGGCGGACACAAACCCCCAACCTCTCTTGTAGCTACAGAACACATGAGCTGCTTGCCCTACCAGGGACTCCATTCCTGGTTTCAAAGGCACACCCTTAGAAAGCAACCTGATATCTGTATCGTAGCCCATTGACGATTTCATCGCTATGTTTTTGTCTTAAACGATAACTTCTCAACCTTTAGGCTAAGATCAAATGTACCTGTTCTTATCAGTTTAATATTTATGTCAAACAACTACCAGTAATCAGAGACATACCACAGAATATTACAAAGGTACCAATGGTGGTGGTGGTAGTGGTGGTGGTGGTGGTGGTGGTGATGGTGGTGGAGGTGGTGGTGGTACATGCCATCAAGTTAGTGTCGACACTAATTAAAATAGAACAAAACACTCCCTGGTCCTACAGCAGTCTTACAATGGTTGCTATATTTGAGCCCAATGTTGGAGCCATGTGTTAATCCTTTAAGGTTTTATAATAGTTATTTATAGCAGTGAAACCCTGGAAACTACATAAATATCCAACACCATGAAGTCAGTTAAGATGCAGTTGTAGGAACTACATAGGAAATAAGTCTCCAGTGAGCTCCCTCCATCCATAATTGAGGAATGGGCGGAAAGGGGTTACTAACAATGCATTGGAGAGATGATACAGAAGATCACAGGCATAAGCCCAACCTGAACAGTTAAATCTTTGTCAGTTGATCCCCCTCTGATGCACGCTGGACCTGATCTAGTTTTCAGCATTTTCTGTATTTTTGTTTGTTCGTATTGGGGTGTATCTCAGAGGTGTTATACCATTGGGGTCACCCTCTTGAAGTGTTATATGTCTTTTGGTCTTTCAGTATGTAATAATAAATTGAAATTTAAAAAAAGAAAGCATTAAAAGTTGTAGTACAGTAAAATGTTTATCATGATGGGAAAATAATTCTAGTTTGATGTGAGAAACACACAATAAAACATGTGTGGTAAATGTGATAATTAAGTTTTGTGTCAACTTGTCTGGGCCAGGATTTTCAGTGGTTTGTCAGTTAAGTCCTCCCCCTAATATGATCTAACATAATATAATCAACTCCATGACAGTATTGCTGTGAGCCAGGCAGTCAGCGTGGTAGTGATCATGACACTGTGTCCTCAGTGGTATGGCCTGCTTGATATTTAAGTCGAAAGATGTGGAGAACTTCACTTTTCTTGCTCATCTGGATCCCACACTCTCTACATCGACCTCAAGTTCTTGAGTTAACAGCCCATCAGATTGCCTGCCGACCTTGGGAGCCATTGCCAACCTGGGAACCATAAGAGCCCGGTAACCTTGGATTCATTCAACTTTACCAGCCACAGGCCTGATTTACTGACATCCACCAGCCTGTGATGTTTCTGCTTCATTTTCCTGTTTACTGCATCTTCTGCCTTGGCAGCTGCATGTGTCATGGAAAGCCTCCCCCTTACCACCTACAACTGTATGTATGAAGCCATTTTCTTGATATAAATGTCTCTCTTTTTATACCTATATAAGCATCACTGGTTTTGCTTCTCTGGGAACGCAGACTAACACAGTAAACATCATATAT
>NW_022103968.1:67998186-68008457 GCF_000313985.2 Echinops telfairi | reverse complement strand
CATCTTTTATGATATATATGATATATGACATGATATATACACACATCATAAAAGATGGGCAATACAAATTATTAATGATTTCTGAGTGATAAGATTATTTAAGAAGTTTAAGATTTTCTTTACACCTTTGTGAATGTTTTGAGATTTCTATATTTAGTATTATATTTATTATAACGAAAACAATTTTTAAATAGCACTTGCCCCCATTTGTAGAAAGGTATGGCTAACAGAGAAAGCTCAAAATCTATTTTCAGAGTCCCCACAAGGCGTACGCCTCCACTGAAGTCCTTCTGCCAATTGACAAGGGATCTGAGTAGTCATGCCCGCAGGCAGAGTGCATTGGCCTGTGGATTACGTCCACTGCTCTAACCACCACAGGGAAGAGGGTTCTCCTTGGGAGATTTATCTGAGAGTACCCTTGATGGAGGCCACCATAATAGGGGTCAAATACTCATGAGTCATGCCCTGACTGCCTGGTGGAAGGCCCTGGACTAATCTTGTAAACTCTTCTAACACAATATGTGTCCCAATCATGGTTCCCTTCCTGCTTCTGTAGTACAACCTGTAACTTCGATGTATTCATTCACCACCACTCATGGCTTTATAACAGTTTCTTTGTGCTATTTAAGTGGAGTATGGCTACAAATCGTCAGACGTCATAACCTGACCATAATGATCTTCCTTATCTGGATGACATGTCTTTGTCGTTGTCCTGTTTAAGACTTAATAAATGCTTCCTTTAAACTATAAAATAAGGTGCTCTGAAGTACAATACCATGCAGTGCAGACGCTGAGTTTCATGACCATTAACACATTCAAGTCCAAAGGCAAAACTTCACTTTCATTTGAGTCCTCTTAAATGTTACCTGATTAGCACCCTAACCCTTCTGTGATGATTAATTTCATGTATCAACTTGACTAAGCTATGGTTACCAATGGCTTATCAAACACTAGTCAAGTTGCTAATCTGTAGGATAAATCTAATTAGATATAATGTAATCATCTTCCTAATTTAGTCAATCAATCCGTTGAAAAGGGTTTCTTTAGGGTTGTTCTCCTTCCAAACTATAAATAGATACTTGAGCTGACTCTGTTCTCTTCACTCTGTATGCTTTCCATCACCTGACCTAAAATCTTGGCACACAGTCCTCAGGAGTCCACAGACTGACATCTAAACTACAAATTTTGGGCTTCCCAGACCTTCAATACAATCATATGCATTAGCAAGACCTTCCAGTCTGTCTCCTAACCTACAGATTTTGACTTGCCGGTCCCCACAATTCGTTAAGCCAATCATGTGAAGTAAATAAATTCATCTCAATTTCTTTTGCCTATCTCACTGACACTTCTTCTCAAGAGAAGCCTGGGGACCTCCTCATCCCAGGGTGGTTCTCAGGAATCATGTCCAGAGAGCCATCCCAATTCATACCCTCTCCACCTTACCTGGTCCCCATCTAATCACAAGAAGGAATCAGACCTGGACTGGGAAGGCAGAGGAAAGGAATGCTTGAGTCTTTTATGGAAACCAGAAATTCTACTTAGACCTGTTTTCTTGCCTTCTTTTTCAGCTTCCAATCTGATAGGGCACAAGTTAGCTTTGGTGACTTAACTTTGAACCAGGGCAGAGTAAGAGAAATATTACATAGAGCTTGGATGTCCGTGAGTCTTTCTGCATGGAGAGTTAGCAAGTTTCCTAATGTACATCCCAAATGTGGCATGGTAATTATTCTAGTAGATGCCATAGAGACCCAGTTAATGCAATAGAAAAGACCTAAGGTGAAATATAGATATTGTGACTTATGGTAAAAGTTCAGAGCTTATAAAGTCATAACTACCCTTCCTCCCCAGGATAAACAGGTGACAACAGGAAGAATCAAGAGACTCATCACTTTTTATGAATGAGATTAATAATGATGGCATATGGCTAAGAATGAACGGCAAATATACTATTAGAAGCACTAAGGCACTACCTAAAACAGCTGGGAATGGAAATCCTATATGAGCCGGCAATACTACTATTGGGCATATACCCCAAAGGAATGAGAGACAGAACACTAATCGATGTATGTACGCCTTCCCATGTTTATTACAGTACAACTCACGACAACAAGAAACTGGAAACGGCTCAAGTACCCAACAACAGAAGGGTGGATAAAGGAACCGTGGTGTATATACAGAATGGAATACTACACACCCCTAAAAACAGTGAGGAAAGCAAGAGACACCTCATGATATGAGAAGACCTGGAAAACAGTGTGCTGAGTGAAGTTAGTCAATCACAAGAGCACACCTGTTGTGTGAGTTCACTGCTGTAAAAACAAACACCAAGACGCAGACAGGCGTCTGCTCTCAGGTCATAGAAGCTTCTCACCCAGTCTCCCAAACAAAAAGAGCAGAGAGCCTGCCTCACATCCACGAACCGTACCTCATCCCCCCACACCCATGGCGCACCCCCCAGCTTATATGTACAGCTTCGAAACCACTTAGACAGAGATCACCTAACCTCAGCTGAGGTCATTTCTTTAGAAAGGAGAGAGAGGGGAAGGACCATTCATTTGCTGTCCTACAACATTTTGATAAGGGCACGCCAAATCAAGACATTCCTACAGGAATGGTAAGGGAAACTTTGTGGAAAGTCAAGGTGGAGGGGTGGGAGAGCATCAATGTCATAGAGGAGGTATTTTCATTTCTGTTGGTGGGTGAATAGGGAGAAACAACTTCTCAGTAGGAAAAACAATGCTTACAGTACTTATATAGGACCCAATAGGAGAATAAGCCTGATACCATGTCCCTAATTAGACGCTTTTGACCGAGTTTCTACCCAGCCCTTGGTGATTCAGGTTGTGTGCTATAAACTACTGTGACTTTACACGCAGTCCTGTCATGGAACACAAGATCCTTCATAGACCACACCTTTAGGATGTGATGTGTAAACTTCACTAAGTGAACTGGGCTTTACCTCAAATTTACCTGGAGCCCTTGCTCTTAAGACTGAAACTCCCCAGTGTGAGGAGAAATAGATGACTGCCGCCCCACAGCTATGGGAGTGGTTATCAGTGGGCTTTGTTTCCGACCCCCAGCTTGAAGGGTACCCAATGAAAGGAGACCAACACCACAATAGATTTACTATTTTAATGCCCTCCCTGTCTTACCATGACATGTACTAGTCTAATAGACATGGTTCTACCCTTGTGAATGAGTGTTAATGGAAATGTTGTCTTATCACCAACCCCACTGTCAATGTAAACAGTGCTTAATGCTTTCAGCACTGTACAAACCAGTAAGAGTTTGATCTGAACAGATCAACAATTCATGGCATGTGGCTCAAGCCAGTCTACACTTGCAGAGCTTCCTGTTTGCAGCAGTGAGGTAAACGGGATCAGGAGTCAGCAAACTGGGGCTCTTGAGCCATCTGTGGCTCTTATAGTACGTCCATTTGGCTTTGAAGTAAAACTGAACATTTTTAAAGGATCTTGTTCAGATAATGGTGATTTTACTTGTTTGTAAAAGTATATTTCTGGCTCTTGAATACTTAAATTGCTCCAGGATTGGCTCTCTCATCTCAAAAGTTTGCCGAACCCTGCTCTACACCAGTGGATAAATTAATGACACTCTCAATAGAATTGCCTTATACCTCAGGGAGATGATTGCTAATGGTGTCTGGAATAGAACAATAGTGATGCCTCTAAAGTGAAACAAACATAAACTATAGCTATGCAAATAGATGTGGGGCTCACACTTGTTTATAGTGTAGCCAGAAATGATTGAACCTTATGACAGTGCCTTGCTTGATGCTCACCCTCATGAAGAGATTACTGAAGATACTGTTGTTACAGCAAAGTGTGGTGGAGAAAGCAGATGGTGCCTGGCTATCAAAAAAGAATAGTGTCTGGGGTCTTCAAAGAAGCACCCAACTAAGACCACATGGAAGAAGCACCCCAGCCTGTGTGATCCAAGGACGATAAACAATAAAATTCAAATCCAAAGGAGGGCATGGTATCAGAGCTTAAATTGTGAACACAAGATTTGCAGAAGACAATGGATGACAGTGGGAGTCCAAAATCCATTTGCAGCTTCCGTGCATGGATTAAGCTTCTGATGATGTCCCTCTGACTGCAGTTGAGGGATGTGAAAGCTTTGCTATCAGACAGATAATATAATAAATGTGATCATGGCAGTGTAATTAGGTTAAAATGTGATACCTGGTCATTTGATCTCCCTTTGACCTATTTTAAGTTTGTTCTAGTTTTTATTACTCCCTATTTTTCTCTATCAGAGTGTTATTATTGTTGGTTAGTTGGTTTGGGGGGGGGGTTGGTCTATTTTCCAGTATATGACATCCAGGAGGGATGGGGGAAGTTATACAGACAGTAACTAGATTAGGGGCTTATTGAAGGCACTTAAGGAGGGGGAGGAGTTAGCGGGAAATGGGGAGCTAATAATGAATACAAGAGGGAGAAAATGTTCTGGAACGAATTATAGAGATGATTGCACAGCTCTTTGATATGACTGAGCTCTTGAAGTTTATGGTATGTAAACTAGATTGCCAATAAAACTGTGTTTTTTTAAAAATTTAGCTAATTTATAAAAAGAATGATTGATAAGACAATGAAGAAGGTTCCTAATATGAGTGGTTAACTGAATCCTGGTGCCTCCCTTTCAATTAACATCTTAATTATACTTCTATAGTTAATACTTCTTATATAATAAGAATGCAAATCTGGCAACATAAGAAATTAATACACATGCACGTAATATACTCACACCCACATATAACCACATGTCAGTAAATGTATGGAATATCTCTTAAAGAACACTCAACAAAGGAGCAACAATGATAAGGAGTTCAAAGAGGAATTAGGATGCTAGATATAGAAGCAACAGAAACATTATGTTTCTTGTTGAAGGTGGTACTGTGTTGTTGTATTGACTATTTAAAATTCAATAGACAGAACCCTTTGCCTAAAAGTAAATTGTGTGGCCAAAACCAGACCGCAGGTGATGTTGTGAACTCCTGCACAGGAAGATTTGTTTCCGGGTGCACCTCCAGCTGCCCAGCTGACTGCGATGTCCTAAAACGTGAGCATGGAAAGGAAGCCTGCCACGATGCAGAAAGGTGGGGGGGGGCGAGGCAGGGGGTAATAACTTTTTTCTACATGATAAACGAAAATAATTTTGTGTGTCTGAGGGCAACTCTTTAGAGAGGGAAGTGACATAAAAAGGAAAGGAAGGGACAGGGAGAGGGAAGCTCCCAGCCACACACGTGAGGGACATCATGAAGAAACTCAGTGGCAGGGAAGACCCCCACCAAACGCCAGAAATCATGCTATTCTAAACCTGTCTCCTGCTAAGTGCTATAATCGCCATCCTCAGACTACCTATTGTACCTTGTGTTAGGCTTCAGAGAAAGGAAGAAGGGCGTCTTAGTTATCTAGTGCTGATATAACAGAAATACACGTGGGCGGCTTTAACAAATTTTATCTCCCACAGTTTAGAAGGCTAGAAGTCCAATTCAGGGCACTGCCTCTAGAAGAAGTCTTTCTCTCTGGTTCAGTTCTGGAAAGAGGAGTTTGTCCCACGGAGCTTCTGCTCCTGGGGGATCTTCATATGATAGTTATCTCTTTTCCCCCATCTCTAGAAGATTCTCAGCACAGGGACCCCAAGTCCAAAGGCTCTTCTTTCCTGATTATTCTGAGGTTTCTCATTCTCTGCACACTTCTCTCTCCTTTCACCTCATGAAAGATAAAAACTGATGCATTCCACAGCCCAGGGAACCTCCCTGACATCATTATCGGCTGTGACTCGAGTAAGGGTGTGGCATCGGACTCTAATTCCTTTCTTGGCTGATCATATCAGCTCATATCATGGGAGATGATTATATCATTACATAACTGTCAAACCACTGAGAATGGTGACCCAGCCACCTGAAACATATATTTGAGGGACACAATTCAATTACTGATAAAGGGGCATCCAGAATGGGACCCACAGACTGCCATGGGGGAAAACAGCAGACAACAAAGCAGAGAGCCAAATTTAAGCCCGTGCATGGTTGACTTACCAGGAGACATGCACCCTGAAATCCTATGGAAATTAAAAGAGAAAGGAACCAGGAACAAACTTCTTACAACATCTGAAGCGGAAGCTGAAGATATTTCCTTTGCGTAGGAGCATAAATGTATTACCACTGAAGCCTAGAGGGATTGGGTCCTCGATTAGACACCACTTATTTGGAAGGTGACTGTATTACTCATTTGTCTCTTTCCCACCCAATTCTCTAGCTCCTCCTATTTTTAAACACTGAACCAGCAGTACCCTGGTTACAAACATTGGATTTAGGGGCAAATCATACTTTCCCTTTAAGATTATAAAAATTTGCTCTCATTTTATGAAGATGGAACCAACCCTTATAGGCAAAAAAAAGCCAAAACCTTCATCATAATCACCTTCACTTGCTGCACGTGCAGTTTTAAATCATTAAAAAGGGTTGGTCTGTTTCTTTACTGCACTAAAGTCACTACCGTTGAATGCATTCCGACTCACTGAGACCCTACGTAGGGTTTTCAGGGCATAAATCTTTATGGGAACAGACAGTCTCCTCTTTCTCCCAAGGTACAGCTGGTGGGTTTGAACCACCAACCTTGCAGTTACCATCCAATATTTCCCCAAAAGTGCCACCAGCATTCCTTTCTTACATTAAAGTAAATGTGAAGAAGATCCCAAAAGACCCACTAAAATAAAGCTAAATAAGAACCATGTTAAAGACATACTTATGAATCTGGTTCATAAATTGGGAATGCCTGTAGCTAAGAGTCAAAAACCATCTTTGATTTTGATGTCGTTGAGGACAAAGATAGATCCCAATCCTTGTGTTAGTTCATCGCTTCCTCTGACACCCAAGAGACACAGCAATGGCTCCCCATTAATAGCTAACTAAAGAAGGGCAAATATGATCCAATCCCTAAAGCTCTCAAGTTAAGTCAGGACCGCTTTTCTTCATTCATTCTAAACACAAACTCCTCCGGAACCTTAGCTCTCATCCCTGGCCCAACCCATTTCTGTCCCATTATGGAGATCACATGCTGAGGACAACACAGATGAGAACAAGCTCCAAGTCCCATCGCCCACCACACTCAGCTTTGCGGACACAGCTCTTCTTTCAACCAAGGAAAATGCAAGCCGCAACTGCTCTCCCTTTGAATTCATTCCGTCAACCTTCCTGGCACAGAATATTCCTACATCACCAGTCCATGATTTCCCATGGTGAATCCTGATAGATCTAACCACCCAGAGCCAAGAGCCTCTTCTCACTACCTACCTTCAGCACACAGAAGCCCTCCCCAGGCCCAGCCCCTTCTCTGCCAAAAGGGAGGCAGAGGCCCGGTGTTACCAGAACAGCTCTGTTTCCTCACACCTGACAGTCCAGTCTCATGACCTGTGCCCACTGACACACCCCTCTGAAGGCTCAGTCCTCTTCAAAACCACATCCGGCCTCCCAGCCATTCACATGACAGGGGACCCAAGTCACAGGACTGCAAGCTCCTGAAGGCCACAAACTGAGACTCCTGCACCTGGAATCTAAGCTGAAGAGCGCATGTGTCTCCCTCTAGGCTTTGCACTACCCTCTCTTTGGGACCCCAAATATCCTTAATTCCTTTAGAGTCATCCTTTTCTTTGGTTTCCTCATAAATCTATGTGTTATATGGCAACTTTTCAGTTTCTACAACTCCTTGACACACACAACCCTCTTGGGATCACACACAGTACGAAGTCTGCCACACGTCTCTCAACATCTGCTCCCTGGAAAGAAACCACCGTGCAGCATCACCTTGCTCCTGAGCACCAAGCTGAATGCTGCTGATTCGGCTTAAACTGAAATCGCTCCCACTTTTTGCTACTCTAGCTCATGTCCCAAGTTTTGTTCCCTTTTCCTTAAATGCTTATTTCCCAAGTGTCCTAACTTCCAAGTTTGGGCGAGAAAAGATTCCAAAGCCTGGGAGCAGGAAAATACCTGAGCCTTGGCTTGTGATGCAGGCTTCCCATCTCTCCTCCTACCCCAATAGTCAGCTAAAGCCAGCCACAAGCCACGCAGCTCTCAAAGGTACTTACGCGCCAAAGCCTTGTTGGCAACCCGTGATAACTGTTGTCCCAGTGCGGCCTACTTCATCCCCAGCACACCCAAACCAGTTACAATCCAATATCCTTTGGGGGGGGCAAAAATCATTGTACTCTCCAATGAAATAATATCGAAGACCCCACTTACCTTCTGCCAAGATTGGAACTGCTGTGGAGTATTTCCCTCCCACCCATCCCATGCCAGCAGTGTTTGAATTCCTTTGAAATACCATCTGGGAGAAATCATCATTACAAACACTTAAGGTTCCAATTCATACAAAAAGGCAAAGAAAGAAAACCCACACACCATACCTGTGACTTGGCAAGTGCCCTGGGAGACCAACCGGAAGACGCAGAAAACATACCCACACACTTCCTCAACCCTCCTGGTGACTCTACTGCATTCCCTGCCCGAGAGTATCCTGCACAGGTATCAGTGAGAAAGAAGGCAAATGAAAATATAATGGCCCTCTGATAGGAACTTATGGGAGGTGGATGATGCTCATATTCATCATACTTCTTCAGCTGCATAACAATACAAGGAATAATGTAAGTAGAGTCAAATCTTTGGTGTGTGATCCCACGTGTTTCCGAGTCCAGCACTGAATGAAAGGATACCCGGGGCAGAGCTAGAATATTGGACTTTTATCTGCAGGCTGGGTCTCCCAGGCCTGGCCCCATTCTTTTGAAGGTTACATACCTTAGGAGGTTAAAGCTCAGATCGAGCCTCTTTGCAAAATGTCCATAGTCCCTGCCGAGGTGCTCTGGAATTTCTCTGCAGTCCTGGCCTATGTAGGACACCTGGAAATTAAATGGAACAGAAACAATGTGGCAAACGGAAATCACCCAGCCGCTCATAACCCTGAGTCATTGATCCGATGATTGCTTCCGCAACTCTAAGCGCACACACCTTGCACACAAAAGGCCACATTTGGTGCCGTTTTCTTGATCAAATCAGTTTGGGGTGCTTCAGGGACTCCACCAACACTCCCCTGTCCTAGTATAGTTCACATGATGGAGACTAACCCCAGCACAATGAAAATCTGGAGTAAAATTGGCTGGATTCAGATGTGAAGAAAAACCATGTCGGAGCAGGCTGATATAATCCAGCAATCACCCTCCCACTCTGGGGCCTTTCTTCCAGCTGCCCCCTTGTCCTTCGCCTTCATCATCTACAAACATCCGTCTCCCAGCCCCTGTTAGTCACATTACTGCACAAAAGACACAGCAGGTACAGTCACCAGCGCTCAACATGCAAGGGGCTGGGAGAAATAGGGCTGGATCAAGAAACCTCTCCATACACCAATCGTATGCATCAGAGCCCACTCAGAGGCATCTAACAGTGACAACATCACCAACCCCACACTCTTCGGCTATCGGGTCCATCCTGACTCATAGTGACCCTACAGGACAGGGCAGTATCCTGTCGGTATCCCAGGCTGTAACTCTTTCTGCGAATAAAGAGCCTTGTCTTTCTCATGTGAATTGTCTAGGATGAGCCAACCGGTCATTTTGTCAACCCTCATGAAATGACCCCAGGAGTCACATACTACTGTTATTCCTATTTTACCTATAGTATAGGAATATGATCAATTAGCACATTTAAAACATACAGCTCTTGACACCTTGTAGACACATAACAACTAGTTATTGCATCACACTAATATCCCTATGATTAGAATTTGATAATTCCAATGTCTCTTGGGCACAAGATTTCAATGTCCACATTCCAAGTCTGCATGTGAGTCCACAATGATATTGATGCCTTTATATGGTCAACTTAATACTAAAAATAAAATGATGCATTTAGGTCAAAAGAAGGCCAAATGAAGTCAGACCCATGCTGACCAAAAAGATTTTAGGGGAGGGGGGAGAAATGGAAGGACTGTGGTGTCACCAATGATGTGGCACTATAGGCCTTTGCCGCCAGTACAATAGTCTCTGAGTCCATGCTGACTCCTAGCCAGAGCTGTGGGTTTCTGAAATGGTAACTGCTTTTGTTTTTATGAATCAATTTATTGGGGGCTCTTACAGCTCTTATAGCAATTCATGCATCAATTGTAGCAAGCACATTTGTCCATATGTTGCCGTCATCATTTTCAAAACATTACTTTCTACTTGTGCCCTTGGTATCAGCGCCTCTTTTTTCCCTCCCT
>NW_022103968.1:67981220-67997717 GCF_000313985.2 Echinops telfairi | reverse complement strand
GCACATAATTTTACCACAAAGACCGCATTAAAAATGTGCTGGAAAACTCAACTTATACTCGAGTATATATGGTAATACTGTAATTAAAAAAAAGATAGTATATACCCTGTGGGCTCATGGGAATGCTTTGTTCTGCTTTTCCTTGAAGAAAGATTTACACAGTCGAGGACCTCCCTCTTGGAAGGGACAGTTGTCACAAACCACATGGGGCAGAATACTAATAAGTAATCTAATCCCAGGACCGGCCGGGTACCCAGACCACTGACCTAGGTCGTTAAGGATATGGAATTCTAATACACCAGGGGCCTTTTCCTAACCTGCCTTCTCAGCTCCTTTCCTGGAAATGTCATCTGCTTAAAACAGTTCCCAAGAGTCCAAATGCCTCATACACTTCAGAGATAGTCTACCCCAAACAGCCCAAGAGCACACAGTAGGGCTGCAAGTAAGTTTGGTATAGAGGAAGAGAACAAGGAATGGAGGTAAAGGATAGCCCTCAGTCTCGCTGTCAACTTCTTCATGAGCCTGGAATAACCTAAACTCAGAGACTGATGGGTCTGAGAAAACAGAGGTTCTCCTGGGGCAGATAATGTAAGAGAGCAGAGGCCCTCTTTCTCAGCCTTGTCTTTGTTTCCTAGAGTGGTTGTAACAGAAACACCACACATGGGTGACTTTAGAGAAGAGAAATTTATTCTCTGGACAGTTCAGAAGGCTAGAAGTCCACATTCAAGGTTTGGCTCTAGGGAGAGGTCTCCGTTGATTTCTGCTTCCAGTGTTAATCATCCTTGGCGTTCCCAGGCTTGCACCTTCATCTACATTGTTCTCTGTATCACTTAGAAGCAATTAGATTTAGGACATACCTTCTACTGATATGACCTTATTAACATGATAAAGAATTGCCAAATAGAATTGATGACATCCGTAGACCTACGTGGATAGAGATTCCAACACGTATGTTGGGGAAACATAATTCAATCCATAGCAAGCCCCTTCCTGTGAGCAGCCTAACTTACAGAACCCCCACCTCCTGTTCTCCTGCTGGCTAACAAGACCTAATTATCACCTCTTCTATAGGCGGGTACCTTCCTGATCTAATTATTTCTGAACTCTAGCCGTTCTCTGCTCTCTCCTCACAGGCTTTGCGCCCAGGGTCAGCGTCAACATCCCAATCAAAACTCTCCAGCCACACTCACTGCCAAGTCAACGCTGACTGAGACCGACCCCCTGTGGGTTTCCAAGACTGTGACTGTTTGCAGGATTAAGTCCAAAACCCAGTCTTGCTCCCATGCTGCTGCTGATGGTTTTGAACTGCCAACCACACAGATCGCAGCCCGACACGTAACAACTGTGGCTCATAGAACTCCAAATACAGGGTGCAGGAAGACAATGGACAGGTTAACTTTCAAAAGCACCTGGCATGGCCGAAGTTATATAGCAGGCACACAACAAAATTGTATGAATGCAGAAGAGGTACAAGTTCAGGCGTAACACACAGGCGTTGATAAGCAGGCATGGGTCATCCTGATGGAAACCCGTTCTGCCCTCATTGCATCTGTAGGAGTTGGAAAAACTCAAGACCTGGGGAAAAAAGGGAAACATTCCCTTTGGCCCAATGTGGTCTCAAATCTAATAGTGCCTGACACTACCTGCCTTAAGCAATTTGAAGGACTTGCTTTAAAAAACTCAAAACAATTTATCCAGGGTGCAGGGAGGGATGGGAGTGTGGAGGGCTGACTTAAGCAGAAAACAGAGAAGTTAGAGACCTGGGTTTTCAGAGAAAGGCACCTTGTCACAGGCAGAGTGCTTGAGTCTATCCCGCCGCCGGCAATGATCAGAGGCTTCACAGGGGGGCGTGGGTACCTGGCAGACCCGACACCTACAAACACAGCCGCCTGAGGAATGAGCAGGGGACCCTCACAGTCTCTCCGGGTGCCCCTGGCCCTAGCGGTCCCACCTCACACAGACTGGCCTCAGCAGGAGTAGGGATCCCTCCTGTGGACTTACTTGTGTTCCACTGACCACGAGTCCCGCCATGGCTGACTGGGCGCGGGGTGGCCGCGGCGACGCTGGGTGCGGGCTGAGCGCTGGGTTCCGCACTGGGCGGTCAGCTGACCCGGCGGAAGCACGAGGGGTGCCGGACTCTCCCTGCAGCTGGAGCTGCGCCCGCGGGCTCTTGCGCCCGTGAACTTCCGAAACGCCCACCCTGCGCTCTGCAACAGGTGGGCTGGGCCAAGGGCCCTGGCAGGTAGCAAGGGCCGTCCCGATCGCCCTGGGGGTCCCAGGGCTTAATCTCCCAAGAGGAATACGGAAGAAAGAAACGCGCCGCCACCCCCGCCCCCAAAGCTTTATCTAATTAGCGGTCAGGGCCTCACTTGGGGCGGGGAGGGGTCATTCCACCAGAGCCGTTGGTTTGGGGGATTTAGAGAGCTGGGTCTTTCCTGTTTTTCGCAATTCATATTGCATAACCCTGGTCAACTAACTGCAAAGAGGAGGGGCCTCTTGGGCCAAAGTCCCCACCCCCGACCTTATGGGCTCGGGGAAGTCAGACGGTTAAAAGGACTGCTAGTGGAATGGGGGTCTACGTGGAAGGGTATTGTGAGAGTTGAATTTCCTTTTACAGAACTACCTGTTAATGACACCCCCACCCTCTCCATAGATCCCCAGGAGCTAAAAATATTAAACCTGCGGGGGGATGGGAGAGCCCTAGTGGAGTGGAGCCCTTGACTCTTTGGACTGCTAGCCGCCAGGCCAGCAGTTCTAAACCCACAGCAGCTCCAAGACAGAAAGACATTCAGGCCACTCTGAATGGGAATCTACTCCATGGCAGTGGGCTGGGGTAAGCGAATTGGATGATGTTACAAAGCTTTAGATTTCTCTTTGGTTGTCCCTTCTCACGAGGACAAGGTATATGTGGGACTCAAAATTAACAAGGAGGTTAAAAAAAAATCCCACGTTTTCCCTCTCTGCAGATGGAAAGTGGCCTTTGCTGGCTGAATGAAATTGGGCCCAGTGGGCAGGTGACTCAGGAAACTCAAGACTCTGCCTCTCTCCCTCTGGAGGGATCGCCCTGACCCTTCCTGCCTCTTGGCCTCTCCCCTCAATATATACAAAGCTACGGCCGGCCGTTGGGACACACTCGCAGCTCCGTGGGGCAAAGGTGAGGCGTTCTGCTCGTGTCAAGAAACCCAGGGAACGGATCACGGAATTGTACGTGAACGGATGCACTGGATGGTGCAAGATACAGCATAATAATAATAATATATAACATAATATAATATAATTAATATAATATGATATAATATAATAATAAGGGTTCCTGTGGGGGTAGGGTGGCAGAGGGAGGGAAGGGGAACTAATATCAAAGAGTTCAAAATGAAAGAAAATGTTTTGAAACTGATGGTGGCAGCAATTGCACAATTATGCTTGATCTAATGGAATTACGGATTGTTATAATATCTGTAAGAGCTCCCAATAAAATGATTAAGAAAAGAGAAACTGAACGGAGCAGTTCAGCTCTGCCCCGTATAGATCACTATGAGTTGGGATTGACTCGATGGCAGTGAGTTTGACTACCAGATCCCAGTTCATTGTCATATGAGGAGGTTTCAAAAAGTTCATGGAAAAATTGCATCATCTCCCAGTTCTGTTTTCCCACAACCCTTTTGCAGCCCTCTCCTGCTATCCCTGACCGCCTGTTGCAGCTAATGCCTTTCCAGGCTGCCCTCTTCCTCCAGATGAGTATAGAGACCCTTTAAATAGAGATAGGGAAACTGAATCAGACCGGCTAGACTCACAATTGCAGTTTTTTAATTCTGTGAACCTATTGATAATTGTGACATCTCCACCTCTGTCTCCAAGAGTGTTCGCAGGCTTCTGTTTTCATTGTCCCCTATGTCTAAGAAGCACCCAAAATAGTAATGGAGTTGGGGTCACTGGAGTTGGGGTCACCCCCTCCAAAGGCCTCCTCCCATACCAGACCACAGGGATACCTTAATAGTGTTTATTCTCAATTTTTATCATTAAATAGTGGTAGTATGTGATAAAGATCATTGTAAATTGCTTAATGTAGTATTTCTCATATTATATGAATACTAATAAATTTTTTTGTAAACTTTCTATATTAAATTAAAATATTATTAATAACTGAGAAGGAACCTTTGTTTAAATTGTCTCTCCTTTAATTACTACTTCAAATGATATTGATATAGGTTAACAAATACTACTTACCACAATGTTATAGCCAAAGCTCACTAGAGGTTTTAACAAAATCAACAACTGTGAAAACACTGCCATCAGGGAAAACAACCGTGTGTGTGTGTGTGTGTGTGTGTGTGTGTGTGTGTGACATGCAGACTAAACACTTGATCTATAGCATCATTGCATCTTTGTAAATAAGTAATAATGAAAGCCCTGCCCATATTGCATTACAAAGTTCAAAATTCACAGAGTTTTAGCCTTGTGGATATGTTGATACATGTAAACTGTGCTTACCAAAAAATGTTTTTGTCTTATAACTAACTACTGGAATTTTTAAATAAAAGATAAGAAAGTTCTGCTAATACTGCACACAAACTTTATAGACAACCATTTTGGTGTCACCCCTCTAACAGTGTCACTGGAGATGGTCTTCATGCCCTGCCTACCCTACCCTAGTGACACCACTGCTTAGGAGTCCCTGGTTGTGCAGTGGCTGCTGGTTGATAAGCGTGATTAGAATTAAGCATTTTGTAGCTATCACTGTCTCTCAAACAGCCCTGCTCTTCATGCATTGTCAGGTGACCTCTCACAGTCAGCGTTCTGAGGAGCAGTGTTAACCTCTGAGTGTTGGCCTGCCTGCTCCTTTCTCTGCCTGGAAGAGCAACAGAGCAAAGTGGAGCTTAAGAACACAAACTTGGCTATGTTTACTTTGAGGGGATTCTAGGAAATACTGTAACAAAAGGCCCTGTAGGCCAAAAAAGCAAGCTTGCCCTCCAGAGATAAGAAGGATCAAAGAGACCCTTCAAGGCCTACTGCCCTGCTGACCAACTCCTCCTGCATCTCCATCCTTTGTCTGCTAGCCCCGCCCTCTTTGGTGCATTGTCCACTTTTGTCTGCCTTTCCTGCCTGAACAGGAGGAAGTAAGCTCAGACCTCTTATAGTCATGACACTGCCCTCTCCTTTCACCTTTCACCTCAACCTCCCTAGACCGGCTTTGCCAGCAGTAGAGGACATGTGGAAGCAGGTCCAAATTTATTCAAAGATAATGTTGGAGTTGGAGATTGTATTCCACAGGTGGAAAGTGTGCAGGGTCATATATTTTTCTTTCTTTCTTTTCAGGGTCATGTCTTCCATTCCCCTGCCTCCACACAGGGCTGTCTTCCATGCAGAGACTTCCACAGGAACCCTCCACTAGTGACCCCAAAGTGGGCAGAGATCCTTTCCAGATCCCCTCATTGCTGTTCCTCTACCACATGCCCCAGGGTGATCATTCTAAATGTCCGCTTTGACCTTTCGTGAAATCTTTCCGAGGCTCCCCGCCAACTAATAATATGTATTCCCCCAATTCTTACTCCAGACTCCTTTCCCACGTCTCCCACTTTTAACTTAGGCCCTGCACTCCACACAGGACTGCTTAGCTGAACCCCAGCTGTTAGTTTTGTTTGGAATACCTTCCAACCTGCTCCTGTATGTACTCAGGGAACACGTTAGGAAAGCCAGTTGGCTAAGGAGGGGTGAGAGATTGGTAATAAAGGGTATTCACAAAAAATAGAAGCACAACTCTGAGTGAGGTGGGCTTTGCAATGTAAGATGATGACAATGGGATCTACTGCAAGTTCTTGAGCGGGATAGAGGTTTGCTGAGTAGTGTGGAGAGGACTCCACCAGATATAGACTAGAGTTCTCTCTCCTTACTCTTTTCAGTTTGATACGTAGTTTTGGATGTGGGGTTTTCTCCCACTCTTTGCACACCTGTTAAGCTTGAGTGTCTATCTATGCATCATTCTCAGTTCTTAGAAATTAGTCTTCAGAATCAAAGAAAAAAACGGAGAAAGAAGAAGAGAATTTTCTGTACCTCTGGAGCAAGGACGATTGGCACTCCTTTACCCTGATCCCACAGTCCAGCTTGAAGAGACCTTTGACTTCCTCATCGCCTTTCTGACAAACGGGAGAATTAAATAAGAACAGCAAAGATAAAAGGCTCCACCAGGTAACCAGGCTGTCTTGGGAAGGGAAAAGAGCAAAATTTTCTGAACACAAAATCAAGTCATGTGACCTAAGTTATACAAGTGATAGGGTTCATGAAGCCTATATAACAAATCGTTCACATTGGACCTGGGCTAGAAATCCTAGGCCTCTGAATTCTGGGATTCTAACAGGGACAGAGGCCTAGCTGGATGATGAAAATGGTCAATGCAGTTGACTGCAAGTTCAAATTTGGAGGAGTTAGTCCACCAGAAGGCAACTCAGAAGAAAAGGCTGGCAATCTTCTTCCAAAAATAATCATCCATTGAAAATCCTATGGCAAGCATGAATTGTAATTGATTGGACAACTGGTAATATGCACAGAGCCAGAATTTCAACACACAGAATTGGGCAGTTTCTTATCGCCCTTGCTGAAGAAGACAATATTTTATTCCTACTGTCACTGTTGTTATTATTATTCTTTGCCAGAAAAGGCCCTCTCCCTTAGAGCCCTTCCTCTATCACATTCCTGGGGACAAAAAGGAAGATCCTGTTTATTTCTAATCAAGGGAGTTGATTCTGGGGTCGGCCAGAACCAGAGAAACAGGAACTGATTTCTTAACCTTCCAACCCTTCAGGGCAGTCGCTGAGTGAATGACCAAAAAAAAAAAAACCAAGTGTTATTAGCTTGCCTACCTACCTCCCTGAAGTCTAATTTCTTTTCAGCCAAGCCTCAGAATATTTACCAGTATTATTTTCTATTATGAGAAGTCCTAGTGACACAAAGGTTCAGTGCTTGCCTGCTAAGCAAAAGCTCAGTGGTTTCAAACTGACCCTTCTGAGGAAGAAAGACCTGGTGATCTGTTCCTATAATAAATATAGCCAGGAAAAAACGGAAAAGAAAACCTGTGAAGTAGTTCTGCTCTGCTCCATGGGGTTGCTATAGTGGAAATCTATTCAAGGCACTAATGACAACACAATTATTACCATTATGAATTCTCATCTCTGACTTCCCATCTCTTTGGGCCTTAGAAGATTTTGTTTTTGTGGTTTCTCTATTAGAATGCAAAAATTGGCAGAGAGGGCAAAGGAGTAAATTTCTGAAAGGAGTGAATGGGAAGAGGCTTCTACTTTTCACTCCATCATCTGAGTTGTATAACTAACAGCAGAGATTTGCTCTGAAGAGGCAGGACAAAGAGAATTTGCAAATGAAGCTATTAGCGTTGTTTTAACAAATCCAGACAATAGCAGTGGCAAGACTTTCCCAGTCTGCCTGTAGCTTGCCAAATACTCCTAGTCCATAGCTAGATCCAAGGAGCCCTGAGGGCCCCGTGATTGAACATTAAACTGCTCCCAGAGAAGTTGACAGCAAACCTACCAGCCACTCTGCGAAAAAAAATATGATATTCTACTTCTGTTAAAGTTCGAGCCTTGGTAGCCCAGGGAGGCAGTTGACCTCTGTCCTATAAAGTTTCCGTGAGTCTGAGTCAACTTGGTAACAGGGGGTTTGGTCCTGGTTTGGTCAGGAGGCAAATCACTGTTGAACTGAGGAAGATTTTGGACTTTCTAGAATGGAAGGAAATATTGACCAGAAAATTTTGCCTATCTTTATACTATCCAATGGGGGAGAAAATAGCACTAGCTAAAGCCCTGGATACTTTCCCAGAATCCAGACTTTACTTGGAGAAGTTAGGGCATTTGAAGTTTGACTAAGGCCTCCCCTACCTTCAATTAAAATATAAGGAACTTGAAAAACTCTAGAGGTTATCGTAGAGTTATGCTAACAAGGCTCAGAGTATTTCTGTAGGGAGATGCTAGAATCTGTTTCCTTAGATTCTGATTCAGCAGGTGATATGTAGGAATATGAAATTTTGGTTAGTATCCCCTTAACCTCTTCCCCTACCTCCCAGATAATTGAAATGTGTGGTCATCTCCAAACCACTGCCTCAGAGATGATCCGACTCTTGATTGGGGGAAATGAGGTCTAGAGGGGAAGGGACTTGGCCTAGGTCATCCAGAGGACAGGCAGCTGAGCCCAGGCCCAAACTCTGACATTCTGAAGTCAAGAAAATATGACTTCACTTACATCCTAGTAGGAACAGAATAAGGAGACTGTGGAAGAGTGTCTGAAATATGGCATTTCACATCTAATAGCTTCTTGTCACGTTGGAACCACTTTCCTTCTGTGGAGCCCCACACCGATGGATCAGAAATAACATTTTCAAAGTTATATCTGCAAGGAAATGGCTATTAATGTTCTTCCTCTCCTTTTAGAGCATCAAGGAATACATATTAATTTTCCCTCTACTTATATTGCCTATTTGCAAATTGTATTCACTACCCAGTGTTCAATTTGTCCTACCCCTGAAGAGATTATGATGAATAAATGTGTTCTTGAAAATAAAATTAAAAATTTATCACTGAGATTTATTTTTATAATTATTTACAGGGATTATTTTAGAATATATGGCAGGCAATAATAATAATGCATACACAGGGCTCTGGCATGGTTTGCCATACTAATTCAGAGTCTGTTCCCACTTCTTTGAAAGAGCCCCAGTCTCTTTGAAGCTGTGAGCCAGGGCAAAGCAAGTATCTTGCCAGGGCACCTGGCATCAACAGGGCAGTAAGGCTTGGGTCTAGCCTTTTAATAGCGTAGCCAAGACTCCTATGCATAAGGTTTTCAGTAGCTTCTTCCTCCAAAGTGGGCAGCTGATTCATTCTTCGTTGTCTGGTCTTAGTCTGGACACTCTGCTGAGACATGGTCACTTTGGGTGACCTTGCTGGCCTCTGAAATACCAGTGACATCGCTTCTAGCATCACAGCCACAAGCCACCACAGTATGGGAGCTGCCAGAGGTTCAGGCTGGATTCAGAAGCTGACATGGAACAAGGGATATCATTGCTGAATGTCGGGTGGATCTTGGCCCAAAGCAGAGACTACCAGAAAGATGTTTACTTGTGTGTTTTACTGACCATGGCAAGAAATTCTGCTGTGTGGACCACAACAAACTATGGATAATCTTGAAAAGAATGAAAATTCCAGAACACTACCTTGTGCATATGCAAACCTTGTACATGACTAAAGAGACAGTTGTGCAAACTGGACAAGAGAGTGCTGCATGGTTTAAAATTAGGAAAGGTTGTATCCTCTCACCATACTTATTCCATCTGTATGCTGAGCAAATCGTCAAAGAAGCTGGATAATATGACGAAGAATTCAGCATCAGGATTAGAGAAAGGTTTATTAACCACCTGCAATATACAAATGACACAACCTTGCTTGCTGAAAGTGAGGAGGACTTGCAGCACTTGCTGATGAAGATCAAGGATTGCAGTTTTCAGTATGGATTACAACTTAATGTAAATAAGACCAAAATCCTCGCCAATAAGTCCCATCATGATAAATGGAGAAAAGGTTGAAGTTGTCGAGGATTTTTGTCTTGCCTGGATCCACAATCAATGCTCCAATGCTCATGGAAGCACCAGTCAAGAGATCAAAAGATGAACTGCATTAAGTAAACCTGCTGCACAAGACCTCTTTAGAGTACTGAAATGCAAGGATGTGACTTTAAAGACTAAGGTGTGCCTGACCCAAGCCATGGTATTTTCAATTGCCTCATGCATGTGAAAGTTGGACATTGATTAAGGAAAACTGAAGAATAATCTACGCACTGAAGTTGTGGTGCTAGTGTACTATATTGAAAATACCACGGGCTGCTAAAAGAACAAACAGTTCTGTCTTGGGAGAAGTATGGCCATCCTTAGAGGCAAAGATAGAGAGACTTTGTCATACATACTTTGGACGTGTCAGAAAAGACCAATCCCCGGAGAGGGACATCATGCTTGGTAAAGTGGAGGGGCAGCAAAAATGAGGAAGGTCTTCAAGGGGCTGGATTGACACAGTGGCTGCAGCGATGAGTTCGGGCATAGGAACAGGTGTGCAGATGGTGTAGCACCAGGCAGTGTCACATTCTGTCATACAGAGGATGGAGATGGGTCGGACTGACTCGAGGGCACCTAACAACAACAAGTGCAGGACGCTTGGGTTTGAGGCTTACCTTTGTCACTAACTAGTTCAGTGCCCATCAATGAATTCGTATAAGAGAGGGTCACCAAAAAAAGGAAATGGAATTTTTTTTCAAAGACATGCGTTTAAATTTTTTTACAAAACAACCTTATCACCTTCAAAGTACTCTCCATTACACTTAATATGAGGGAGTACCCCCCCACACACCAAAAAAAATGGAAGAAAGCCCCCTGGACAGAACTTTTATAGAAAACATTCTTCCCACTAGGTGAGCATCTAGCAACTCGCTCTGAGTTAGTGCACCCACTGGCATCACCTGGGAAGTTTTCTCTGGTCACGGTGAATTTTTTCATAAAAGCTGTTTTGTTCGAACCTCATTTTTGTGATGGCCAATTTAAGAGAACATTGTAAGGCTGTGAAATTTTGTTACCTACTCAGGAAAATGCCACAGAAACTATTGTTGATGTTCAGCACAGCTTCCAAGGACAGTGCTATGGGAAAAACTAGTGTATGGGTGGTTTGCTCATTTCAAAAAGGTGAAATGTCATTTGATAACACACATCATTCTGAACCTCTGTCAACTTCCCAAACAGACAAAAATGTCAACTCCTAGTGCATTTGGAGTGTGTCCCACCAGCTCAGACTTTTAATCAAGCCTTTTACTTAGAGGTTCTGAAAACATTATGTAACTATGTGTGACCCAAAAGGCCTGATTTGTGGCAGATGGGGGACTGGTTTTGCCACCATTACAATACAGCCATTGTATTACACAGTCACTTCAGTGCGCCAGTTTTCATCAAAGAAACAGCATGCCTCTCTTGCCCCACACACCTTACTCACCTGACCTCACTCCGGAGGACTATTTTTTGTTTGTTTCTGCAAATGAAGATGGCATGAAGGATCAGTCATTTGATGATGTAGAAGAGGGGGAAGAAAAAAAATGAGGGAGGTTCTGTCAGCTATCCAAACAGATGAGTTTGAAAAATGTTTCCAAGAATGGAATCACAGATTTGACAAATGTATTAAGTGTAATGCAAAGTACTTTGAAGGTGATAAGGTTGTTTTGTAAAAAAATTTAAATACATGGCTTTGAAAAAAATTCCATTTTGGGGGGGGGCAGGTAGCCCCTCGCAATTGATGGCTGACAGTATCCCTTATTTTTTTCTTCACCTCTTCTATGTAGTCAAATCACTCTCTTTTCATGTCGCTCTGCATTCATAGAATCAAAAAGAAGTCTCACAGAGCGAGGTCAGTTGAGTAAGGTGCGTGGGGTAAGAGAGACATGCTGCTTTTTGACCAAAACTGGCATACTGAAATGGCTGTCTGAACAGGTGCATTGTCATGGGTGCAAAAACAGTCCCCCATCTGCCACAAATCAGGCCTTTTTGGTCACACATGGTTACACAATCTTTTTAGAACCTCTAAATAGAAAGCTTGATTAATAGTCTGACCTGGTGGATCAAACGCCAAATGCACTACGAGTCAACATTTTCATCCGCTTGGCAAGTTGATGGACATCCAGAATGAGGTTTGTCATCAATTGACATTTCACCATTTTTGAAATGAGAAAACCACTCATACACTTGAGTTTTTCCCATAGCGCTGTCCTTGTAAGCTGTGTTCAACACAAGAGTTTCTGTGGCATTTTTCCCAAGCAGAAAACAAAATTTCACAGCCACACGTTGTTCTCATAAAATGAGGTTGCTTTTACAAAAAAATTCACTGTGAACAGGGAGAACCTTCTCAGGTGATGCCACTGGGTGCACTAATTCAGAGTGAGTTGCTAGATGCTTGCCTAGCGGGGAAAATGTGTACTATGAAAGCTCTGCTCTGCCCAGCGCAATTCCTGTTTGTGGGGGTAGGGTACCCCCTCGTATTTCTAAGGTCCTCAGTTTCTTCAAATATAAACTAGATCTTCTAAAGAGCCCTTTACCACTAGGATTTTTAAAAAGCAGGTAAGTATACACCAGTTGCCACTGAGTCAACCCTGACTCACGGTGATCCCCTGGCTATCAAAATGGAACTCTACTCAATATGGCATTCTTTTCTTTTCGTTTTAATTGTGGTTTCAGTGAAGGTTTACAGAGCACATAAGAATTCCATTAAAAATTTTACATATTTTTTCCACAATATTAGATGCAATTCCTTCCATGTCACAGCACTCTTCCCACTTCCTCCCTGAGTTCCCATGTCCATTTGTCCTTTTTATTTTCATTCCCTCTCTGCCTTCTGAGCTTTGTTGAGGGGCAAGATTGTTTTGGGGCTGCCCTTTTGGTCTCATAGAGTTGATTATTCTGAGGAGTTCCTCACAAGTGCGATTGTTCCCTTGTTTTGTCTTCCCTTTTAGGCTTGTCTTGTTTGGCTGTAAGGTGATTCCTGGGATTTGCTTCCAGGTTTGAAGGGTGTCTAAGGCCACAGTTTCAGGGGCCCTATATTCTCTATCAGACCAGTAGCCTGGTCTTTTCTGTGATTTGGAATTTTGCTCTATATATCTTTCTCTCATTCTGTTCAGGACCTTCTGGGGCCCTGATCAGAGCAGTTGGTAGTGGTGCCCAGGCATCAGCTGGTTCTTCTGGTCTCAGTTTGGCAGAAGCTGTGGTGCTTGTGGTCCTTTAGTCCAATGAACTAACTGCTTCCTTGAGTCTTTGATTTTCTTCACTTTTCTTTCCTCCAGACAGGGAGAGACCACTAGTTGCACCTTAGATGGCTGCTTAATGGCTTTTAAGATCAAAGTCATCACCCATCACAGTAGCATGTAGAATACTGTCTTTGTGAACTATGCCAGTTGACTTATCTATCACCAAATACTGTGATTCTAAGGCCCCAAGCCAAGTGACTGATTCCCTCAAGGTATTATGTTATGGCTAAGTTCTCATTTATAACTTTGTCCCATTCGCTCTGCTATGTGCATGGACATATTTACAGCATATATAAATACATAAATAAAAATATATTTTGTCAAACCATATAGGTTCATAGGTGTAGTCCTGTTCATTTACCCATACCTGCTCAGTGTTCATATCTGCCAGTGTAACAACTCATAGATTATTGTTTATTACTGATATCATAAGATTGTATGTTTAGTAGTATTTATCTTTGTTGTCTACAACACTTGTGAAACTCAATGTTTTCCTTTGCCACAGTAATATTGTGCTGATCTCCTCCTTTCTCATCACCCGAATGAATGCGCGTGTATTAGATAATTAGTGATTTTCCCTTTCCTCCCTTCCCATCCCTGATAGCCATCAAAGAACGTTTACTATATATGAAAAGTTTTCTTGGTTCTTGAAATAGCGGTCTCCTGTAATGTATGTCCTTTTGTGATTGTGTTACCTAGCATCATATCCTCCAATTTCATCCACATTATGTTTCATGGATCCATATTACTCTTTAAGGTTGTGTAGAATTCCATTGTGTGTACGCATATGTACCACAGTTAGTTTATCCAGTCATCCTTTGGTGGGCACTTGGGTTATTTCTGTCTTTTGTGCTATTATGAATAAAATCATAACTCACTGCCATGGAATCAGTGCTGACTCATAGCAACCCCTGTGGGTTTCTGAGACCTGTGTTAAACAGGGTTCTCTAGAGAAACGAAACCATGCTAATAATTTTTTATGTATTTATACAGATTGATAGATGTATAATATAAGAAATAAGCAGTTAATTAAATCATAAAGCAGTTCAAATGGCTCAGTGCAACTCACTCCCATGAGACAGTTGTGAGATGCTGGTAGTCCTTCAAGTCTTGAGGGCCACCGGGTAGTCCTCTGTAGAGCAATTCAGGCTATCGGGGCACAGGCAGCAAGCAGCAAGGCAGGTCACCAACAGTCAGCCAGATGACAGGGTCCGACAGTCCCCAGCTCAAGAGATGTAAATTCCAATGGTGTGGTGAAGCAGGTATTGAAGGAACCTCAAATTACAGCGACACAGTCCACGGGTTAGGTGTCCCAAAGGTAGTGTAGCTTGCAAATGGAGGCAGAGAACAAGCAAGGCAGCTGCACACTGGTCCGATGATCAAAGAGCAAGAGACAAAAAAGGCAAGTCTCGCTGAACCATTTATCTCTCCGCCCTTCAATTAATCCCACATGTGTTTATCCGCCTGGTTGGCACAATAAGCTAACTACCTCAAGACCATAACTGTTTAGGGGAATAGGAAGTCCAACCTTTCTCTCGAGGAGCTGCTGGTGGTCTCAACGGCAAGCACATAGATCGCAGCACAACGTCTAACCCTTACACAACCAGGGTTCCTTGTGTGGCCGTAAGCATGGGTCTGTCCTAGATTTTATTTTTCTAGGATACAGGATACCCAGTACTGGATTGCTACACCAAATGGTATTACTATTTCCAACTTTTTATGGAAGCATCATGTCTTTTTACAGAGAGGGCACACCGTTTTAGGGTCCCACTAACACTAGATGAGTGTTCCCATCTTTTCATATCCTCATATGTAATTTTTTTCTTTTCCTCTTTTTGAGCTTTGCTATTCTTGCTGGGGTGAGATGATATCTCATTGTCATTTTGATTTGCATTTTTCTGATGGCTAATGATCGAGAGGATTTCTTTATGTGTTTGCTTTCCACCTGAATGTCTTCCTTGGTGAAGTGCCTGTTCCTGTCTTCTGTCTGTTTTAAAGTTAGAAATTTAGAGATTAGTCCTTTGTCAGGTAAGTCACTGCTAAAAAAATGTTTTGCTCTGTCTGTAGGTACTCTTTTGATGTGCATAAGCGTTTCATTTTTAAGAAGTCCAGGTTATCTAGTTTGTCTTCTGTTGCTTATACATTTTTATTATGTTTATGCTATGAATTAGGGCTCCTGTTTATCTCTATTATTAAAATTATCTTTATAGTTCTAGGTTTTACATTTAGATCACTGAGCCATCTTGAGTTGGTTTTTGTATAAGGTGTGAGGTATGGATCTTATTTCATTTTTCTTCAGATAGCTACTCAGTCTTGCCAGCACCATTTGCTTAAAAGACTATCTTTTCCCCCATTTAGTGCATTTTTGCCCTTTGTGGAAGATTAGCTGTCCATATGCAGTTGGATTTGCTTCTGGGTTCTCAATTCTGTTTTATCAATCTATGTGTCTGTTCTTGTAGCCATACCAGCTGTTTTGACATCTGTAACTGAATAGTAGGTTTTGAGATCAGGAAGTATAAAATCTCCTATGACTGTTGTTCTTTTAGTAGTGCTTTGCTTATCTGGTGTCTCTTTCCTTTCCATATAACATTGGTAATTGATTTTTCCATCTCTTTAAAGACTGTTAATGGAATCTGGATCGGGATTGCATTACATCTATAAATATTGGGAAGTACTGACACTTTCACAATGTTGTCTTCCTATCCATCAGAATGGTACATCCTTCCACATATATAAGTCTCTTAGTTTCTTGAAGTTGTGTTTTGTACTTTTATAAGTATTTTGTATCTCTGCTTAGGTTTATCCTAAGTATTTTATCTTTGAGGCAGGTGTTGTAAATGGTATCGTTTTCCATATTTCCTTTTCAGAGTTCTCTTTGTTGGCACAGAGAAATCTGGCTGACTTCTGTACTCCAGTAGCTTTCTTGCTGCGTCTCTACATGTGGGATCATAGCATCTGCAAGTAGAGATCGCGTGACTTCTTCCTTACCAATTTGGATGCCTTTTTATTTCTTTCTTGCCTTATTGCCCTGACTAGGACTTTCAATATAATATTAAAAGCAGTGGTGATAGAGGCCATCCTTGTCTGATTCTTCTTCAGAAGGGGAATATATTCATTCTCTCTACATTGAGAATAATGCTCATCATTGCCTTTATGTACCTACCCTTAATTACGTTGACATTTTTCTTTTATATTTATATGTTGCTGATCAACTTTTATTAGAAATGGGTTTTGGATTTTGTCAATTGCCTTTGCTGCATTGATTGAGATGTCCATGTGATTCTTTCCATTTGTTCTTTTGAATGTGGTGGATTATGGTGGTTGTTTTTCTAATATTGAACCCTGCATCCATACCTTATAGGGATCCCACTTAGTTGTGAGACATTATTTGTTTTATATGGTTTGGGGTTCTATTGGCTAGGGTCTTGTTGAGAATTTTTGCATCTATTGCTTGTGATGGACATTGTTGGGTTCCACTGAGACTATTCCGACTCATAATAGCCCCATGCACAATGGAATGAAACAAGGCTTGTTTCTGTGACATCCTCACAGTTGTTCTATTTGAGCCTATTGATCCAGCCACTGTGTCAATTGATCTCATGGAGGGTCTTCCTCTTTTTCACAGCCTTTCTATTTCTTGAGCATGATGTCCTTTTCTAGGGATTGATCTCC
>NW_022103968.1:67974540-67980444 GCF_000313985.2 Echinops telfairi | reverse complement strand
CATGATGTTGGGTGGGGGCATTTAGGAACTAGAGGAAAGTTGTCTGTTTCATCGTTGAGCTGACAGTCCGTGGTATTTTCAATATTCCTTGCCAACACCATAATTCAAATGCATCATTTCCTCTATGGTCTTCCTTATTCATTTTCCAACTTTCACATGCATATGAGACAATTGAAAATACCATGTCTTGGGGGAAGTGCACCTTAGCCTTCAAAGTGACATGCTCTCTCTTCAACACTTTAATGAGATCTGCGCCGCAGATTTGCCTAATACAATGTATCCTCTGAGTTCTCGAGTGCTGCTTCCATGAACATTGTGCATCACAGCAAAATGTGATTCTTAAAAACTTCAACCTTTTCTTTTTCTATTGTGATATTGTCCATTGGTTCCATTGTGAGGATTTTTGTTTTCTTTACATGATTTGTAATCAGTAGTGAAGGGGCAGTCTTTGATACTCATCAGCAAGTGCTTCGTATCCTTCTCACAACAAGCAATTGTGTCATCTGCCTATTACAGGTTGTCAATAGTCTTCCTCCAATCCTGGTGGTGCATTCTTCTTCATATTCTTCTCATATTATGTTCTCAGCATTCAGATTAAATATGGCGAAAGGATACAACCCTGGTGCACATATTTCCTGATGGTAAACCATGCAGTATTCCTTTGTTCTGTTCCCATGACTGCCTCTTGGCCCATGTACAAGTTCTGCATGAGCACAATGAAGTGTTCTGGAATTCTCTTTTTTCTCAGTGCTACTCTTAGTTTGTTTTGATCCAAACCATTATATGTACTCAATAAAATACAAATAAGCATCTTTTGGGTATTCTCTGCTTTCAGCCAAGATCCATGTGATATCCCTCATGCCACATCCTTTTCTGTATCCACCTTGAATTTCTGACGGATGTACTGTTGATGTGCTACTGCACCTGTTATTGAATTCTCTTTAGTAAAGATGTAGTCAGGCTTCGTGAGCTCCAGATCATTAAGAGCCGTGTAAGCTCTGCCGTACAATGACAACAGGAGCAAAGTGATTACGTAAGGTAGTCGAGAGGCGCCAGAAACCGAATCAGCCAAATTTTTAGCGAACAGTCTTTATTACGGAAAAAAAAAACCCGCCTGGGCTAAGTCTCGCAGTCCGCAACGTCCTGGCCAGGGGAGTTGCACCCCATGCAATTGCAGCGACCTTTTAAGGGCAGGACACATGTGGCTAGTCTGGCCCTGGGCCCATATCTATTAAGGTGGCCAGGGATTGGCTGGCGCAGGCACGTCCGAGGAAGGCTGCTGGTGATTGGTGGACGCAGGTATGTCCACGCCCCTAGCCAGTTAAGGGAGCACTTCCTAGTTCCCGATAGAGGAGTGCTAGGTCCAGAGAGAATTGCATCAGCCAACTCTGACCAGCTCCGCATGGGGTGGGGATTATTGATTTGGCCAGACAGATTCCACTTCTCTTTAAAGCAAAAGTGTAACCGTTCTGAGGAGAATGGATTGTAAGGGAAGGTCAGAAGTGTTCTCACAGGCTCTGAAGTATCCGTCCCCACATGCCATGACTGTCAGTGGGAGCCTAAAGAGAGAGAGTAACAAATGAGGAAGTAAAGGAGAAGAGGGTTGCAAAGAGAGCGTTGGCCACCTGTCTGGGAGAAGATAATAAGGATATGGGATTTTTCATGATGTTGTCTATTGGTCCCGTTTGAGACATGATGCATTTTTTAAAAATCTATATGCATTTCTCCCTCTCTTCTGGGGAAAGTATCCGGTTGAAAGGACACTCTAGGACCAACAGCAACATGCGATGATGAGATCAAGCATCACATTTGAGGGCCTCCCATGCTGCGCTTTATGAGTCTAAGGGCAGAGCCAATCTCAATGTACTGGGCCCATGACTGGGTGTGACAGTGCCCTGACAATACCTTGATCATAATGTCTCCAAGTCCTAGGAATGTCTCTCCCTATAACTTTCCCATCTTACTCACCTCTACTGACAAACTTTCTCCAATGCTTCGGCTCTCAGTGACTGCTCTAGATTCTGAAATATCATTTTAATGTCTGTATTGTTTGCTGGTATTTGTGTCCGCTTCTGACTTCCCAGCAAGGTGGTCAGTTCCTTAAATGGAGGCCCTTTCATGTGCATCTAAACAGTCCCAGCCTTGCTCAGAAGGTTGTTGTGAGCTGCCTTCTAATCAGACCCCATTCACGGTAATGCCACTCTTGATACAATGGACACTGCACCGTCCCGATGATCAACCGTGGAGACCATTGTGATCCATAGGAGTTTTTGATTGCTTTTTGTTTGTTTGTTTGTTTGTTTACAGTAAATTGCCAAACCTTTCTTTCTAGTCTATCTCCATCTGGAAGCTCTACCGAAACTGTCCAGCATCATAGCAACACAAGCCCCACTGACAGGCCCGCTGTGCCTGTGCACGAGCTGCATTGGCCAAATCTCCTCCATGGAATGTGCGCATTGTGCCTCTGAGCGGCCAATGCCTTATGTTGTCCGCAATGGGTAACAACAACTCAAGGAGAGGACCAGTCAAGCTTATAGCTTTGCACTCCAGTGCTCAAGACCCTCTACAAACCCACCATCCTGGCTGTCATTCCGTGAGAGTTGCGTCTCTCCTTTCTATAGGTAAGGTAGAGTTGCTTAGAGACCTCAGCTGCCAACCCCCCTTGTTTTTTGAGGGTTTAAGGCCCTGATAGGAAGCCTCCCTCAAACAGCCCCCAGTGCTCTCTCTGGAAGCTGTTTGCTGTAAGTGACTCACCCAATTAAGAGCATCTACATAACAAAGCCTCACCGGGCCACAGAGGTCATGGAGACTGTGAAATGTGTCTTTTAGTGTGTGCTGTGGAGAAGGTTTTGTAATTACCAGTCATTTCCACCGCTCAAGAGCCTGACAGCCTTTGAGATGCAGGGGATAAAAGAATTTCCAAATTCCCACCCCACACCAGTCACTCCTTTCTCCCCACCTACCCCTGCATTTCAAACCTGTGACTAATAAGTGCCAGAGGGGAGTCTCTGCCCACCTGGAATTGTGCAGCAAGGAACGAAGTTGCCAGTAATTCGGGTCCACCCTTTTTTGTTTTTGTTCTTCAGTAAAAGGGCACTGAGAAAGGCAAGAGAGCTGGCTCCCAGAGGCTCTGCATCATTGTCTTTGCTAAACCAGTGAACAACACTACATTGTTTTTCTCTGTGTATAATTTGTGTTTGCAGTAAAAACAAAGTGAGCAAGAAAAAAGTTGAAATCACCACGGTCCCACCTGCACACACAGCAACTCCATTACCCCAAGAGACCAGTGGTCACACAAACACCCTGCTTCCCAGGCTAGATGTATTCACTGTGTGTATGTGTGTGTGTGTGTGTGCTCTTTTGCAATGTTTTGTTGTTGTTGTTGTTGATGTTGTTTCCCATTTCATCATGTATCTCCAACATCTTTACCCATGGACACATGGAAAGAATGCTGAGCTCCCAGGGATGCCAAAATGGGCCACCATAGAAGCTGGGCACATTAAAGGCAGGCACTGCCAGTGAGATTCCTGAAAATTGAACGAGGCAGCTGTGAGGCAGAAAAGAGCCCTGACTTTTTAGAACCTGGTGAGTCCCTTTCTTACTGTAAACCTCTGTTTCTTCGTCTGTAAAATGGAACAGACACTACATGTCTCCTAGGTTGTTTTGAGGATTAAGGGAGATCATCATTGTGAAAGAGTTCCCAGGCATTGTGCATTTCGTTACGTGTTTTAGGAAGTGATCATTAGTGCCTACTTTTTACTAAGCCCTCTGCTAGGCTGTGTTGGAAATACGAAGGAGGCACCTGGCTCCGGACTGCAGGAACTTCAAATCTAGTTGGGAACTTAAACGTCCACAAAAAGAATTGAGATTGCTAATAGGAGATATTGTCAGTTAGTAGATAGTTGAGTGCCTAAGGAGTGACAGACAGCACTGCGGAGTTCGGAGTTCAGGAGGAATGGAGGAGGAGAATATGATAGTATTTGTTCGAGGACTTTTTATGTGTCAGATCTCAACCTGCATTGTCTCATTTAATTTACCCATTTGACTTTATGAGTTATGCACCATTACTACACCCATTTTGCAGATGAAGAACTTAGAACTTCAGAGAAGTTACAAAACATGACGAAGTCACTAATAAATGGTAGTGGTGCTCTTTGATCCACACAGTCTGCCCCATGTACCCCAACACTTCAACATATGAGATCGTACAAGAAGGAGCCTCAGGAGCAGAGATAAGAATGAGGAAGGTGTGTTAGGGTTAAGCAGATGAGTGACTGGCTTTTGGAGGCAGTGGAAAGCCAGCTTTGAAGTAAGAAGATTAAAGAATGGGGTGCTAAGGCAGTGACACGCTTTTTGGTTGACTATAGCCAACCATGCAAGTTTGGAACAATGTAGGGCCCAATCAAAGCAGTGTTTAAGAAGTAGACCTAGAAGGAGACTCTAAAAGGGAAAGCAATACTTACAAGCCTGCCTAGATGAGGGAAAGTTCAAAGGTTGGTGGTTTGAAGCTACCAGCAGCACCATAGGGTAAAACTAAGGCTGTCTACTTCTGTAAAGATTTACAGAATCTTTACTGGGGAGCTGTATGGAGCGGTTCTACTCTGTCCTATAGGCTATGGTGAGTCAGAATCAACTGAATAACAATGGGTTCGCTTTGAGTTTCTATCTGCTTGCGATTTGTTTGTAGGTAGGGAGTTGCATTGAACGGCGATTGAAGAGGACGTATCTGATCTTCTCTGATTTCCCTATTGCCACAAAGCAGGGGTCAAACAGGCCTCCATAGTCCATCCTTCTTTACCTGTTCTGACACCAACCTCGAATTCAATGCCTGCTCTTCATAAGAATGGAGGCTGTACAGCTACACTGGCTTTGAGAATTCGTTGCAGCGGCCACACAGAACTCTCCCACAATATTGAGTCAGGGGAATTATTAGGGGAGCTACTAGGTTACCATAAGTCAGGATTAACAAACTGTAAAGATACAGTCATTCATCTCAGCCAGCAGTCTTGTCTCTCTCTTGTCCTCAACCTCTTAACTACACAGTAGCCAAGGCTCAGCCACATGGTGCCTTGGCCTTTGCTTCCATGAGCCACGAAGCCAGCCCACCAGTCAGTCTGTTCCACAGTGTCATAGCCTTGGGCCAGGTGAGGAGCACTGCTCCTCCAAGTCCCCTTGCATCCGATCTTGGTGGCCTTCACACCTTCAGAAGGGGCTCTTGCATGTGCTCTTCCAAAATGGTCCTTGGATTTCTCTGCTTCTGATTCAAGGATGACTCATCCTTTTAGATGAGAAGTGGTCATGAAAATTGACCAATCCTCTCTACTCGTGCTACATATGCCCTATTTGCATAGTCTCATCCAACCCTTTGGTGGGACTTAGAGACTTGAATACCAAAACGCCAAACTCACTGCCATTGAGTCAATGCCAAACCATAGCAGCCCTGTAGGACAGGGTAGAAAGCCCCATATTTCTACTCCCTTAAACCACAATGGTGGTTTCAGACTGCTAACGTTGAAGTTAGCAGCCCAGTGTGTAACCATTATGCCGACAGGGAAATGAAGAACTTTCACTCCACCACAGAGATAAGGGCTGAGACAGAGCAGGAGCACCTGGAGAAGTTGGGACACTATCCTTCCTAAAAAGCCATTCCCGTACTTTTAATCTTTGTGTGATATGTTGATTCACATTTTGGCATGTTTACTAACTTATTTCTCACTTTGATTTGACCAGCAGTAGCATATGCACTCATTTATTTATTTATTTTTAAACATTTTATTGGGGGTTTGTACAACTCTTATCACAATCCATACATACACCCATTGTGTCAAGCACATTTGTACATTTGTTGCCAGCATCATTCTCAAAACATTTGCTTTCTGCTTGAGCCCTTGGTATCAGTTGCTC
>NW_022103968.1:67956588-67973579 GCF_000313985.2 Echinops telfairi | reverse complement strand
TTTCCTCTTGTCCCACTATCATGCTCAGTCTTCATTTGGGTTTCAGTAATTCCTTTCGGTTACACTACCCTTGATCACGCCCTACCAGCCTCCCACACCATCCTCACCACTGATTTGGATCACTTGTTGTTCCCTTGTCCCTGGGTTTGTTAACACCACTTCCTTTCTCCCACCTCCCCCTCTCCCATGCCCCCCCCTACCCCTGGAACTGTCAGTCCCATTGTTTTCTCCTCCAGATTATTCATCCAGCCCATCTTATTTAGACAGACCTGCAACAAAAGAAAACAAAATAAAACAACAACAACAAAAAGCCTGTAGTTAGTTCAAGGACTGTTTGTTGACCTTTAGGACTGTTTTCCGGTCGAGTCTGATGGACACCAAGCTCTGGCCCCAAAGTCTATTTTTGGCATTCCCTGGGGACGTCGTTGCTCTGTTCCCCTTGCTGTTCTGTTGTACGCCCTTAGTGTTTTGTCTCAGTGTGGTTGGATCAGATCGGGTGGAATTCCCACACTGTGTTTTCAGTGTTGTCCCCTGTAGGGCTATGGGTCAGTGAGGGATGTCATGTCTCATAGTGGATTGGCTGCTCTGAGCAGGAATATTGTCCTCAAGGCTTGGTGGGTCAGGATGTGCTCCACTCTCTCTTCCTCCCCCTTCATTTGCTCCCATGTGCTCTGGTCGGACATGTCCCTCTCCCTGAGCTGCAGCTTCAGTGCTGTCCTCGGAAATAAATTCTTCTGGGGGGAGGGGCAGCTGACCACTAGTTGGGATTGGGGCCGGCCCCTCAGACCTCTCCACTGGTTCCCTGCTCCATGCCGGTATGTCATATGCATTCATTTAATAAGAGTTTGTGGATTCCCTACTTCACAAACAGAGTGGACCCAGCTTGAGAAGAAATCTGACAGTTCTGCTAGTACTCTGACAGCTGATGTTCACTCTGCCTACCAGACCTTTCCTTTAAGTGTGGCAGGTACTCACACAGCGACCAGCTCCTCGGACTTCCTTTCTTATGAAGAAGCAGCCTTTGATTCTAGACTGCTGCTGAGCTCTCCTGAGTCTCTGCTGTTGCAGATACGGGCTTCAGAACTATCTCTAACCCTCTACTCACCCTGCGTGTCAAAGGTCCAGGCAGAAGCACTCCCTTGGTGGATCCTCAGGTACTAGGTTGAGAGAGGAAGATATGGCTCTGTCAGCTTGTATAATTGGGAGCAGGTCTTGTGTCCCACTGAAAAGGAAGGGGATTCAAGTAGCCAAAGGGATGGGGGGGAGGGGGATCACCAAATACCCACTCTGCATTGCTGTACAGCAACGCTACTGGTTAAAGGTATTGCCAGACTCAACTCCAAGAGATTTGGGGCTATTTTGAAAAAGCAAAGCTATCCCTGAATATGTTGCATACTGCTGAGGCTATTTTAAAACTATGTGTGAAGGCCAGCCCTCTAATAAAAGTTCCAAACACTTTTTTTTAATAGTAGTAACAGCATTGGGGGAACAAATTTCTGAAAGATATATCCAAGATGTATTTGGCTATAAATATGAAAACAATTCCATGGACACAAACAAGCCGGAGTTTGTTCTTTTAACACAGCCTTTTGAAGCCTTGCGGGTGGACTGTTTACCAGTTGGGCTGCTGATCTCAAGGTCAGCAGTTTGAAACTTCCAGCCACTACTTGGGAGAAAGACAAGGCTTTCCACTCCCTTAAAGAGTTACAGTCTCAGGGAACCCCCAGGGGCACTTCTACCCTGTCCTATAGGGTCACTGTTGGGTAGGCATGGACCCGATGGCTGTAATTTTGGTTTTGGTTCAACCTGGTGTAAGTTATGGAAGTAACTGATTGCAAGCGATGGCTCTGTTTTCGTGAGGGCAGGACTAAGTCTCTCTCTGAAGTTCTCTTGGCATTTTCTTCATAGTCACAGGAAGGCTGCTATGGCTTCGTTCTATGCAGCCAAAGAAGCAAGGAAAGGGGGCAAGGGAAGGAACAAATCATCTGCACCAGCCTCTTTGGTCCGGTAAGAAGAGAATTTCTTAACTCCTCTCTCCTGCTTTGCTAATCCCTTATGTCTACTTGCTTCCGTTACCCAAACTGGGTCACATGACTGTCTCCTAGCTACAGGGATCATACAGTGTTTGGGGAGATCAAAGAAATTCTATTTGGCTGGTGTATAGGCAGCTGTACTTTTGGTGATCTATCTGATACGAATACAATCACTGATTGTAAAATTTTAACCTCCCAATTACCATCGAGTTGATTCTGTGTGTCAGAGCAGAATTATGCTCCTTGGGTTTTTCAATGGTTGATTTTTTTCCCCAGAAGCAGATTACCAGAACTTTCTTCTAAGGTTCCTCTGAGTGGACTCAAACCTTCAGTCTTTCAGGTAAGAGCCAAGAGCATTAACAGTTCATGCTATCCAGGGAACCTTGTAAGGATATGGATATATTTTATTAGTGGGGGAGTGGGAGTGGGGCAAAGCCCCTGTCTTAGTTCCTACTTCTGTTATAAAAGAAATATCACAAGTGAGTGACTTTAAAGAACATACATTTATTTTCTTACCATTTAGAAAACTACCAGTCTGGATTTAAGGCACTGGCTCTGGAGCAGCGGTTCTCAACCTGTGGGTCGCGACCCCTTTGGGGGTCGAACGACCCTTTCACGGGGGTCACCTGATTCATAACAGTAGCAAAATTACAGTTCTGAAGTAGCAATGGAAATAGTTATATGGTTGGGGGGATCACCACAACATAAGGAATGGTATTAAAGGGTCACGGCATTAAGAAAGTTGAGAACCATTGCTCTAGAGGAAAGTTCTTTTTGTGGGCTCCGAGGGAAGATTCTTGTCTTTTCCACCACTTCAGTGTTCTTTTGTCCCTTGGTGACTTTCATGTGACATCTATTTTCCTCCGTCTGTGCTTCTTTGTACACCTAATCTGCTCTTTTTATATCTCAGAAATGATTAGGTTTAGGGAATACTCTACACTTACATAGCACCCTTAACGAAGGAAGCCATATTCCCAAACGAGGTTGTATCCACAGGTATAGGAGTTATGGTTTCAGAAGGACACAATTCAATCCATAACACAACCTCTATGCGCATTAATAAGGGAATGATTGAATAAGTGTGGTATAACTATTCTGTAGTATACCGTGGATCTAAAAGATGGGGAAAAGGCAGTATAGAGCCATACATCCATTTATTATCAAGTAAGAATAACACTTTGCAGGAAACTCCGTACAATTATTTCTTATATAAACAAGCAACCATTATTAATAGCCACAAATATATGAATGCCGTTTATATGGTGAACAAGGAGAGGGGGGTGTGGTAGAAGTTACACCTACACGTTTTGAGGGATTTTAGAAGAATGGAGAGGCAGAAGGGAGATCGTTATTGTTTTTCTTTATTTATCTTTGAGTGTTCATATATATATTTTCTAATTAGAGAATGGAAAATAATCAAAGCTTTCAAAAAGCAATTTAGAACTCAGTCATAAGAAGTCAGGTGCTACATGTGGACAATGGAGAGCCCCTGAAGATTTCTGAGCGAGAGCTGATGTGGTCAGGAACATTAGCCTAGCAGGGGTCTGTAAAAAGCACTGGTGAGCTGAGATAGGCAGAACAATTATTAGAAGGTTCTTACAGCAACAGTGTGGGGCCTGGTGTGTGGTGGTTATGCATTGGGCTGCTATTCACAAGATTAGCAGTTTGAAACACCAGACACTACACAGAAGAAAGACACAGCTTTCTACTCCCATAAAGAGCTAACAGTCTGACGTTGAATAGTAGGGGAACAGGGCACTAACCGGCACATGGAAGGGTCCTGTTCATGTCTCCACAGCAAAATGAGAAAGGGACCAGATCTCATCCTAGGGTGCCAAGGCTTGAGGGCAACTTACCTGCAGGAAGCAGCAAGCTAACAGAAAGGTTTGCAGCGCTGGTCCCAGTCCAAGCTACATAGACCCTATCCCAAGAAGAATGCGTTATAAGGGACAGCACTGAAAATGCAGCCCAGGGAGAGTGGTGGGAACCACGGGGGAGTAAACTAAAAGAGACAGAGACAGAGAGACATGCATCCTGGCCCACCAAGCCTCGAGGATCACATTCCTGCTTCTTAGAGCAGCCAGCACACAGAGAGGACTATTGGGCTGGCCCCACCACAAGACGCAACACACCCTCACTGACCCACAGTGCTAAGGGGGACAGTACTGGAGATGCTGTGCAGGAATTATGCCTGGTCTGAACCCCCACACTGGAATGAAACACAAAAGGAACGCAACAAAGCAGCAAGGGGAGCAAAGCAATGAAGTCCCCGAGGAGTCCTGAAAATAGACTTCTGAATCAGTGGGCAGGGCCTGGCACTTCACCAGATCCAACTGGAAAACAACCAGAAGGGCCAGCAGACAGATCTGAAACTACTGATATAAGGTGGCGGCTGCTTCTTCTTCTTCTCCCTCTCCTCCTCCTCTTCCTCCTCCTCCTTCATCGTCTTCTTTCTTTTTCTCATGTCTATCCATATAAGATAGGATAACCAGGGGAACCTGGAAGAGGGGGAGGTGGAAGAAAAGGAGGGGAGAGCCAACAAACCCAGGAACTAGGAAACTATAAAAGATCTAAAATCGATGACAAGGAGGGCATAGATTGCCTAGTGGAGTTTGATCAAGTGCAATGTAGCTGCTAGTAAATACTGAGAGTCAACTGAAGGCCAAACAGAATAGTGGGACAGGAGGAAAGTAAAAAGAAATAGAGAAAACAACTAGGTGACAAAGATTTAGAGAGGTGCAAATATAGGCATGCACTGGTGTAAATATATTAATATATTAATAGGAATATAGGTCTATGTACAAATATTTAAATGTTAAGTATTAAGGTAGCAGACAGGCATTGGGTTTCTACTCAAGTACTCCCTCAACTCAAGAACACTTTGTTCGAATAGCCTGGCATCCCGTGATGCTCACCTTCTCAACAAGATTGCTGAAGTCAAAATGGGTGCATAAGCAAATGTGATGAAGAAAGCTGATAGTGCCTGGCTATCAAAAGATATAATGTCTGGGGTCTTAAAAGCTTGAAGCTAAACAAGCAGCCTTTCTAACAGTGTAGCAACAAAGCCCACATGGAAGAAGCACACCAGTGTGTGTAATCATGAGGTGTTGATGAGATCGGGTATCAGGCATCAGGAGACCCAAAACAAATAAATATATTGATGCAAATAATGGGGGTCAGAGAGCAGACCCAACACCCATCTGTAGACAGTTGGATATTCCCTTACAGAAGGGTCACAAGGAAGGAATGAGTCAGCCAGGGTGCAGCATACTATGGACAAAACACAACATTCCTCTAGTTCTTTAATGCTTCCTTCCCCACCCCACCCCACCCCCACTATCCTAACCTCAGTTCTACCTTACAAATCCAGCTAAACCAGAATATCTACACTGGTACAGATAAGAGCTCTCAACGCTTGGAATCCAGGACAGATAAACTCCTCAGGAACCATGAGAGTATCAATACCATTAGAGTAGGGGAAGGTGGGTGGAAAAGGGGGAGAAACGAGGAACCATCTACAATGATCGAAGCATAACACCCCCGCAGGGGGACGAACAACAGAAACATGGGTGAAGGAAGACAGTGAACAGCGTAAGATATGAAAATAATAATAATTTATAATTTATCAGGGGTCCATGAGGGTGGGACAGTGGGGGATCCAGGGAAAAGAGAGGAGCTCATACCAAGGGTTCAAGCAGAAAGAAAGTGATGGCAACATATGTACAAATGTGTCTGATACAATTGATGTCTGGATTGTTATAAGAGCTGTAAGAGCCCCCTCCCCCAATAAAATGATTTATTAATTAAAAAAATAAGAGTTACAGTCTGAAACTCACAGGGGCAGTTCTACCTTGTCCTATAGGGTGGCTAGGAGTTGGAAATGACTGGAAGGCAGTGAGTTTTATAGCAGCAGTTCAGTCACAAGTGAATAAAGAACGGAATGTGACAGAATAGTCTGCAGAGAGGAAATGGGAAAGGGGGCCCACGCCTAAGGACCTAGGGACACGGCTAAATGATGCCAGTAGTAGTCATGGTATGAGGGGAGAGTGTGTGTGTCATTTTTCTATTAAATTGTGTCAACCAGCACAACATCTTGCACTTTGAAGACCTGAAAACCACAGAGCACGTCTCTGAATCCCCTAAGTATTCCTTCGTTCTTTTAGCACAACGGATGATACCTGTACATGCTCTTTGCTTCATTCATTCCTTGAAGGAACAGCCTCTTTATCTGCCCCCTTGGAATTTACAAGTATTAGCAAGACCCTACAATGGAAAGAGACAAGCTCCGGTGGGTGGGCCCTACAGCCAGCAGCTGGAAGCCACCAGCCACTCTGGGGAGAAAGATGAGGCTTTCTACTCCCTTGAAAGATTAAAATCTCGGAAGCCCACAGGGGTACTTCTACCCTGGCCTACAGGGTCGCTAAGAATCAGTATTGACTTCACGGTAGTGAGAAGATGGGAAGTAGCCGGTAAGTCTGCGGAAGCAGAGGCAAGCCAGGATCACTAGGGTGAGAGGTGAGGGCCTGTGGGCAGGAACAAGACAAAATAAGAAACTCGGGCTAGGGCACGTCTCGCTGAGCTCCTGCAGCTTTGGGCATAGACTGGTCTTTATCCTAAGAACTGTGTGGGCGCAGAGGCTTTCAAGAGAAACATGATTTTGTTTGTTTTTAAAATATCCTCTGATTTCAGGCACAGACCTTAAGGAAACAACAAGAGATGCTGCGGGTGGGTGGGGGTGGGATGTCTTATCTCCCCAGGGCCCTAATAGAACACACTGCAGTTATACTTTTGTATAGATTTTGTATAAATTTTATGGGCAGCTCCCCCTCCACTTCCGCGCTAGCCTCATCTACAAATGGGTGTGGTGAGCAGGCGGACACGACCCCAAATCCTGCAAGCAAACCTATCTGGAGTCCTCAAAGTCCCCTGAGTATTGGGTGTTAAGCACCTGAAGGAAAGAAGAGCTGGGGATATAACTAGGAGGTTGATTTCAAACTGCAGACCTTGCGGTTAAGCTGCCCAATGCGACATTGTTACCCAGGCTCCTTAGATAGGATGGTAGTGAGGCCGATCTCTGTGTCGTCACTGCTTTATGCGACGGGGCACTCAGAATTGCTGAGGAAATAATTCATACATATTTCTATGGACAGTATGTGGCACATAAACGAGGGTCCATAATGTTACCTTAGATTTGGGTTTTGTGTGTGTGTGTGTTTTTGTTTTTCCCTAAAAGGCAGGCAGGAACCCTGTGGGCACGTTAATGTGTTCTCCACCGTCGGAGGGGAAGGGGGCTCCTAATCCAGACAATGTCTGGGAGCTCCTAGGCGAGGCAGGTCGCAAGAGACCGAGTTTGACCCAGTCCTCCGAGCGAGTTGGGGTTGGACAGCGAGTGTGTGCGAGCTGCCGTCTCGGTGACTTTCAAAGCCCACTCTTCGCTGGGGCGAGCAAACGAGAGCTGCTCGCCGCCCTCCTCGGTGGACGCAGGTTCCAAGCCAGAGCTCCCACCATGGAGCAAACTCCCAGGGCCAGCGGGGATTGGGGTGGGGTGGGGGAGGGGGCGGGAGCCGGGGGCGGGGCCTGTGCGTAGACCCGCAGCCCCGCCCTCGGCGGAAGCGCCGCCGGACCGCCCCTCCCATCCGTCCTGGGCTGGCCCTTCCCGGGCTGGGTCCCCTCGCCGCTCCCGGGATGGCTCGCTCTTTCTCACGCTTGCGTCCAGAGCGAGCTTCGCCCCGGCCCGGGCCGAGTCTGGGGAGCAGGCCTGGCCTCTGCGCTTCTGGCCGGCTCTCGGTCCCCTGCACCCCCCGCCCTCCTTCCGTTCCTCCGGTCTCGGCGCGGCCGCGCCGCCGCAGGGAAAGGCTCAGGTAAAGGCTCCGCCCGCGAGGGCGCAGGTGCGGGCGCCTCCTGCGTGCGGCGGGCAGGGGAGAGGGTCCGGCCCAGCCCGGCTTTTTCCCACGCGAGGGTCAGGCCAGCTGTCAGGGAGGAAGGGCAGATGAAGACTCCGGGAGCCCAGCGGCCCGTCCGGGGGGCGGAGGAGAAGGAAGCCCCGAGCCTGGAGGCCAGCGTAGTTGTGTCCCTGCGTCTTGAGTAGGCTCCGCAGTGCCCCGGAGATATTGAGCCAGCTGGGTGGGGGTGCTCCGCAATTTCCGCACCCCAGCTAGTCCCCACGCCTTCCCTTTGGTGACTGGAGCCTGCCAGCCACCCCTCCTTGGCGTACACAATTCCAGGTTTGCATATTAAAATTCAATAAAAAGCGATGTCATGGGGGGAAAAAAACACCCTACAACAAAACAACAAAAAACCTTGTTGTGTTGTTATTTGCACTTGTTAGTTTATTACTCTTACTAATAATATTTTACTTCCTTCTCAGAAAAAGTGGCTATGACTCGGGCTGAGGGCGTTGGAGAGGGACGCAAAATGCCCTTGGTCTCCCAGCAGGGGCTGTCGCGAACTTCCCAGCGTGGCCTGCAGTGTCTGGCCACGGGCTGGGAATCCCAGCGCGCTGGGCTTCAGGACCCGGCTTTCCTCCGTCGGTGCTTCCTGGTCAATCCTTTAGGGATTTGGGCGCACCCTCCCCTTCCCCTATCCCCCCCTCCCACCTCAGCCAGAATTTCCCCCGCTCACCACCCCCACTCCCCCAGGGGCTGGGCCTCCCCCCTCCCCTGCTCTCTCCCCAGCGCTTTAAATAATGATATTTGCATGCAGGGAGCGATTCATAAATATGTCAGGGCCGGTGAAATATAGGCAACATTTCAAACTTTCTATTTAAAAAACATGAATTATGGCCGCGGAAAATGTGTTCCCATTTAAAGGCGATACGAAGTATTTGGTGTCTCGTCCCCGGGCCCATCCATCACGCAGACAATAAAGAGAGTTTTTCGCCCTGACACCCGCGATTTATGGGCGCCCTTCTCTGCCCTCATCACTCACCCACCACGGCCAGCCCGGCGACAGGCCCTGAGGAGAGATGGGCGGTCGCCCCCGCGCGGACTTGTGCACGCACTTTGCGCCATCACGGGCCTCCCAAGACCGCTGTTCCCAGCGGAAAGTGCAGGCTTTGGGAAGAGGCTCTGTGCAGCCAAGTGAGGAACGGGAACCACATGTCCCCCACCTCCTGGAGAGCTTTCTTTGAGCCGCCAAGCGCACCACGGAGCTGCCTAGAGGGCTAACCTCGGGGTCTGCCTCTAGACCGGCTGCAGGACAGTGCATTTTATCACGAGAGCTGCCCGCAGTTCTTTTGTCCAGGGCTGGGGGTGTGAAGAGAGGGCCAAGCAGAGGACCCCTAGAACGATCCCTAGCTACCCCCCCCCCCCACACACACACACCCCAAAGCGGCAAGTCTTAAAGCTTACTTCAGGCTCCTTGTCAGATGTTTATAGGCAAAGAAAGCTCTTGCAGCAACTTTTACAAAGCCCCCATTCTGATGCGAACCGCACAAAAATCCTGGGAATCCGAGGCGATCTAGTAGCTATTTTTTACTGACAGACAGAGACTAGCAGTTGACAAAACAGAGATGGGAAGGCGCTTGCCCTAGCGCTTTGCCAGAATGGGCCACCCCACTTTTCTCTTTGCCCCCAGCCCCATCACGAGCACGCAGTCACTAGCACGAGGTCCTCTAGAGCCTCCTCCTAACCGACTTGGGATCAGGAAAGTTTCAGCTATGTTTGCCCAAGTATTTACTTTCAATGTTCACCGAAGCTAGCTTCGGCATGGCGGCATGGCGCTTCTCTACAGCGCCGCCAGAGATGGGTGTCACCAGCCTGCTGCGCAGCTAGGGGCCACCCTGCTTGGTGCTCAGTCTTCCGGGAGCCACTGGCCTGTCCTTCCTTGAGGCCGGATGCTGCTGGAACTATAGGAACCAGCACATGACGGAAGGAGTCCATCCCTGCCAGATGCCTGCAAGCTGGGTTTATTCGGATAAGCGCTGTACAAACGGTGGCCAGAGAAATTCCGTCGATTCTAAAAATGACAAAATTGCATTTATTAGATAGAGATTGCTGTGTAAGTGCGGAGAGATGAAAAATTACACAAACAGCCTAACACCCAGTGTGAACACTACAGATCGCTTCTGCCTTCAAGGGCATGTAATTTAACACATCCGAATATTTACTTCTATAAACATTCATTGATTATCAGTGTGCACATATCTCTTTTAGCTGGAAAATATCTAGAAGAAGAGTATATTTTTCCAGCCCCTGCATGGGTGCAAGCTGGGCTCGAGAATATGAACATAAATGCATACACTCAGCAAATTATTATTATAGTCCCGCATTGTTGAAGGGTTATCTGAATTTCTTTACATATTTGCGGTATAGCAGAAGTGAAATAAATACGCTTAAGAAAACCAGACACGCACTTAGCTGAGCCACTGCTTCGGTATTATGTTCCTAGGTAGGGAAATATAATATTCCTACTAGCTCAGCTGCGGAGAGTTCGCTAAATTGGGCAGGGGAGTGGGTTCTGCAAACTAATGTGTCCAATACGGATGCTGCAGCCCCAGGCGCTGAGCGCATTTAAGGTGGGCTATTTTCGAAACGAAAAAGTCGCTGCCTCCGATCTAGGTTTGCCAGCTCGAATGGCTTGCCTTAAATGTCCAGTACTGCCTTTGCCTTGGGGGTTCTCCTGCATGGGATCTCGGAGAGCCTGCTCTGCGAGGCGCTAAACCTGGCAGTTAGGGTAACAGGACCTAGAGCAGCCCTTAATCCTCATATACTTTCAACCACCCTTCAACACTGGTTCCGCCTGGCCATCTCCAAGGGTTGTAAGGGCCTATGGATTTGGAACAAGAGCGCAGAGAGGGATCGGTTGCGCTTGGTTCCGTGACAGTCCAAAGCGCAAAATTGGTGGCGACCGGGAAAAGTCCATGACTTTATGCTAGTACTGGCCTGTGGGCGACAGTTGGAGGTCATGGAAGCAGATATCTGGCTGCATTTTCTTAGGCAATATTACCACCCTCACTCACACACTAGACGCCAGTGCACGTGCGTCTCCACCGATTTCCAAAGCCTGAGCAACGCTATTAACAAGGTAGGCAATGTTGCAACTGTGAATATTCCGAGGCCAAGGACTAATTCCAGACAGGGTGCTGGCCTCTGCCCTGGGTCTCTCCTCACTCTTCTGATCACACCCCGCCTTGATATAGACGGAGCTTCCCAGAGCCCCTGCTTAGGGGAAAATTAGGGAGCATTCACTCTGCTAGGAGTTCTGGGAATTGCACACACACCTGGGACCGCTCTCCAGCGGGCACCACAGAGAAGGTGACTTTGTTGTATGCGTGTGTAGCGTCTATGATCGGCCCAAAGGAGGAAGAACAGGACATGCTCCTGGGGAAGAAAAGGAGGGAGGAAAGGGAAATAAAGAAAAAAGTTAAGAAGTCCAGAAAGAAGCGAAAAGAACGGAGAGGGAGGGCGAAGAAGAACCTGGGGAAGAGAGCAGAAAAGGACCAAACCAGACCACCGCTCCAGCCGGCCGCCGGGAGCCGCTGGCCTCGGAGAAGTGACGAGGGCCATGGGGAAACCGTCCCCACAAACCCCAAGATCCTGGACCCCACACACCCCCAATGGGTGTGTCCCGCCTGGGTCGGCAGCCTCAGCATGCACTTTCACTCCTCAGTCCCGGGGGCAGCCAGGCTGGGTTGTGGTGCGGGGGATGAGGGTAGGGGGACCCCGGGGGCGCGCGCCAGTCCCGGCCTGTTCGGGCGCTCTGGGCCAGGCTTTCCAGCTCTCCGGGCCTGACCTGTCAGGCGGATTATCTTCGAGGGAGATTAATAGGGGAGGCGGGCTGCAATAATAATCGTTTTGTTTGATGTGACAACTCTGATAGGCGTTGATTTACTTACAAACTGATAGGCTTTTAATTGAGCGCCTCCGCCGAGCCCGAGATGAAAGGGAAGTGGCGGTGAAAGGCGGCCCGCCTGCCCTCCGGCCTCAATACTGATTAGCCATCTCGACAGTGAATAGTTCAAGGCATATCCAAACTTTTTTTCCTCTGCTCTTGTCCCTTCCTTCTCCTCCTCCCACACTCTCCTCAAATATCTGCCAGCCCACTCCTTTTTTTTAGGAAGAAAAAAAAGAAACCCCAAACAAATCATTTCCATTGTGTGCAAATAAAATCCGCAGGACACTCCTGCCAACCGCTGCTGAGGGTTGCCGGCATTAGGCCTGGAGCAGGGTAATTAATAACCGCCCGCCACCCCTCCCTGTGCCCGAGAGCTCTCTGGGATTCAGCTTTCCGGGCAAGGTGCGCAGGCTCGGACGCCGGCGCCGCCAACGGAAGTCTGGGGAGCGCAGGCCAGCCGACGCCCCAGTGCGCTAGCCCATTTGGAGCTGGGTTTCGAAGTGCCAGACGACGTCGACCTTAGCGCACTGAGCACCGCACAGACCCCAAAAGGCAGTGAGGCCTAACCGGGGACCGCCTGTGCTGTGGCGGGAGGGTAGCGGGTGTGAGACCAGTCACTGGCTGGAGCTTTGGAATGTGGAGCTTTCGCCTCGAAGCTTCGCGCAACGGCTAGCCTTAGACCACAGAAGAGCCTCAGACTGATGGGAGACCCTGCCTCGGGGGTGGGAGTTGGGGTGGGGTAGGGGTTGCAAGAACGCCGATGGCGGTGGTCTGCCCCCCTCTGGCCAAGGCCATGGCATTTAGCCTTCGGGCCTAGGAGGGAGGCCGTGGCTGGGTTCGTGCGTTGGGAGGTGTAGCTCTGGCCCAGGCCCCTGCTTCGACTGCCGCGCGTCCGTCGACACAGGCACGCACTCCACCCACAGAATCAAAGCGCCCTCGCAGATGAGCTGCAGCAGAGACAATGTACGACTGCCCTGCCCTCCGAACCCAATACTTGAAACCCTCTCCTGTAAAATCGCCCAGACACCCTTCACCACCTCGACTATGACCCCGCCACGGTCTCTCGGACTCACCCTCCTTGACCGTCCCGTCCCGTAGGCAGGCAGCCCAGCCCCCTTAAACGCACGAGTGGCCTTACACCTACACTTACTTCTGTACACATAGAGCTACAAACACTGGGCCCAAACACACATCGACTCCTCCCCTTATTTCTCCTGTCTAAATGATTTTGAGTCAAGTTACCATCTCATCAAGTTTGGCCATTTAAGTACTCAGGAGTGAGATCCAAATACAGCAAAAGCCTATTCGAAAATTCTAAAACTCACCGCTGCGAGTTCTCAGTCCCTGTGTGGAGTAGGAGACAAGAGACCACAGGGGCTGGGGGTGGGGGATGGCGTGAGAAAGGAGGGAGACAAACCGGAGGAAAGGTCTGACGCCGGCTCCAGCGCGCACCGGCCCAACGTGGGACGCGAGCTGGTGGAAACCGGGTCTCCAGGCCCGGCCCCCGCCCCCCGCGCGCGCACGGACTGCCTCGCAGCTCCCAGACCCACCATTTATCAAAAGGACTTGACAACAAAAGAAGAGTCGGGGCGGAAAAGGGGGGTGGGGGGGAGACTCAAAGTCTTTCCTAGGAGGGGGAGTGGGATCTTCTTCTCACTCCCTCGTAGTTTCTGCAAGTTTCTGCAAGTGACGCCTCAGCTCGCCCCAGCCGCTCCCAAAGCCCCGAGGACCCACAGCGCGGCACAGACACACTGTGTCCCAGATCCAGGTGCACCGCGGCACGCACTGCGCCTCCCCCTTTCCTTCCGAGCAGTCCGAGTGACACGGCATATCGACGGGAACGCTGCCGTCTCGCTCCGCTTACCAGGAAGAGCCCGTGTTCCCACGGGCAGCCACCCCCGCTTGCCCTGTTCTCTCCCTGCTCTGGCCAGTCTGGGCTCCCAGGTCCGATCAATGTGAGCAAGAGGCCCAGGGTAACCCTGGCTCCCGGGTTTGCAAGGACCGTGCGGGCGGAGGCAGGCTGCGGCGGGGGCCAAAGTAAGCCGAGAAGGAGCTCGCCTTCCCCTCCGGGTCAGGCCTTTCCGCACTAGACACGCCGAGGAGCTCCAGTCCCGTTGGTCTCCGGGACTCTAGATTACGTCGGTAGCGTGACTCTTGAAGACCTAGAGTTTGGGCTGAGGGCACCACGGAGCGTGGTGGCCACCACAGGGTGACAGCCTGAAGTCCGCACGCGACACAACCCTGAGATCCTAGAGAGGGCGGGGGTGCGGACATCCCGCCTTAGACGTGGCTGCCACCCATCTCCAAAACGCCGAGCTGCATCTAACTCCAGGGCCGCACTGGGTCAAAGCCCTCAGAGGGGAGGATGTTTCTCGCCACCGCCGAGAGGGGTTTGGCCGGGTACCCCAGGCCTGTGCACCCCTCTCCGCGCTCTAGGCGTACCTGCGCACACTCAACTCTCACGAACCATTTTCCTGACAACGAGCGGCTCGGGGTCCCCTTTCATTGTTTTGTTTTTTCAATCTCCCCTCACACACACCCCAACCCCACCCCGATCCCTGGCTCCTACTCCTCTTTCCCTCTCCTCTGGTTCCTCTCCCCTTGGTCTCTGCCTTCCTCCCGGTCTCTCTCTTTCTCTCTCTTTCCCTTCATGTCGCACCCGCCTTGTAATCAGCAACAAAAGCTGACATAAATCACGGGCGGATTGACAAGAGCTGACAAATAACTGATTGATTGCGGTCGAGGAACACTGACAATTGATGGAGGGGTGGAGATGCCCAAAGACGCGGTGGGGGGGTGGAAGAGGGGGCGGTGTTGGAAGCGAGGTGGCAGGAGTCAGAATGGGGAGGGGCGTACTGAGTGTGAAACAGAGGAAACACGTGATCCTGGATCGGGCCCCAATCTGCGTGTCGCTGAGCGTCACGTGGCTGCCGCGAAGGGCGGGGAGCCGGGTGCACTCCGCGGGGAAGAGCAGCCTCCACTGCCGCTGCCCACCTAGCTTCTGGTTTCTCCACCATCAAGTCTTGGGAAATCCAAGCGGGCGGGCAGACTTCCTCCAGCACTCTCTCCCCACCTTTCCTTACTCTGGCGGTCATGCCAAGGAGGGTCCGATGTGGTTCTAAGGAGAGAGCATTTGGTTCTAAGACCCCTGCGGCGCCCTTGTAAGACCTGACGGTCTTGGCTTCCTCCATGCTCCTTCTGGATACTCCCACCGTCTGTTTTTCAAACACATCCCTCTTCAAAAGATTTCCGTTTATTTGTGAACCGGGGAAAGGAAGGACGAGGAGGAGGGGGGAAAAGGGGGGGAGGCGGCGAATGGCAAACGCAAAATAAACGTCCTTCTAGTCCAAGGAGTGAAATCGAGGGAGGGGACACTCGGGGCGGGGGCGGAGAAGAGGGCGCTGCCCATTAAAATCTGCGCTGAGAGTCCTGGCGGCTGTGGCGGCCGCGGTACGGGCGCGTCACATCCCCTTGACCCTCCAATCACCTCGGGCTCCCATTTGATTGGAAGGCGGCAAAGGCTTTAATCTCCCCCTCGGTGCAGCTGCTTTTGAAGTGAGTTTCCCTGCCAGAGCCTCGGCTGGACGAGCAGCGGCTCGCATCGCAGAGCGCGGCTGCCAGAGCGCAGCGCAGGGGCGCAGCCAACGGCCGGCGCGGCGAGGCGCCCCGCGCTCGAGAAGCCCAGTCGGCGCCTTCCGCCCGGCCACGGGTCCGCTGTGGGCCACCCAGGATTATCTGCTTCTGGCTCCAGGCGCCAAGAAGGCACTCTGGGCTCCCACGGCCGTCGCTCCAGTTCTTCCTCCTCCTTTCGCTCCTGGTCTCCCGGCCATCGCGCAGCCGGGCACCCGCCCGGAGCAGCCCGGAGCCCTCCCCCCGCTGCTCCCATGCGCGCGGGTGGGTCATGAGCACAGTGCCCTCGCTTTCTGCCCTAAGAAGCAGTAAGCACAGCGGCGGCGGCGGCGGTGCGGACCCAGCTTGGACCAACCGACTCTCTGGAAATAGGTCGGGTCCTGGCTCTTTGGCCGGCAGCACCAAGCCCTTTGTGCACGCCGTGCCCCCCTCTGACCCCTTGCGTCAGGCCAACCGTCTACCCATCAAGGTGCTGAAGATGCTGACGGCACGGACTGGCCACATTTTGCACCCCGAATACCTTCAGCCCCTGCCTTCCACGCCAGTCAGCCCCATCGAGGTAAGGGCCTTTCCTTAGATCGCCCTGGGACTTCCGCCCAGCCAGTCGCGCCACGGGGTTTCTTTCTTTCTGGAACTGGGAGTCGGGGTGGGGGTGGGGAGTCGGAGTGCTTCCTCTGGGGAGTGAAGGGTGGAATGGTGCTTTTGCATTTCAAAACGAGGACGGAAAGGTGGGTGGCGGTGGAGGATGGTGTTCCTGGGAACTAGGCAGCCAAACTTGTTTCCCCCTTTCGTATGAGAGTCCTTAGCCCCACCTAGGCCCCCTTACATTCTGCCTTGAACGTGGGCCAGAGTCAGATAGGATCCCAACGTCTCAGTCCTACCCGCCGCTCCAAGCTGGGATCCGTACCAAGCCCCTAAGGCACGACCTGACCAAACCTTTATGCTGAAGAATTAGGGGGCATGTGAACGAGGGACTAGGAATCGGAAACCAAAACTCTTTGGTATTTTCAAATCTAGTGAGAGCTCAGCGAAGGCAGGAAAAATCTTGGACTTAAGTGGTGGTGGTAGGTGCCCGCCACCTTTCCCAAGAGCAGGAATATTTGGGAGGACCGGAGGGTGCCCCCCTAGAATTGTGCCTCCGAGCTGGAGGGAACTTTGCAGGCTTTGGAGGCAGGCCCTGGGATCTCTAGGTGCTAGAAGACTAAAGGGTTTCCCCTTCTTTTTCTGTGTCCCCTCTTCTTCCGCCCCACAGCTTGATGCCAAGAAGAGCCCGCTGGCGCTATTGGCGCAAACATGCTCGCAGATTGGGAAGCCAGACCCTTCACCTTCCTCCAAACTCTCCTCAGTCGCCTCCAATGGAGGCGGCGCCGGCGGTGCTGGCGGCGGGGCCGGGGGCGACAAGGACGCCAAGTCGGGCCCTCTCAAGCTGAGTGACATCGGCGTGGAGGACAAGTCGAGTTTCAAGCCGTACTCCAAACCCGGTTCGGATAAGAA
>NW_022103968.1:67940481-67956475 GCF_000313985.2 Echinops telfairi | reverse complement strand
GGTTTCCGCCGAGAAGTCGGGATTCCGGGTGCCGAGCGCCACCTGCCAGCCATTCACGCCCAGGACAGGCAGCCCGAGTTCCAGCGCCTCGGCCTGCTCCCCCGGAGGCCTGCTGCCTTCGTCCGGGGGCGGCCCGGAGGGCAAGGACGACAAGAAGGACCCCGACGTGGGTGGCAGCGGCGGCGGCAAGGGCGCCGGGGGCGCCGCGGCTGAAGGAGGGCCCAGCGGGCTGGCGCACGGCAGGATTAGCTGCAGCGGCGGGATTAACGTGGATGTGAACCAACACACGGATGGGGTCCCCGGAGGCAAAACTCTGGGCTCGGACTGCGGCGGCTCCTCGGGCTCGGGCTCCGGCTCCGGCCCCAGCGTGCCCACTTCCTCCTCCGTGCTGGGCTCCGGACTGGTTGCGCCCGTGTCGCCCTACAAGCCTGGCCAGACCGTGTTTCCTTTGCCTCCCGCGGGCATGACTTACCCCGGCAGCCTGGCCGGGGCCTACGCCGGCTACCCACCCCAGTTCCTGCCGCACGGCGTGGCGCTCGACCCCACCAAGCCGGGGAGCCTGGTGGGGGCTCAGCTAGCGGCGGCGGCGGCCGCAGGTTCTCTGGGCTGCAGTAAACCGGCTGGCTCTAGCCCCTTGGCGGGGGCATCGCCACCATCGGTAATGACCGCCAGTTTGTGCCGGGACCCGTACTGCCTCAGCTACCACTGTGCCAGCCACCTGGCAGGGGCGGCAGCCGCCAGTGCATCGTGCGCCCACGATCCCGCGGCTGCGGCCGCGGCCCTCAAGTCTGGATACCCACTCGTGTACCCCACGCACCCGCTGCACGGCGTGCACTCGTCACTAACGGCCGCGGGCGCCACGCCGCCCTCTCTGGCAGGCCACCCCCTCTACCCCTACGGCTTCATGCTCCCTAATGACCCTCTCCCCCATATCTGCAACTGGGTTTCGGCCAACGGGCCATGCGACAAGCGCTTCGCCACCTCCGAAGAGCTGCTGAGTCACTTGCGGACGCATACGGCCTTCCCCGGGACGGACAAACTGCTGTCGGGCTACCCCAGCTCGTCGTCCCTGGCCAGTGCTGCAGCGGCCGCTATGGCCTGTCACATGCACATCCCTACTTCGGGGGCTCCTGGCAGCCCCGGGACGCTGGCGTTGCGGAGCCCCCACCACGCGCTGGGACTCAGCAGCCGTTACCATCCCTACTCCAAGAGCCCGCTCCCCACGCCTGGCGCTCCTGTGCCCGTGCCCGCCGCCACCGGACCCTACTACTCCCCCTACGCCCTGTATGGACAGAGACTGACCACCGCTTCGGCGCTGGGCTACCAGTGAGGGTAGCAGTGAGGGTTAGCGAGAGAGAGCGGCAGGAGCTGGGAGGAGAGGAGGGAGGAATTCTGGGGAGGGGCAGGAACAAGGCCGAGGCTACAGACCCCCGAGTTTAGGGAAGACTCAGGCCATGAAAGGAAAAAATATATATACCATATCTATCTATCAGACAACAGCTATCGAGACCCCGTGGGAAACTCCTTTCCCGACCTCTTACCTCCCCGCCCAAACTTTATAAAAGTTTAAAACAATATAATTTGACTTTTTATAGAAAAAAGTGGAAAAATAATTGAGGAAGTGTTCATCTGAGGACTGCGTTGGTGGACACTGGTATTTATTTATGTTAGCTCCAAGCGGATCGGTGGTTCAAAAGTGCATTATTTAGTTTGAGCTCCGTAGGGTAAAAGGAGGAAGGAAAAAAATGGAAACACTGAGGGTGAAATGTGGAAAACAAGCCCTCCCGTCCCTTGTAGATTATAAATAAAAACAAAACCACCGCAGAACTAGAGGTCTTCTCTTTAATGTTACTTTAAAATTGCTGTGGTTGTATTGTACCGTTCTTATTTAATGTCTGATTGAAACACAAATTGACATGCATGTTTGTTACAAAAATGAAAAGAGAAAAAAAACAAATCACAATTTGTCAGCTCTGATTTCAAATTGCAATTATTTTTAAGGTATAAACCATCAAAAGAGAATGGGTATTTTTTTGTATGTATTCTGAAAGAAAACAACAAAAAAGGAAAAACAATTCTATTCCAAAACCTCATTTGCCTTATTTTGTTCTTTAAAAGGAACACATAACTATTTTTAATTTTTAAGTCCGCCCGCTGAGAAGGGGACAAGTAAGGTTTACGTCATGTACTAAAATAATAGACAATGTATCGCTTTAAAGATTAAAATTCCGTATATTTGATGTATTAAAGGGGTTTCCTTCTTATCTTTTACTTTTTTGCCTAAAGAAAGCAGAGCGTGTGGCTGTTTCCACACTGGGTTCTAGGGCCTCAGGGCTGCTCCTTCCCAGGACTGTGGCCGCAGTTTCCATTGTTTGCTTGCGATTTTCTGTAAGAACTAGAGGCACAGGCTTCGCGAGGGCTAGCCATTTTCGGGTTTGGCGTTGGGGAACTATTTCATTAAGGGAATTTCATAATTTGGAAAATGACTGCTCATTGCATTTTTTTGTTTCTCTCCCCGCAGCCGGGTTACTCAAAGGAAAAATAAGAATTTTTTTTTTAGCTTGTGTTCATTTCCCCCCTTGAGACTTTTGGACGATTTGGTTTCGTTTTGTGCGAAAAGGGATCCAGGCTGGGACTCGCCCACTGTCCCGAACCGAGGGCGCCCGCCGTTGCCCGTTGCCGGTTGCCCGGGGCGGGCGGCTTGGCTAGACGAAGGCACCGAGGCGCGCTTGGGGAACCGGTTTCCCAAGATCTGGGAAGAATGTGCGGGCACCCGCTCTCTCCCTCGGGGCAAACGGAGTGCGCGCTCGGTTTCTGCTGGAACCAAACTCCGAGCTCTGGGTCTCCGTCCGCCCTCCCCGGCCCTCCCACCGGTCCCGAGCGCAGCTGCTCCGCGGCCCGCGCCGTCCGGGCGTCTGCTTTTCCCCTTCAAGTTCCGCGTGGCCTCCGGGGCGGCGCCTCGGGAGAGCGCACCCGCACCCGCACCCGCACCCCCGCGGGGGCCTCCACGCTGACCCCGAGGCGGCTTCGGGCACTCAGCTCCCTGGGCCGAGCCGGGCGGCGCCGAGAGTCATTCTGGGCGCAGAGCCCTGCTCGGCGCGGGCCCCGCCGGCCACTCCCGTGGTGCCTAGTTTGGGCGGCAGGATGGAGGCGCACGAAGCCGCCACGGGGCACGCAGGGGAAAGCTCTCATTTGGTTGTGTGAGCAGCAAGGAAGTCTGGCTACGGCCACAGCCGCCCCCCCCTACACATATACACACACACACACACACACACACACACACACACACACACACACGGCCTGGGTGCTCGCACTCCCACTGCGGGGGGGAGCCTTTCGTAAAATCCCGGGCGCCGGCGGTCTCCGCGCCCAGGGCTCTCCCGGGGGTGAGGCCGGGTTGCCCGGTCCGGCCCACGGGCCTCGGTCGGCGTCCCGCGTCCCCAGCTGCCTCCTACAGGCGCCCAAGAGGACTTTGGCCCGCGGCCGCGCCCGCTCCGCATGCCGGCCTGCGCCCTGCTACAACCAGGCTGACGGCCGCGGCCCACCGTGTGGGGGGTGGGGGGCGGGCGTCAGTGACCTTGAGCTTTTTCACCTGCCCTTCAGCACCTGGCTTACCACCGCAGGGACGCCACGGGGAACTGGGAAAGGAAGCCCCAAGCTCAGCCGCGGCCTCCCCGGAGGGGGCAGCCGCTAAGGCCCGGAGCCCTGGCCCCGGGAAGCCACCGGCTGGCGGGGTCCGAGGACCCTGCCACCGTCCTCCCACGCAGAGAGGCTAGGTTGGGTCCAGCCGGGCCTGCCTCCCCTGGGAAGCAGGTGGACTAGGCGACTCTGGTCGGGCCACCCCATCCTACCCCGCGCCGCGCCTAGTGGGAGAGGAGGATGTTCCTGGAGGGTCGCAGGCGTGAAGGACTTTGAACCCAACCGCCAGGCCCTCCCCAGCACACGCTAAGCGCCTTTGGCCCCTCCAATCCACAGCGGACTGCACCTTCCTGGGCCCCTGGCCACCCTAGCTGGCCCTCCAGGGTGGGGAAGGCCTCAGACATTCCCCTGCCCGGTTCTGCCTGAGACCTGCAGGGAGAGCCACTGGAGGTGTCTGTACCTTCGTGCACGCCCTATTCACCAAAATAAAAGCAAAACATCTTTGACTTTTAATACGCTTCCCTCCGGAAGGAACTGCACAAAGGAGCAAAATTCCAGAGTTGTGAGAACTAGGAGTTGAGGGGACACGCTGGACGTAGGTGGTTGGCGAAGGGAAGGTGCCAGTATGTACTAGGAGTCCAGACCGAGGAGGGCACCTCTTCCCAAGAACAAACGCCCCTCGCGGCGGGGTGTCTCCCGGCCCCCTGGCTCTCTTTCCTGTTCGAGGCGCGGCATTCCCGGGCACCTGGGCCGAGAGCGGCGAGTCCGCCAGGCGGCACTGTGGAGTCCCACGAAGTGGGAAGGAGCCCGGGAACCCGAGAACGTGCAGGTCTCCCAGCGGCGGAGTGACGATCCCTAGACACGCTCGCGCCACCACCTTTGTGAGTCCCCTTCCTGTTGTTGCTCCTAGTTTCTTCTCTCGCTCTTCTCCATCGGCTCCAGTAGCTGTCCTTATCCTCTGCATAGCAGAGACCGGGCCACCTCCTCAGAATGAAAGCTACCCTGCCCCCCTTGCGGTCCGACAGGACCACCTGATCTGCTGTCCTGAAGTAATCCCTCCCCCGCCCCCTTCCCACATTCATACATTCATTCACTCCTGCACTCACCGACGAGCCTCCCACTTGCTAAGGAGTTCCTGGGTGACCCCATTAGAAGTGTGGCTACTAACAGATAGGTTGACAGCCTCAGAAGAAATTGTTGTAGAGCAACATCCCTAAGGTCTCAGCTCTCTGCTTCAATAAAACCCTAAGTCTCCACGCTGTTACACTGGAGGTTGCCACGCATGTGAAATGGCCTATAGGGCGGTTGATTTGTTTGTTTAGCTTTGGATATTCCTTGCCAAGGACAGTTCATCCTGTTACTTGCCAGCTTACACGGGCAAGAAATTGGGACTCAGTCCTAGCAGCCAGGACAAGGCCAGCAGAGGAAACATAGGCCTTTCCCTCTGTCCTCATCACTTGTCCCCCTGGCAAGGACACTGAGCTCCTTCGGTGTTCTCGGGCTGGGCGACTCAGAATCAGTGCGGATCAGGAAGATGCCTGTGCAGGGACAGCTATAGGAAGGATCAGCTGCCCGCTTCTCTGCCACAAACCTGTGTGCAGGGGGCCTGTGAAGTTACACACACTCAGCAGTTAGCCCAAAGTTGACCATTCGATCTCCTCACCAGCTGCTCCCAGGGAGAAGGACGGCCAGTCTGCTCCCAGGAAGAGTACTCTGCCCTTTGGGTCGTGATGAATGGGAATCAACCAGATGGACTCGAGAGCAACAAGATCACAGAAGGAGCCCAGCGACTCAGACCCAAGTAAACCTCATGTAGATTGGCCATAAAAGGGAAGGTGGTGCAAGTGCTCTCGTGCATTGAGGAGAGGCAGAGGAAGATGCCCCTGTGGTTGAGGAGTTCTCTGTGCTTTGAGAAGAGGTGTCAAAGTGTGGCCTGCCTGTCCCTGGGAGGCTAGCCGCAGGCCTCTGATGCACATATTGTTTTAGGGCTCCTGATTCCCATGAGTGAGAGGCCTGGACAAAAGCCAGTTGCCAACCTGCTCGTGCCTGTTATTGAGTATGTTAAGCTGTTATCCTATTTGAACTTCATAAGGTGCTCTTGGTGTAGTGGTTCTGAGTTGGGCTGTGATCTGGAAGGTTAGCGTTTGAAACCACCAGGCTTTCTCCACGGGAGAAAGACAGGGCTCTCTACTCTGATAGATAGTTAGTCTCAGAAACTCACAGGGGCAGTTCTGCCCTGTCCTACAGGGTCGTTATGATTCAGCATTGACTCCATGGCAATGGAGTTTGCAATTTTTGTTTGGAACAACTCCACGAGGGCTTTGTTACTCCCGTTTCGCAGATTGAGGCTATGTGGGTGATGGGCACAGGCTGTGGTCACATAGCTGGTGAGTGAGGGAATGTGGTCAGGAAATTTTCACTGTGGCCATGTTAACATGAGGAGATTTAAAAACATAGCAATGCCTGGGAACTAGACATTCCGATTCAGCTAGATGAAAGGGGAGTGGACATAGATTTTGATTTTTGTGTATTTTGAAGCCTTCGGTGGTGTTGATGTTTCATTTTTTTATGATGGATATTTTCCAACACAGGCAGGAATAACGAGACTAGTGTAATGGACCCCATGAATCAATTATCAAGCCTCAACAACCATCAACTTAATTGCCAGTCTTGTTTCCTCTGTGCCCCTCTCACTCCCATTATCCTGAAATGAACGCAGACACATTTCACATCGTGAGGCGGTAGTCGCTTCCAGCTAGGGTTGAGCTCACTAGCTGGGCCTTGAACTCCACCTGGCTGGTTCCCAGCGAGAGTTCAACTCAGGTGAAGCTCGTTGAGGGTGCGCTCCAATTGTCAAGGGCTGGGATTTGAATCCATTTCTACTAGGTTTCACTGAATTCTGTGCTTGAAGTTCCCTACAGTGCTGGGGGGCACTGAGCCCTCTCTGCTTCCGGTGGGCCCTCAGGGTGTTTGCACTATGAAAAGGCTCTTGAACCCTGGGCACAGCAGTAGCACCTGGTCCTCAGCACTGGACACACAAAGCAAAAAGGGAATTTTCAGAGCAGCCAAAAGTCACAAGGGACAGTGGGGTCACATGAGGACAGAGTGGAGGGCAAATTGACATACATTGAACTCTTTACTCTCCGACTGGCTCAACTGTATGACTCAGCTTCTCTGGACTTCGGTTTCTTTATTTTAAAATGGGATTGCTATCAACATAATGAGGCAAAAATAAAATAATAGCTGTGAGAATGTCCAACTTACTGCCGGGCCCACACTGATTCTTGTTAATGACAGTTTTCTTTCATTCTTTTCTCCCCCAAAGTCTCATCTCATTATGACCAATTTTCCCCCTCAACAACTTGCTATGCTGTCCTGTGGCTTTCTGGCTAAATCCTCACTGCACTACTTGGCCATAGGATGGAGGTATAAAGTCCAGTGACCAGGGATGTGGAAACTTGGGCTAGCATACACTTCGTAGCATTGTGACCACGGGCAAATGATCTGTGCTGTCTGTGGAGAATGTTTGTACCACTCACGCAAGATACATGATGATGTTTTCTATTGTTGTACACAGCTACCACTACTATGTGCCCTTGGTTAAATAAAACCCAGGCTAAACGCTTTTCGTGCATTTGCTCATTTGATAGAATTTTGATCAGTCTTCAAAACCATCTTAAACTACTTTCCTTCTCTTCTTTTCTCAAGAAAAAAGCTGGGGCCCAAGGAAGTTTGGACACTTACACAAGGTCACACCAATAGGAAGTGGCCAGATGTTCCAGAGATGTTTGTTAGGGGGAGGAATAACTAGATGGGTGAATGACAGATCAGAAAACCAAAACCAAGTTTTTCTGGCTCCTATTTCAAACTCAGAATGCATATTTTCTTAAACTTCATTATTTCATGTGGATATCACAGGAAAACAGGGCTAAGGGTTATTCAGATAGAAAAAACTGGAATCTGGGAGACAGGGCAGAGAGACAGAGACAGAGAGAGAAAGCGAGAACCCGCCTCAAAGGACTGTAACATGGGTTGAGGACTGTAGCACTAAGGACACCAAGAGTCCCACCAGGGGCCCTGTGGCAGCATCTGCAGTGACAGTGGAAGCCTGCTGCTAGGAATGCAGTGAAGAACCGGACACATTGCTCCATGGCAACAAGCTGGGTCAGAGAACTGGGGAGAGGCTGGGAGCAGAGAGGTCTGTCCTCAGGGGACTGAGAGGGAATCTACAGGGCTGAGAGGAGGCATCCATGGTCAACCGAGTTGACAGACACTGAAGAAGGGAGGGAAACGCTCTCCATTTGTGGGGAGCCTTCGAGACTTTGCCTCCGTGCTTCCTGGTAGCCTGTTGATTCTGATCCCAATTTGTACCCTGCTTCTTCCTTAATAAACCACCTAACTCTAAACAAAAGAAAATAGCAAGAGAAACCAGATACTGTGGCCTAGCAAGTGGAAAGGGGGTGGGGTACCCAGGGCTACCCTATGTCTAATAAGCTGCCTGGTCCTCTTGTCTCACTCTGGCTTGACCCACACTTTTTATATCGCCTACTTGATCCCAGGAGGCTGATGAGTTCTTATAACCTGCACATGTTTTCCTAAGGTTAACTGATTTGGCCTTTACTCTCCAAATTGGTTAGAATCATAACTGCTTTTTCACTTAGGTCTTCCTTTGGGTACCAGATTTATAAGGCTTTGAGTTTGGACCCTGGATTAAGCATGGAGGTCCCCAGGTATTTAGGGTCACAGGTAGTAGCCCTTCATGTGGCTGAGATGCCTACAGTTCATACCATCAGCCACCAGGGAACATGGGCCTGGCCAGGTCACCCATCCCCACAGTTGGGAACCCAGAAGCAGTGTTAGGAGAGAGCCTTCTTGGTGGTCTTTGACAGGGTCACTGAATGGTAGCTTCAGCCTCGTATTCTTGTTGATATGGTGGGCAAAGGTGAGACTTTGTCAAAAGTCATAAAAGAACTTTTGTTAGAGGTGTGTTTATTTTGGCTGTACATCAAAATGCAGCACTAAATCAAGAGGAAAGAAAATGTTTTGAATTAGGTGGAAAAGGATTAGCACTGTAAATTTCCCTGTGACCTCTTCCATGTTACACACACACACACACACACACACACACACACACACACACGAATAGAGCCTCAAACTCAAAACTGAGCCAGACATCCAAGGGGGAGCTTTTAAAAGTTCGTGGGAAAATGGGATAGAAATATAAGAGAATTTTTCCACAAACCTTTTGAAGCCCTCTTGTATGCTTATGAAGCAGACCTATACCAAACAAATCAACTTTGGCCTAATGCTGCCGTATATCATTATTGCTGATAAGTTGATTCCGACCCACGGCAACTGGTGTGTGTCAGAGTAGAACTGTGCTCCGTAGGATTTTCAATGGCTGATCTTCCCAAAGTAGGTTGCTAAGTGATTATGCATTGGGCTGCTAACCACAAGGTTGGCTGTTTGAAACCACCAGCCACTCTATGGGAGAAAGATGGGGCTTTCTACTCCAGTAAAGAGTTACAGCGTTGGAAGCTCACAGAGGCAGTTCTACCCTGTCTTACAGAGTCACTATGAGTAGACATTGGCTCGAAGGCAGTGAGTGTGGTTTTTGGTTGTCTTCCCATATGTCCCTGGATGGACCTGAACCACCAACCTTTTGGTTAGCAGCCAAGCACTTCAATCATTTGCACCACCCAGGGACTCCATATGGTACAAGTCTAGGAACCTAAAAGAAACAATGAAGCTCAAAAGAACAAAAAGGGTATCACTGAATCATAGCAACATGCTAGGGAGTTTTAATAATGCATTTATATCCATAAAGATATAAACAGGCCACAGTGCTGAGAAGCGTACCCGTGCTGTGCTCAGGATGGTTTAAGTGGGGGCAGTGGGGAGTGGGGCACTTGGACCGGGACAAGGAGACTCATAGGGAGCTGGAGGGGGTAAAGAGAATAACAGGATTGGGCCTCAACATGTGCCCCAAGAGGGGTGCTGAGTGTGATGTGAGCTTTGGGGGGCTGCTATGAAGCTTCCTCTAGCAAGAGTTCACTACAAAGGAGAGATGTCTCTGAATTCTCATTGATCTCTTTGTATGTCTCTCTTTGTCTCTGCCATTTTTATTTTATGGGCTTTATAAACATCCCATCTCTTCAGAATCTTCCAGAGGCAACGCTTGTGGTGTGGGAATTTTACACCCTCCATATCGGTAGTTCTTAACCTTTTTGTGGTCAAAGGAAGAATACAGAAACCGAAGCCTCTTGCTGAGAATCTGATCAACGCTATGGACCTTTTCCATCAAAATAAGTGTATCTCTTCATCACTGGAAAAACAATGTAATTGACTTATAGATTTTAAATCCTTGATCTTGAGGGAGATGTAAGATTTAAATATAAAATGAGCATGCCCTTGGAGAATGCCCAGCAATTTTCTGGATTTTCCTTTCCAAATTCTTCTGATCAAATAAAATTCTAAATTATTCCAACCCTACCATAGACATTATTAAATAATTCTCACAAGAAAACCGCAAGATATCTATTATCACTAGCCCCACCTTATAGATGAGAAAACTGAGGTACAGAGAGATGACGTGAACTGCCCAACATGGCACAGGCAGGAAGCGGCAGAGTCCGGATTCCATTGCACGCTGTAGGGCTTTGGGGCTTATAATTTTTGTGCTTTCCACCTCTTTATTTTACCTAGTGTCCTTTGTCTCACTGTGCACTGAAGCCACATAAGGAGATCTTTAACTCCTAATATAGGTGCTTGACCCCATCCAATATGGTACTGGAGCTTGCAAAAGCCAATTGTGCGCATCTCTTCCCAATTCTTTATGCAACGGTATTATGTTGTTGGTACCTTGAAATCAACCTGTTGGCAGTATTTACACGCTGGAAACCTGAAAACAGTACAAAATCAAGATGTTTTCTTGTTCTCCAGAGAGCTCTTTGTTAAACCATTTACCAGCATACCACTGGATCTACTTAGTCTCATGCCTCAGCACTGCAATTTGCACATTCAGCCGTGTAGGTCCTGAGTCAATGGGTAGTCTGCTGCCTCCAGGCAAGTATGTGAAGCACGTGGGGGAGAATCTGGCCTCTCTCTCTGATCTCATTGTATTCCAACAGCTCTAAGTCCCTTTACTCAAGCCTGATCCTGGAACCCAAGCCTGATCACCTACAGTCTGGGTCCCTTCCCTTATACAGGCCCATGTTTTCCAGAAATCAGACAGACTACTGTGGGATGAATCTGAACACCCATTTCAAGGAGTCCCTGGTTCCCTGAAAGCTCTTGCAACCTACCCAGCTCTGACCCTCCTCACATTGGATTATTGGCTATTGATACAGGCTGGCCAGAACTGGTTTGGGGTTAACTGTGATGGTTTATGTTATGGATAAGACTGGCTAGGCCATGGTCATCAGAATATATAATTATTCTCCATTTTGTGATCTGAGATAAGGAGAGTTTTCTTGGGCGTGTAGCTTGCATACAAATTGTTTGGTTAATTTTACAATGCTCTCTCTCTTTTAATATTGCAAATTTATGTCACAATTGTACCCCCTGTTCTTAGGATGTGAGTTAACAGCCTGCTACCTGGCCTGCGTATTTGGGGATTCACCAGTTCCCACAGCCCTGTGAGGCAGAAGCCCCAGTGAGTCATCCACCCTGATGTGAGTCTTGAAGCTTGGCAATCCATGATGCTCACCTTCCCAACATGATCGCTGAAGATAAAATGGGTGCATAAGCAAATGTGGTGAAGAAAGCTGATGGTACCCGGCTATCAAAAGATATAGCGTCTGGGGTCTTAAAGTGAAACAAGCAGCCATCATGCAACAAACCCCACATGGAAGAAGCACACCAGCCTGTGTGATTATGAGGTGTCTATGGGATCAGGGATCAGGCTAGACCAGAGCATGTACATGAATACAGATAAGAGTTGGAAACACAGGTAATCCAGGACAGATAACCCCCTCAGGACCAATATTGAGAGTAGTGATACCAAGAGGGAAAGGAGAAGGTGGGAGGAGAAAGGGGGAACTAATCACAATTTTATATATTTATATATCCCCCCAGGGGGACAGAGAACAAAAAAGTGGGTGAAGGGAGACATCGGTCAGTGTAAGACATGAATAAATAATAATAATTTATAAATTATCAGAGTTTCATGGTGGAAGGAGGGTGGGGGAGGGAGGGGAAAATGAGGAGCTGATACCAAGGGCTCAAGTAGAAGGAAAATGTTTTGAAAAGGATGATGGCAAGAAATACAAATGTGCTTGACACATGGATGGATGGATGGATGTATGAATTGTGATAACAGCTATATGAGCCCCCAATAAAATGATTTTTATAAAAGAAAATATCACAGCTTGGGCTAGGTGTACCTTAGTTCTCAAAGTAACATCCTTGCTTTTCAATACTCTGAAGAGGTCTTGTGCAGTAGATTTACCCAATGCAATTCATCTTTTGATCTCTTGACCACTGCTTCCATGAGCATTGATTGTGGATCCAAGCAAAACAAAATCCTTGCAACTTCAACCTTTCTCCACTTATAAGGAAGGTACCTATTTATCCACTTGTGAGGATTTTTGTCTTCTTTACAGTGAATTGTAATCCATACTGAAAGCTACAATCCTTGATCTTCATCAGCATGCACTTCAATTCCTCCTCACTTCCAGCAAGCAAAGTTGTGTCATCTGCATATTGAAGGTTGCTAAGAAACCTTCCTCTAATCCTTCCAGAGGGTTAGGAAGGATTCAGAAGAGGACAAGGTACAAGGGATATCACTACTAATGTCAGATGGACCTTGGCTCAAAGCAGAGTGTGTTAGGCTAGGTAGACTAGAGAAAAAATTCAGTGACACTCATATATGTATAGGAAAGAGCTTTATATTAAGAAGTAATTGTATATCAAGAAAACATCCCAGCCCAGTCCAGATCAAGTCCCTAAGTCTGATACTACTCCATAAGCCTGATACTAGTCCATAAATCCTTCTTCAAACTCATAGAGCCACACACAATGATGCAGAATGCAGGAAGATCACTGGCTGGGGTGGGGTGTGTGTGTGCAAAGTCTTGTGGATCCAGTGGCAGTGGAAACATCAGAGGGCTCTGTCAGGTCTCTAGCGTGGCTCTGGAAGCTCTCTGAGTGACTCAACAGCAGGAAGGTGAAGGCCATCAATACACCTGCACTGTCCTATCTTAAGGGCATATGAAGGAGTTTCAAAATGTTCATGAAAAAAATGGAGTTGAAAAAGAATGGGATATTCTATGAATTTTTTGAAGACCTGTTGTATCCATTCCCTAGCCCTATGTCATCATTTTACTCAGAAGTAATAGTGGTAACTTTTCTCTTCCATTAGACATCACACGCATCCATTACATTGAGGACATTATGCTGACCAAACCTAGTAAGGAGTAAGTGTCGATGACTATGCTTACTGTTAAGACATTTATGCACTAGAGGGTGGGAAATGAGCCACACACATCCCTAAATGAAACACACACAAATATGAGGCACCTTCTATGGGTTCAATTGTTCAGGGTATGTGGGGATATTGCTTCTAAAGTGAAGGATGAATTGTTACATGTGGACCCTCTCAACTCAAAAGTAAGCACAATGCCTGGTGGACCTCTTTGGGTTTTAGAGGTAACACAACCCCCGTTTGGATTTATTACATCAAATGATTTCTCCAGTGACTAAAAATCTGCTGCTTTTGAGTGGAGCTCAAAACAAGGGAAAGTTCTACAAAAGGTTCAGGCTACCATGTAAGCAGCTCTGCTACTTAGGCCGTATGAGCCAGTTGACCCAATGTGCTGGAGATGTCAGTGGCAGATAGAGATGCTGTTTGGAGTCTCTGGCAGGTCCTTTGAAGCAAATCCTTGACATATTCTCCAAATAAGTACTCTATTTTTGAGAAACAGAGTTTTGGCTTGTTCCTGGGCTTTGACTGGAACGGAATACTTAACTACGGGCCACTACATCACCATGCAGCCTGAGCTGCCCATCGTGAACTGAGTTTTGTCTGATCCACAGAGTCATAAAGCCAGAATTGCACCACTGAACTTCATCATAAAATGAAAGTGGTATATACAAGATCAGGTTCAAAGAGGACCTGAAGGCACAAGTTAGTTGCCTGAGGAAGTGGCTCGAATATCCATGACCTCCATGCCTGTCCATTACCCTCTCTTTCCCAGTCAACACCTATGGCCTCGTGGGGCGTTCCTTATGATCAGTTCACTAAGAAAGAGAAAACATGTGCCTGGCTAACAGATGAATCTGTGTAATAATAGCAGGTGCCACTCAAAAGTGGACAGTGGCAGCACCGCAGCCCCTTTCTGGGACTCCCTAAAAGATGGTGATGAAGGAAAATCCTTTCAATAGGTAGAACTTCAAGAAGTTCCCCTGATTGCCCACTTTGTTTGAATAGAGAAACAAGCAGATGTGCAATTGTACACTGATTCATGGACTGTGGGCATTAGTTTGGCTGGATGGCCATGGACTTGAAAAGAAGATGTTTGGAAAACTGGTGACAAGGAGGTGACAAGGGAAAAGGTGTGTAGATAGAAAATTCTGAATGGACCAAAGAAGTGAAGATATTTATGTCTTATGTGAATGTTTACCAAAAGACGACTCGGCAGAAGAGGATTGTAACGACCAAGTTGGATAGTACGACACATTCTATGAAAACCAGTCATCCCCTCCTCCCAGCCACCCCTGCCACTGCTCAACGTGCTCAAGGACAAAGAGACCGTGGTGGCAGGGGGGAAGGCTATGCAGGGGCTCAGCAATGTGGTTTTCCACACAACAAGGCGGATTTGGCGACGGTCATTGCTGAGTGCCCGGTCTTCCAGCAGCAGAGAACAGCCCTTGAGTCCTCGGTAGGCCACCATTCCCTGGGGCAATCCACCAGCAACTTGGTGGCAGATTGATTAAATTGGGCTGTTTTCATCATGGAAAAGGGACAGTGCTTTTACTCTGGATATGGATTTTTACTGGGACAGTCACTTACTCTGGATATGGATTTATAGGATGCAATGCTGCAATGAGGCCCCTGCTTGCCGTGCTGCTGCCAAAACTACCATCACTGGATTTATCTATGATACCTTACTCGGTGTTATGATATTTAATGCTGCATTGTCTATGATTAAGGAACTTAATTAACAGCAAATGAAGTGTAGCAATGGGCTCATGGTCATGGAATTAATTCCTCTTACCATGCTCCCTATCATCCTGAGGCATCTGGCTTGATAGAATGATCTAATGGCCTTCAATTATTGTTCCATCTAGGTAGAAACTCGTTTCAGAGTTGGACTAATGTTCTCCAGGAGGCTGTATAAGCTCTAAACTACAGACGGTGCTGTTTCTTCAATTGCCAGTCTTCATGGGTCCAGGAAAAGAAGGAGCAAAAATGGAGTTGCAACATTCACTATTGCTTCTAGGGATCCACTCAGAACGTTTGGCTTTCTGTCCCTGAAACCCTGCAGTCTGCAGGCTTAGACATCCCAGTTCCAGAGAGAAAAATGCTCCCACCTAGAGATACAACACAGAGTCCACTGAACTAGATCTACGAATGCCCCTGACTTCTTTGGGTTCCTCGTGCCTCTAGATCAACGGGCAAGGAAGGTAGCTGCTGTATTGATTCTGGTGATTGAGTCGGTCTACCAAAGGGTTACATCAGGATCATATTACATAGTAGAGGTGAAGAAGACTCTGTGTGGAATACAGGTGATCCCTTAGAGTGCCTCTGTGCTTAAAGTCAGTGGAAAACTACAGCAACACAATTCCAACACGACGACTAATGGTCCAGTCCTTCCAGGAATGAACGTTTAAGTCACATCACTAGGCAAAGAACCATCATCAGCTGAGGTGCTTTCTGAATACTAAGAGAATCTAAGAGACAAATCTAGGGGTGGGGGAAGAGCTATGGAAATGAGGACTACAATAGTTATGAGTAACTCTTCCTTGTTTTATTTTAATTTTTGTATATCAAATATTTTTGTTTTATTCCTTCACTTATCCTATCACTTATAAAATAGAAGATGTAAACAAGTCTTGTACGTATGTTAGCTGTAGCATGTTAGACACAAGTATAACTTTATATTTGTCTTTTAGAGAAAATATATGGTTTAAGGATATGCATACCAGTGCTCTGCTCTGGGGGTACTGAGGTTTTGGGGTTGAGCTGCTAACCACAAGGTTGGCGGTTCAAACTAACCAGCTCCTCCATGAGAAAAAGTTGGATCTTTCTGCCTCCACAAAGATTTACCGTCTCAGAAATCCTATCACTAACATGATCCCAATTCTACCTCACAAATCCGGCTAGACCAGAGCATGCACACTGGTTCAGATAAGA
>NW_022103968.1:67938501-67939616 GCF_000313985.2 Echinops telfairi | reverse complement strand
TACCAAGGGCTCAAGTAGAAAGCAAATGTTTTGAGAATGATGGTGGCAACAAATGTACAAATGTGCTTGACACAATGGATGGGTGGATTGTGATAAGAGTTGTATGAGCCCCCAATAAAATGATTTTTTAAAAAGGGGAGACTATGACTTGATGACACTGAGTTTGGTTTGGGTTGGTACAGGTGCCAAGCTGACAAGGGGTGGACAATGATGACTAATATATCAGCTTGGCTAGGCCAGGATTCTCATTATTACCTGTCATTTTGTGACATGACATAGGGGAATTTCCGGAGAGTATGGTCTGCAACCAATATATATGGAGATTCTGAGAAAGCTTTCCTTCTCAATCCACCATGCAATTCACCATCACCTGACCTCTGGTTGTTGGGATATGAACCAGACACCTGCCTCCTGACCTAAATTTTTTGATTCACCAGCTCCTGTAGCACTATGAGGCAGCAGCTTACCGGCCAATTTTAGGTTCACCAACCACTGAAACCTCATGAGTCAGGAGAGGCCTCCAGCCTGACATCTAACCCATGGATTTGGGATGTTCTAGCCTTCACAACTGTGTGAGCCATTTCCTTGACATAAGTTTTTCTTATCTCGTGTATGTGTTGTGTGGTGTGTGTGTGTATACATGTACATATCAGGAAGCTTTCTTAATTTCCAGTTCAGTGGAAGCAGTGTGTATCTCTGGTTACATAGAGATCACTGGTTTGCTCCTTTAGAGAATCCTGTCCCTTTGGACTTCACCCTCAAGTCCCATTGGGCACCAGCTTCACTCACTCTTGCCCATCTTCTTGAACTGCCCAGGCAACTGCCCAGCAATGCCAAGCTCATTGTAACCGTACATTGTCTGGTTTTTGTCCATAGGCGAGCCCAGATCTAATGGGAAGAATTGCAGTGAGCCAAAGCTATAGTGGGGCTCACCCTGGTGCCCTCTCAACTGGTAGAGTCTCAGACCACAAAAAATAAATTGGGTACAACCACTATGTAAATTGATCTGGCGATATTTAAAACAGATGGAAATTGAGTTACCATACGACCCAGCAATTCCCCTACTGGGCATCTACCCAGAAGAGGCAAGAAACAAACCAAGGCCAGACATCTGT
>NW_022103968.1:67924470-67935857 GCF_000313985.2 Echinops telfairi | reverse complement strand
ATGGTTCTTACCATTTAATGGGCATTTTCTTTGAGCCACACATTATGCTAAGTGTGTTATATGTATTGTCTTTTTTAGTTCCTACAAGACCTCTAGGACGTAAGTCCATGCTATCATTATTAAAGAGAAAACTGTGGTTCAGAGAAGCTAAGCAGCATGCCTAAAGTCACACAGTGAAATTGACAGTCAGGTCTGTTTCACACCAAAGCCCATGCCTATAAATTTGTGTACTGATGCAATGTCCAAGGATGATGCTTTTCCAACCTCCAGGGAAGTATGGGAAAGGCCTTTGCTGTCCTGGGGGCCTCTGGGGGGTCACAAAGGAAGAGGGCAGAAAATCTTCATCATTTGTGGTAAGACCAATATCCTATCAGAGTTGTGAGCCTCTAGCCATGGGAAGTGAGTATTGACTGGCAAGCATATACCGAACACCTGGTGCACACAGCACTCTGTTAGGCATGGAAGCAATATGAAAATGACCAGGAAATTATATCTCCCCTCAAATAATTCACTGTCCATTGTAGTGAATCGTGGATGTGACATTACCTTCTGGAAACCACTGTAATAAATGTTACAGTCAGTGGAGCTACAAGATGAATTCTGACAGGAGGATGCCAAAATCTTCATGGAGGAATAATTTGAAAGATGAATAGGCATTTGATGAGTGGAAAATAGGGGATGAGGGAACCCAGGAAGAGGGACTAGCAGAGCAAAGACTTGTAGGCAGGACAATCCATGAGATCCCTGGTAGAGATGTAGCTATAGCAGAGGGAGTAACTATGAAAATAATGGGAGGCAATGCTGGAAAAGGGGGCTGGGAACAAATGGTGCCATGCTCTGTGACAGGCATCAGAGATCTTTGAGTGGAGGAGTGTGGTAGTTAGAATAGTGAATGATGGGGGCAGTGTCCACTTGAGGATATTAAGTGTGAAGGGGTAGAGTCTAGCCTGTCAGTCAGATCACAGCCTGATGCCTTCTTGTGAGTGTGGCCTTCTCGTGAGGATACTGGGAACTTCCTCTCCTCCTCCCTGGAGGCAGGACACACTCTCTGTTTTACATTCCTGTTGACAAGCCACCTGGAGCCATACTGATGACAGCCACAGTCCTGGAGGTGTTTTCACCATCAGTGGATGCACAAGACTTTTCGTCCACCAGCCTGTGATCTTCCTACATTGGGCATCATTGTGAGCTGTTACGTGAGTCTGAAGAGGAAATTATGGGCTAGTATCAGACTTATGAGCTGATATCAGACTTGTGGACTTGATCTGGACTGGGCTGGGATGTTTTCTTAATATACAATTACTCTTTGATCAAAAGCTCTCTCTTATACATATGAATATCTCTAGATTTGTTTTTCTAGTCATTCCGGTCTAACACAAGAAGTAATTATATAGAACAGGGCACTAAGAAACTGAAGACAAAGAGGCCAATCTGTAGGTGAGATGGTGCAGAGAGGAGACAGTGAGAACCAGGATCAAGGGAAGGGCTGCAGGACAAACAATCAAGGACAAATCCAAGAGGCAATGCAGAGATAGGGTGGACTGTACTTGATGAAAAACAAGGATTGGAGAGGGGGAAGTCAAATAAGACCTGAGGTTTCTAAACTAGCATATTGGGAGACGCTGAAGAAAGTGCCTTAACTCAGATAACAGCTTCTCATGTAGCCAACTCTGTGGTCTATGATCGAGAGGCTCCTCTGCTCCATGACATCATTCAAGGACACTTAGTGTACCTTCATCCCCTAGGATGTTTTATCACTTATCTGACCAAAGCTGGGAACTATTCCAGCTGCTGGGAAGATGAGGGAGAAAAATTGGGGCAAACAGTGTCCTTTTCAATAACTGAGAAAGAAGTTATTGCACCGAGCTGCAAGAAAGGTGATGGAATACTATACCAGGTTGGGTTGGCTATGTGCAAGGAAGAAGGAGAGAATGGATTTGAGGATGGAAGGCTAATTAGGAATATGTCACCTTTGGGTACCTGGAAAACAATCCAGAGCGAGAGAGAGGTACATTAGAGAGAGATTGCATTTTGTATGGGTTGGATTCATAATGCCTATAGCTGCTCAGAGCTGGAGAAGTAAATCTGTGAATTGTAAGCAGAGGAACAATAGCTCAGCCCGGGGCATGAGTACCATGTACTCAAGTAGAGGAACTAGAAGAAGAGAGGTAGACTAAGGATGGAATGTGAAACTCTTGAATACTATTTACAAGCATGACTATTTGCTAAAGAGTGACACCCATCCCACGAGCTTTTCTGACACTGCGAAGCTGACATACCTCCCTATGGAAATGTGGTCTGCATTCCCTTCCCTTGAGTCTGGGAAGGCCTGTGATTGGAGTGGAAGCTATGCTGTAAGTCAGAAAAGGTGATACTGATTCCTCTTGAAGACCAGCTGCCAGGCTGTGAGGAAGGAAACAGTCAAGTGGACAGACTACCTGCGGGTGTTCCAGCAATAGCCTGAGCTGAGGGCCTGGCCAACAACCAGCATAAACTGTCAGCTAAGAGAATGAATGAGCCTCAAATGATTCCAGCTCTCAGCTTTCGGGTTGTCCTGCTGACCCTCCCAAAGTACAGACTCATGAGCAAAATAAATGTTGGGGCTTTTTTTAAACCATTAAAATTTGGAGGGCTGTGTGTGAGAATAGTTATATATCAAAATCACCTTCCTCATCCCAGGAGAATGCCTCCAACCACATAGAAAGGTGTGGAGATCTCTCCTCTTGTGTGTGCCCTGTTTGTACCAGCGCCCCCTCCAATCTGGTTGTCACTTTGTGGATGTTTCCAGCCTCCAGCTAGATCATCCTCCAGTAACCTAGGATCGTCATCTTTTTGGCCTCCTCTCAGGCTCTTCCCCACAGGCCACCCATGACCAAAAGTAGGTTCCTATGCCCTCCATTTACCTCTCTCCATCCCCAGAGGGCCACAGGGGGGTCTCGTGGCAGAGAGAGGTGAGAGGAGAGCAGGAGGTCTCAACCACAAGGAATGGAAACGTTTCTGAATTCTCTATAATACATGTGTTTCCCTCTCAAAGAGCATCATGCTGGGGGAAGTGAGGAATGCCGTGTGACCGAAAGGTAGGCCCTAGGGCCTGGAGACAGGAAGGTGGTAGGAAGTGCCACATCTTTGGGGGTAAAAGCCTTCCGGGGGAAACTGGCTAACGTGCTGGGATCCAAGTTCCCTCAGACACCAAGCATACCAAGCTGGGTGAGGTTGGAAGGGAGTGGGGCAAAGCTTCACTGCCGGAATATTATTTGGGGTACTTGACGGTAAAAGTCATGTCTCTTCTCAGGGCTGTGTGTTTACCTGGTTGTATAGGAGTGAAAATGTGATGGATAAGACATGTCCATGTGACAATATCGCTGTGTAAGCTTGCTAGGTGAACATAATGTCCACGTGGGGTGTGGAGCCATATATAGGGTCTTGCTATAATGGGATGGGCACAGCTCACTGTGGGCAAGTCCAGGTGGGTGAATTTACATTTGTGTGTGTAAGGGTGTCTTTGTGTACATGAGAGTCTTTGGGTGAGCTCATGCGTGTGTATTCATGTATGGACATAAAAGAGAGAAGGTATATAAGTGTGTGTTTGTCTATCCTATCACTGGGAGAGAAGGAGAAAGGGAAAGCTGGTGATTCGAACCCACCAGCCCCTGTGCAGGAGGAAAATGTGACCATCTGTTTCTGGGGAGAGTTATGAGCCAGAATTAAGTTTAGTTTGGTTGGTATTCTTAGACAGGCTCTCCCATGACACTAGGGCAGACCACATCCCTCTGCTGCATACCTTGTGGGGCCTGAGTAGAGGCTCCTCTTTGCCCCACAGGCTTTCCAGACTCCATAGGCAACCCCTGCAACCCTAAGCTGCCTGGATTTCATCATGGCCCAGAAGACCTCCCCCTGGATGCCTTCAGAGCCTCCTTAACCAGTTGGGAGGGTAGGACCTAGCCCTATGTCTGACATCAAATACCACGAATTAGGTCCATGGATGCCCATCTGAGCATCATGAAAGTTCACTACAAGGACCAGTGTCTGCCGTGGTAAGGATATGACCATTGATCAAACAGAAGCAAAGATACCCATAACAGGTTGCTAGACCAAGACTCAAGGACAGTCAGGCAGCCCACCTCCCTGAGGCAAGGTTTGCACCTTTTGTGTCCCGTCCATGTCAGCATGATCTAGGTTCTATGCCAAGAGGTAGAAGCAGAGTGTGGGCTCTGGGGCCACATTGCCTGGGTTTCCAGTGCCACCCTGGCTGACCACTTACCACTACTGGCACATCACTTAGCTCCTCACCGAACCTCAGCTTCCTCATTATAACATAGGGGGTGAGAACAATAGTGCCAATCTCATAGGATTATGTATGAGAGGTGAATAGGACCTAGCAGGTAGCAAAAACTCAAAAACGCTTAGGTGGTGCTGTAAATGTAGACCGTCATGTTAGGCCTTTGTTTTCGTTGCTCCCAGCCCTGCCTTACAATCTGACATATGCCTTCCCTCTCCCCATGTACACGGTGCAGGCTAACCACATCAGGCTAGCCTGGGGGTAAAGTTGGCGGAGTGAACAGGTAGGCAGTTCACACTCAGCTCTTCACAGCTTAGGTGCCAGGCACTCTCCTCTCGTGCCTTCACTTCAGCCACATCTCACCCGGAGTAAAGAGCACTGGGAAGCAAGGACCCCGTGTACACGCCCCCCCCCCCCAATACCTGGCATTCATTTCACCCCTCTCTTAGAGCAAAGAATAACAGGGTGGAAATGGAATTTGCTCCCAAGTTTCCCTTCTGGTTACTTGAGTGTCATTTCTCTGCATATTAATGTGATGATCCCGGTAACAAAAACAGTGGCTTCCCTGTCTAAATAAGAAGGTAATTTGTTACAGCTAATTACTAAAGACTTCTTTAATCTCAATTTAAAGATCTGAGGGCATTCTTGTTCCCTTTCACCCCACTGTTCTGAAGATCCCCATAATGTATTCTGGATCACAGATTAGTGGGGAGCCAAGAAGGGTCCGTGCTGGGCAGAACTGCTAAAATCTATCCCAGTAACGTGAAGCAGTGATTTATTGTGACATGGAATGTGGGACATTTCCCCAGCTTTTGTGATTGTGGTAATGAAGCTGTAAACCAAATAGCATGAAATGAGGCAAGGCCTTACAATTTAATCAGCTCGTAAACAGATCTACTGCATCAAGCAAATGACATTATTATCCATCCGAAGTAAATCATGCTAATCTCGGGAGATAAAATCAACATCGTTAATGGTCACATGTCATATTCATCAACACTAAACCATCCCCTTTGACAGATTAATCCTAACTACAGCTCCCAGGATGTATGGTAATAGGGCTTGTAGCATGCATTTCACTCCGCGCCAGGCTAACCAGCACTCTTAGGCTGCTATTACAAATAATTTTTTTATTGATTTACATATTTTAAAATGCATTTAAGGTGAGGCACCATTAAAAACCCTGTCACCCACCCATATTTTTCTCCTCCATTCCCTGACTTTATTCATAGGAGCAGGAAGACAAACGCTGTAAGGCTTATAAATACTTTGTTTAGGGCACTGTTAGGGATAATTGAGGTTGGGATTGGGGTTTGGGGGATGGGGGAGAAGGACAGATGAGGAACAGAAGGGGTGGTGGGAGAAACAGAACTTCTTGTGGGTTAGGGATGGAGGGGAAAGTTCAGCATCCCTGGCTTCCTGGTTTTACTGCAGAGGAGCCAGAAATAAGAGCAATCCCTTCTCCCCTTAATTTGCTCCAGGGCCTTCCCCCTTCCCCTTTCTCTGAACGCTTACCTCTACCCCAGCAATGCAGCCCCAGGGTAGGTGTGGCTGCGCTTGCCTTTCAGTCATTGAGACCTGTCGTGTTTCTCGGGAAGCTGACCTAGGATGAATGCTCCTAGAAAAGTGTCCACTACTCAAAATGTCACTTCCCCTCAACAGGCCATGCATTATATTGACAGGCATCCTTGCAGAGATCCCTGAGTGATGAGGATGGATGGACAGCTGCCTCGGCAGATGGTGCTGCTGACCGGGCTGAGTGAGTAGGTGAATGGGTGCCCACATTATCTGCAGCAGGATTGTGACAGGAGCTGCCATCCAGAGATTTTGCAGGGTCATATTTCTCAGTGGCAGCAGATAGGTACCCACCTTATCCAAGCCACTCCCTTGGCAGAGCACTTCCTGCCCACCTGTGAAGTGGAGAGGGTAGAAGGCAGAGAAGAGGGGGACACCAGGGATCTTAGGGTCCCAGGGCCGTGCACCGCCCAGTGGCATTCCCTGGGTTGTTAGTGCATTAACCCTGGGGTTGCTACGTCCTTGTGAGTCATTCCCACATAAACTCTGGATGGAAATCCAAGAAGCAGGCGAAATCTGGAGGAAAGCGTGCCAGAATAGAACCCCTGGACTCAATGGAAGCACTTCTCTTGAGGCACTGAGACGCTACCCTACAGAAGTCCACTTTCCAGGCCCTCCATGGCATGCCTCCTTCCATCCTCCTCCGGCCATGATTTAGATCAGAGTCAGATACAACAGGAGATTGAAAAACTCCCCAGCCCAGGTCTCTGTTTTGTAAAATCACATCTATCGATTAGACCAACTAATGGAATGACGCAAGGACTAAATTAACTTCAGGGTTTAGGTGGCACCAAGGTCAAATGGTTGGAACCTGCTGAGCTATACGAATCTCTAAAGATTTTGTGTCCTGGGTTTTCCATGATCCTTATTAAGGGCTCTGGCGATAGCCTGCTCATTGGAGACCTGAAAGGCAGAGGAAAGGTTTTTCCTTGGAATTGCTTGATCTGAGTCAGTAAGGGTGAGGGCAGTGGTTCTAACCTGGAGTGCTTGTTGAAACCCATATTGCTGGGCCCCACTCACAGAGTTTCACAGTCAGAATATCTGGAATGATGTCAGAGAATTTGTATTTCTAACAGATTCTCAGTTGGTGCTCACGTTGCTGGTCCAGGGAAGACACTGAGGATCATAGATTTAGAAGCAGAAACACCTAAGTCATGGAAGGGTAGAGGGGCAAGGAGGAAGGTATGGATGACAACCATCAGTTTCCCTGGTACAGGTTACACGTCCAGAGATGGACAGTGGCAGGAATCTTATGCTAGAAACAGGATGATGGATCAGAAGTGGGACTTCCATGCCCCTGAATCTTTTTAATCTTCTACGTTTCTGTGATTTCCGAGAGGGCAAGTGATCAAATTTGGCCAGACAAGCCAAGGTTCAGAAGCCCAGAGGCAAAGCCCAGAAACACAAGTATCCTAGAGGCCAGACACTGTTGGATTCTAATCCAACCCTACATCCGATGAGTTAGTTAGTTTATTGTGCCAACCTGGCCAATAAATACATGTGGGGTTAATTGAAGGGTGGAGGGACAAATGGCTCAGTGAGCCTCACCTTTTGAGTTCTCAGGTCTCTTGCTTTCTGATGGTCGGACCAGGGTGGAGCTGCCTTAGCCAGTTCCCTGCTTCAGCTAGCAAAGCTCACTTCCTGTAAGACATCCCCAAGGAGAAGTTGCATGGACCTATCCTGATGCAGCCCTGGGTGCTGGAGCAGCCGTGTGGAGACCCCTGCTAGTGCTGAGATGCTTATACATTCACTGACTCGGCTTTCCTCCTGCAGTTGGCATCACTGCGTGTGTTTTGTGAGGTGAAGGAGGACTTTATAGGTTGGTGTCGGACATATGGGATAATGTTGGACTTGTGGGCTTGGGCAGCACTCGGTTGGGATGTTTTCTTGAAGCGCACTTAACCTTTATATAAAACTCTCTCTTATACATGAGTTTCTGTGGATTTCTTCCCCTAAAGTACCCAGACTAATACACCCAACTTACTATGATCTTTTAGCTCAACTCTTTCCCTTTCTGGGACTCCTCCCCTCTGGGAAGAGAAGGTGTTCATTACTGGTGGATGTGAGGTTAAGCCAGTGCTTCCCAAGAAGTATCCTGTGATATACTTGCTTTCCTTGGGAAATGGGTTTCATGGTTAAATAATAATAATACATTGAAATAGTTTCCAAAGCGCAAGCGCATTTTTGGAGTTATCGTATGGCGATAGCATAGGACAGGACGTTCTGAAGAGTCCTGAAGTCAGAAAGCCTGTTTAACCCAGCATGTCTCAAACTTATTTGACTACCAAACCACACCCCCGCCCCCTGCCACCATTTCACATGTTTTCGCATCCTTCATCACTGGGATTCTACAGAATACCCTTTGGAGAACACTGCCCAGTGCCAAAGACAAAGACTGAAGCAAGAATGGACGGCTATGTCAGCATCTGAACTTGCCTCTTGCTGTCAGGTCTTGGTACCTTGAAGTATTGGCGTGTGTAGTGAATATCGATTACAGTGACCACATGCTAGGATCTGAGCTGGGCAGCAGGGGGCCAACAGACAAATTGTGGGCAATGGCTCCAGTCCTCACGTTGCTCCCTGGCCTAGACACCAGGGGAATGCCTGGGCACTGCTTTGGCCTGGCATGGAATTTTAAAGATTATTTCACGTTTGGGATACTTTTTTCTCTTATTTTCCATGGGTTGACATCGATTTGACTTGAGTTTCACTAGTATATTTGCTTTGGTCCCTCTTACCTGCTTATGAAGCATGCAAACATGTTAGTTCATTTATTCACTCGTTTACAAATAACTTTGGACAAGGCAGCCAAAGGCAATGTCCAATCAAGGGCCAAGATGGGAGTAGTAGTGATCTCCACCGATGATCCCAGAAACTGAACCGCTGGGTGCACTACCGTAGAGGAGTAATCTGGATGGAGCCCCACAGCACCCATTACAAGGAGCTGGAATGGTCAGGAGAAGAGGTCTGTGGCCAGATAGTCTCCTGGGCAAGTCGCAGATCCTGTGCACAGAATGGGTTCCAGGCTCCAACGCAAGGCACGGACTCCTCTCTCTCCAGGGTGACAGGGTGGATTGGTCTGCTCATGCGCTCATTTCCTTCCTCCTTTTGGGTAGTACTCATTAAACACTTACTGGTTGAAGGTCCTAAATTAAGCTCTGAGGCTACAAAGATGAACAAAGCAAGGTCTTTGTCTTCACTGGGCTTTTTGCCTAATTGGGCAAACAAAAGTGTGAATGAGAAAGAACAGCAAGTGCTGTGAGAGTTGTAATGGAAACATGTCCAGGGGGCCAGGGGGCCCCCAGAAGGTCTCCAGGGGTAAAAACAAAAACAAACAAAACCCTGACCCCCACCCCACCCCACCCCCCAGCTGTGAACGTGATTCAGGAGACTTGAACTGGGTACAAGCTTGTTGCCTGTGCCTGGTTTTGCATCTACTCTAAAACCACTGGGTCACCTCTTCTCACCCTGGGACAAATTTTTGACTGTTCCCAGTGTTTGGGTTGAAATCACTAAACAGCCTTGTCCTAGGCTGAGTAGGTTTTCCAGCTACCTTAGCCAGATTGTGCATAAGGGTACATTGAGTCATTCAAGGATTTACTGAACACACGGTCACTATTTTGATCAGGCTACAGTGAAGGATGGTGATCCTCCATTGGGTGGATGAGCCTGATCATCCTGTTCAGTACAAATGTCACTAAGGTGCTTGCCTATTGCCTACAGAACATGTCTTTTTTTGACCTTGTAAATTCAAGCAACACATATGTTTCCTGTGCAGGAGTCTATCTTTATACGATGGGAATATATTGCTTTTGTAATAAGAAAAATACTGAATAAAGCTCTGTTCATTGAAACAGAGGGAGAAACACAACGACTCAGACAAGCGAGGCCTGTGTTAGGTGGACTTTGCAGTACATGAAAAGATAGAGGCCTTGAAGGTCCTGGGGGAATTTGTGTGGTCTTCCGGGAGCAGCCTAGAGGAAACATTACTTGATTTGCTCGGTGGCCCCTCTACCCCACCCATCTCCATTCTTCAAAGCCCCACAACCCCACACCCGAGTAATAGGATGACCATAATAGCTGCAGATTTAATAGCGATTCCACTCACTGGGCACCGTGAAGTCCTGGCTGAGTCCACCATCAGTGCTGCTCGGGAATTATGGATAGACGGCAGAGAAAAAAGTCAGTCTGGTTGTTCTGAGGGTGTTAAATCAAAGACATGTAAACCTTGCAGCAGCCATGGTCAGTCATACAGACTCTGGAAGAGGAAGGGGCGTTTAGTAGGAAAAGAGAAGAATGAAGCAGATAGAGAGAGAGAAAGAAAGAGAGGCAAAGAGAGCAGAAGGGAGGTAGACCACTCCCGAGGCCAAGGATGCTGACTCAGCGTCTCTGAGGAGAAACCATGAGTGCCCTGGCTGCTGCTCCGCTCCCAAGGTCCTTCAGGACCAGCCTTGGTCCCCACGGCCCTTTCCTGCCCTGAGATTCGCTGACTCACCTATATTCTAGTCTTGGGATGGAATACGCTCTCTGGTCATTGTCTCTTCATGCCCCATTCTTACTGAGAACCAGGCTTTTGAAAGTCAAAAGCCAGGGTGAGTCTTTTTGTCTTTCTTTCTGCAGTTATACTTCTTGAGGACAATCCAGCTCGACGGGATGGGGACAAGAGTGAACAGGAGAAGGAAATAGCCTGAATCATTAATATTTGCTGATAGTTCAAACATATTATCGCAACACAAAGCAACAGGCGTTTCAGAACATGCTTACATCAAAAGCAGAACAGCCTCTGGATTTTGCTACAAAAGTCTCAGGGGAACATTAAGTCCAACCATTCGTTCATTCATATGCTACAGTAGATACTCAGCTATTTTCTTAAGAGAAAATTTTGTCTTCTTTGCAAGGTGACCCCTCTTTGGTCACTACCCTAGAGAGGTAAAGTGCCCATTCTATTGGATAAGTCTTGATTACACTTCTTAATTTTCATAGAAGCCTGTCAATCTGACAGGCTCCCAGGTTGGCTGAAAATGTTGCTTCATAAAGAAGTCTGCAGGGTGAATCCCAACTGTGTGGACACAGCCCCCCTCCCTCCAGAAGAAATCACTTCAGAGGACAGCACTGAAGCTACAGCTCAGGGAGAGGGGTGCATCTGCTCAAAGCACACAGAAGCAAACAAAGAGGGAAGGAGAGAGTGGAGCACATCCTGGCCCACCAACCCCAAGGATGATATTCCTGATCCGAGCAGCCAATGCACAAAGAGGGCCGTGAGGCTGGCCCCATCACGAAACACAATATCCCTCGCTGACTCATAGCACTACAGGGGACAATACTGGAGACACAGTGTGAGAATTGTCCCTGATCTGACCCTACCACATAGGGGTAAATCGCTAAGGGTGTACAACAGAGCAGCAAGGGGAATATGGCAATGGGGTCCCCAAAGAATGCCAAAAATAGACTTGGCAGCCAGGATGTGGTACCCCATCAGAATCAACTAGAAAACTCTCCTAAAGGTCAAGAAACAGACCTGGAACTATTTATA
>NW_022103968.1:67914693-67922239 GCF_000313985.2 Echinops telfairi | reverse complement strand
GCAGCCAGGATGTGGTACCCCATCAGAATCAACTAGAAAACTCTCCTAAAGGTCAAGAAACAGACCTGGAACTATTTATAGGCTTTTCATTTTTTTGTCATTGGTTTTTTGGTTTTTTTGAGGGGGTGCTGTTGAAGCAAGAAAATCTTGCTTCAAATATAATAATAATTATTATTATAGACGTTATTAACTTAGAAAAGGAAAGCTCACAACATAACCACTTTTAGACATTTGATGCCGATTTATACAGATTCTTCTTTTTTATCTTTGTCAGTACATATCAATATACTTCATTCTTCTTAACAAAACCCTACTGCTTCTAGTTAACTTTTTAAACAATACTTTTAAATTCTAAACATAAATTGGCTTACATAGATAAATAACTGCCTTCAAGTTGATTCCAGTTCATAGAAATCTATGTGCCATAGAATGAAAGATAGACTGGTCATTCACAGGCTTTTCAGTTCCTGTGGTGGCTACGGTGCCAATCCGTCTCACCAGGAGTCACCCTCACCCTCTCTGGCCATCTACTTCACCAGACATGATGTCCTCCTCCACAACGAAGTATCCAAAGCAACGTTCTGTTGTAACCAACAAGGGTTTTATTGGCTAATTTTGGGGAACCAGATAAGCAGGCTCTTCTTTCTAGACTTTGTCTGGAAGCTCTGCTAAAACTTGTCTACCATGGGCAAACCTGCTATTTGAAATACTGATGGCATACCTTTCAAAATCATACCAATGAACAAAAACACCACAGTACAATAAGCTGCCAAATGGGTAGTCAAAGGTAGCCTGAGGTGAACTATGAACTATGAACTATGAACTTCTTCTCAACTGCTGACCCCAGGTTCAACACTATTCACTTCCAGAAATTTTCTATATTGATTTTGTTTAATTGCTAAACTTTCATTACAAATAGGATCATTCTATAGATACTGTTCTGCAACTTACTTTTTTAACTTTATAATGTGTCTTATACAGATTTTTCCTAACAGCATACAAGCCTTACCCCTGTTAATGGCTTGTATATATCTAGAGATGTATCTCTATATAATTCTCCAATATGTGGAACACCTGAATTCCAGGTCTTTGTCTGAGATGGTCACCTTAAACTGTCTGTCCAGTCTCCAATAAAGATTAAAGATAGGTCTAAAAGAAATACTTCACTTAAAGAAGAATTTGAAGATCAGGTTGGAGTTAGTCCTTGCACTCTCCCAGTAATCTAGGTTTAATCCCTGAGTGAAGCCATCCCTCAGAGAATGGCATGTTTGAGACTTATCTCCTGGGCCTCTCATGGGCCTGGCGTCCAGTGCAGGAGGCTTCACCAGCCTGCCTCTGCATTAACTGCGAAGCTGCCAGAGAAGTCATGGACCACACTAAAGCAGAACCCCGCAAGTGAGCTCATGCCAAAAAAGTCTTATTCCTTTTAAAGAGCTGGTCTGCTTTTCCTTTATGAACCATGTCACATTTATAAGGAATAGCATTTCTTTTTCCTTCTTTAGCTTAGGCTTCCAGGAATCTCAGCGTCAAATTTTAGTAGTGGCAGAAGCCTTTGTACACATAGCAGCTTTCTACTTTTTCTTTACATATTATCTATCTAGTCTTATATTTCCCCAAAATTCTTAACTGTTCTTCCTCTTAATTCTTATTCTGACTTAAAAATAAAAAACTTTGGACTTTTCCCATTTTGTAGGAGAGAGTTGGGACTTGGGGCCCAAATCCTTTGAGCTGCCTGGGATACCTTGAAATGTGGTGTGGGGACAGCGGGATCTTCAGGCATCATTTCTTCAATGCCAGATTTGAGGGCCTGCTCACGGCCCTCCAAAATGGCTCACCGCTCCTGGGATCAGGTGGGAGCCTGGCAGGACCAAGGTAGAACTTGTAATGCTTGCCGAATCAGAGTCAGGAAGGGTCTCCGATTTTCAACTAAATCGGGGGAGATGATGCCAGTCTTCTGGCCCAGTGGGGTAGATGCTGTCCTGTCACCCCAAGTGAAGAATGGCTATGATAAAATAATAACCAGGAACAGTAGGTGACCCAGTTTAAACAAAGGGACGGGGATTGATGCTCAATATCTGCTGCATGCTTTGTGGACCCTTTGGCTACAACATTATACATTACATGCAAATCACAGCACAAACTTAAGGCCGCTTTTCACGTCAACTGGCTTCTTTGAGCCTATATGTTACATTTTACAGATCTTGGACAGTAACATTTTTCTTTTTAGTGTGAAGTTGCTCAAGGTTCATCTGAGACTTTTAAATTGCTGCTTTCAGAGAAATAACAATGTAAAATGACACGGTGATGTATGGCCCCGTCTTGCAGAGCGGGGCTGCAGCCGCCTCAAACGCCACCCAGCCTCTGGGAATGAAGCAGTCTCCGGAGTGCCATTGTGCAATTGTTCTAACTGGATCATTTTTAATTAGTTGCAATTAATTTCAAGTGACAGCGTCCTGCAATATCAAGTCAGAGAATCCCTGGTGCGTGGGTGGGGCTGTTAGGAACAGACGGCTGGTGAGGGAGAAGTCAGAAGGAGGCCCTCATCACAGGGCGTTTACCGACAACACGGTTTTGTGGGCCTGGGATCGAGGGTGAGATGTGGGACTGCTTTCCTGAACTGATGGAGGAAACTTCTTCCTGAATCAAATGTTCTGCCGCGTTCTGGGTGGTGTGCGGACCCTCCTGGGTGGACACTTATTACAATATGCACAGCTGGTCCTTTTGGAGCTCAAGTGTGTCCTGGCAATTAATTATCTCATTGCAGAAACACTCAGTGGTTCTGCCAAATAAGCCCTGCCTTTGTTTGGGTTTCCCCAGCAGCAGGCCCTGAGATGAAGATGTAGGTGAGTAGTCTATTTGGGACGCGATTCCAGGAATCAGGAAAGGAAGGAAAACATTAAGAGGTGTGCTATTAAACAAGTGTAGCATTATGGGCACCTGAAGCTCCTTCCCACTGAAAGCCTCTAGGAGACAGTGCATACGGCTCACATCTTACAGTTGCCCCAGCCATAGAAGGAGGGGGCTAAGAGATTCATAACCATGATCCTCAGTTAAAGCACTCCTTGCTGCAGAAAGCTCTCAGGCAGAAAAGCAGATGTTGGCAGCTGGAGGTCAGACTTAGAGCAGCAATGGCATAAGGCAGTGGTTCTCAACTTGTGGGTCGCGACCCCTTTGGGGATCGAATGACCCTTTCACAGGGGTCAACTAAGACCATCGGAAAACACATATTTCTGATGGTCTTGGGAACCGAGACCCCGCTCCTCTAGCCGTCTCCAGGCGGGTCCGCCCACATGCAGACACACCCACATACGAGTACCCAGCATGACGACTGTTGCCCATGCTACACCATGCTTCCAGACAAAATTTCATTTATTTGTCATTAGAAATAAATATATTTTTACTGTCATTTTATTGAGGGCTCATACTACTCTTATCACAATCCATACATACACCAATTGTGTCAACCACATTTGTACATTCGTTGCCCTCATCATTCTCAAAAGATTTTCATTCCACTTAAGCCCCTGGCATCAGCTCCTCATTTTTCTCACTCCGTCCCCACTCCCACCTCCCTCATGAAAATTTGATAATTTATAAACTATTTTGTCATAACTTACACTGTCCAACGTCTCCCTTCACCCACTTTTCTGTTGTCTGTCCCCCAGGGAGGAGGCTATATGTAGATCCCTGTAATCGGTTCCCCCTTCCTACCCCACCCTCCGTCCACCACCACCACTCCCCCAGTATCACCACTCTCACCACTGGTCCTGAAGGGATCATCCATCCTGGGTTCCCTGTGTTTCCAGTTGCTATCTGTACCAGTGTACATCCTCTGGTCTAGCTGGATTTGTAAGGTAGAATTGGGATCATGATAGTGGGAGGGGGCGGGGGTGAGAGGAAGCATTTAGGAAGTAGAGGAAAGTTGTATGAGAAATAAATATTTCACAATATATAATTACATATTGCTTTGTGATTAATCACTATGCTTTCATTATGTTCAATTGGTAACAATGAAAATACATCCTCATATCAGATAGTTACATGATGATTCATAACAGTAGCAAAATTACAGTTAGAAGTAGCAATGAAAATAATGTTATGGGTGGGGGTCACCACAACATGAGGAACAGTATTAAAGGGTGACAGCATTAGGAAAGTTGAGAACTATCGGTATAAGGCAAGGGGATGTGGATGGGCATTAACAGTGTCTGTTTGTAGTGGAAGGAGGGTGAGGTGGAAAGGGGGAACCGATTACAGGGATCTACATATGACTCCTCCCTGGGGGACAGACAACAGAAAAGTGGATGAAGGGAGACGTCGGACAGTGTAAGATATGACAAAACAATAATTTATAAATTATCAAGGGTTCATGACGGAGGGGGGAACGGGGAGGGAGGGGGAAAATGAGGAGCTGATGCCAGGGGTTAAAGTGGAGACCAAATGTTTTGAGAATGATGAGGGCAACGAATGTACAAATGTGGTTGACACAATGGATGGATGTATGGATTGTGATCAGAGTTGCATGAGCCCCCAATAAAATGATTTAAACAAACAAACAAACAACCAGTATCTGTTGTAACCTCTAGGCCCCTCCCACTTCTAAAGTCCTTCACTTTGCGTAGTGTTCCTCTGCTATCCTTCTGAGGCATTTGCTTATGGAGAAACACAAACCAAGAAGTTAAATGGAGAGGCTCATGCAGGCTAAAAGAGCCAGGCAAGAGAGAGCTAAGAAGTCAGGTTGCCTGCTTCTCAGTCACTTCCCCCCCACCCCCACCCCCTCCCCGCCACACCCCTATATGGGTCAGGCTAGTGTGAGCTGATTGGATGTCTTCCTTTTCCAGTCTGTGCTAACATTTCCTCTCGGGGTCCCTAGCAGACATCACTAATGGATCTTAGAATCCAGATGGAGATGCAGAATCTTTTTAAATAGGATGCTGCCAGCAGTTACACAAGGAACAAGCTTTATTTGCTGTCCCTGGCCTAGCGAATGTATTCTTCCTGTACACAAAGTTCTCTAAAATGTTTTGGGAGGCACAGCTTATAAAGCGATATAGTCACTCCTTGTACCCTATCTAGATGAATTTTGAGTCCAGGGAGTTAATTTCCACTTAAAATTCCCTTACTACTCTAAAGAGTGCATTTAGAACCAGGACCGGGGCACTTGAACTCCCTACCCTGGCCTCTTTGGGAAGGGGGAGTGCATATCCCACCCCAACTTATCTCTTAGTTCTCAAAGCTACCCTTCATAGGTTAATTGGTAGAAAGAGACTGGGACTAAGAAAGTTGAGCCCCTTTCTCAGGACTATAACAACTACAATGCACATATTGATCTCTTACTATATGCCATATGCTGTTCTAAGCAACTTCATATCCCATATTAACTCACTTCATTTTCATAACCTGGTAAAGTAATAGTATCTCCAGTCTATGAAGGAGGGGAGGACACTGAGGCACAGAGAGAATGAGTAACTTGCTTAAGGTCACCCAGCTACAAAATGGTAAGTTAGGACAGGGAGTTTAAGCCCACAACCAGTAATGAATGCAACTACACTAAACATCCTGACTCCTCTATCCTATTAGACTTTGTTTCCTGTTTTCTCTAAACTAACAGACACACACACAGACACGGAGACATCCTTTTTCCAAAAATCTAGCATGGATCCATCCTGCTTCTCTTTTTCTCTCTCTGGGAATGGAAGTGGGTCTTTGTATCCACTAATGGAATCTCCTTGAAGTAACCGGAGACCCTCCCCCATCCCCCCACAATCACTGCCTGCTCTTAGGGTACAAAGACTGCATTGGGAATGTGTGGGTGCGTCCCTGGATTTATAGCAAATGTGGGATCTATCTCCAGAGGAGCCAAATGCCTCAACTCTTCCTGGTGCTATCAGCCATTAACCTATGGAAACACTGCTTCCCCTGCTTAGGCAAACTTCACATTTGAAAAGGATGCGTCTTTCACCACACTCCATGGCTTGGTTTTGTCAGCCCTTTATGTATATTGTCCACAGATTGTCAATGAGTTGTTTTTAAATGGTGCCTGGTTTGGGGGTGGCTTATTTATTTTTCCATGATTTCTTTCTAATTAATCTTTACTTTGATGAGACTGTGAAATTTCGGCTCTAGAGTCTTGGGGTTTCCTTGTGTCCCCATCTCTTCCAAGCCAGCAAGCCAAGTTAGTGCTCTTTTCTCCCGGGTCCGTTCAGGAGAGTAAAAGGAACCACCTGTGACTGTCCTGAAGGAGCTTATGAGCATATTGGTTCAAAATTCATATTTGGTTGTGAGATAATCATTTTTAAGTGAAAAATAGGTAGAACAAAGTGTTTCGTTTCAGGAAAGAAGATAAGCAACCTTCAGGCAGATGAGGGCTCTGTACGGTGAGGGGCAGTATGGTTGTTTAATGAGGCTTCCTGGAGAAGTTGTTGAAGATGGAATTCTCTAGGTTGAGGCTCTTAACCTATCAGACCCAAAGCCTCATTTTATTGCCAAGTTTGTCATGCCCCATTTACTATCTCAGAATGGAAAGCAGAGATCATTTAGCCAGTCTATCCACATAATTTCAGAGGGCAAAAATCAATATATTGACCTCACTGTAATATAAAAGAGAAATCAAAAGGAAGTAAGCTCTAATAAAATAATACATATTTCAACATGTAAATGCTCATGAACAATGAAGAAGTCAAATGATTGCACCTAAACATAAAACCACTCACTGGCACAGATATCAATGCCATCTGCCATGGGGTTGGTTATGGGTGATATAGGGGCTGAGAGTGGTAGACACAAATGAGCAGCCGTTTCTGAAAGGATGAACAACACTTGGTAAAGCTCTGTGTAGAACAGAGGATCATTTATCCCTCAATACCATAGGGGTTACCTTCCTAGAAAATTCCATCTGTAATACAGCGATGCAAAAAATACTCTGTGGATAGACATAAAACAGAACTCGGCTAGACTCAAAGCATTATAAACAGGTTTTTTCATCTTTACAACCGTCAAGTCTAGGACTTCCCAACGATTAGTGCGCATGTTGCTTTCTGTAGATTTTGAAAACATAATCTTTATCTAATGTATCATTGCCATTGCCCGTCCCCCCAATCTCTAGTTCTCTTTTGAAGAAGTCTTTCAATGTACATAATTATCATATGTTTAGGTCTCACTCCTCCTCTCTAGTGGGATGTTCTTCATTATGTTTGGTAGTTTGTTTATGGCTTGCATTAGGATGCTTAAGTTTGTCCCTATTTTTACCTTGATGATCTTTATAGTTCTAGGGTTAGATTGATAGGTATGTTTAATTGCTGCTATTTTGCTGTATGTTTTTTATAGTTGGTTTCTTAGCTCGTCATAATTATGTGTGCTGATTTCATTTTGCTTGTGGGTTTTCTTATCTTTTTTCTTCTTCTTTGCTTTTATCTTACTGTTTAGTACGCTTTTATGTTTGTCCTCTTTTAAAAAAAATAATTTTATTGGGGGCTCATACAACTCTTATCACAGTCCATACATACATCCATTGTATCAACCACATTTGTACATTCATTGCCCTCAT
>NW_022103968.1:67910946-67913785 GCF_000313985.2 Echinops telfairi | reverse complement strand
TAGATCTATTTCCCCATCATCATATATAAATATATTTACATATGTACATGCCTGTATTTAGACCTCTATAAATGCCCTTTGCCTCCTAGCTCTTTCTTCTATTTCCTTTTACTTTCCTCTTGTCCCACTATCATGCTCAACCTTAATTTGGGTTTCAGTAATTCCTCTCAGTTACATTGCCCTTGATCAACCCCTACCAAGCACCTCACACCCTCCTTGCCATTAATTTTGGATCAATTGTTGTTCTCTTGTCCCTGGGTTGGTCACCACCACCTCCTTTCCCCCGCCTCCCCCTCTCCCATGTTCCCCCAGAACCATCGGTCCTCTTGTTTGTCCTCCAGACTATTCATCCAGCCTATCTTATCTCGATAGACCTGCAGAGATAGCAATATGCACCAAAAAAATGAGACACGGCAAGAGAAAGCAACAAAAGAAAACACAATGACAACACCAACAAAAAAGAATGACCAAAATAAATAAATAAATAATTTTTAAAAAGAAAAACCTGTAAATATTTCAAGGTTTTTTTGTTGACCTCTAAGAGTGTCCTCCAGTCAAGTCCTAGGGGGTGCCACACCTTAGCCCCAAGTCTATCCTTCCCTGTTCTGCTCCCCCTGCTGTTATGCCTCACACCCTTATTTTTTTGCCTCCGTGTGTTAGGGTCAGACCAGGACAATCCTGGCACTGAATCTCCAGTGTTGTCCCCCATAGGGCCATGGGTCAGTGAGGGATGTTGTCTCTCACAATGGGACCAGCCATATGGTCCACTCTGTGCATTGGCTGTTCTGAGAAGGGATATCATCCTGCAGGCTTGCTGGTTTTCCTCTTTTTCATTCTGTTGAGGTTTTACTAATTTTTTTAAGTTAGTTTGCTTTTCATTATTTTCTTTCCATATTTAAGACATTTTTTCTCTTTTGTGAACTATTCTATTTTTTCTCCATTTGACTATTTTTTATCTACTCAATCCATTCTATTACTTTACTGTTTTCTTCATTGTAGTATGCTATCTCTAGTTCTCTATTTTGAATCTTGTAATTTTGTTCCACTTTATATATTACTTGAATGAGCTGATTTCTCTATAATGGTGTCTTGGATGTTAAATTTATGTTACTGTTTGCTGTTGTCAATAATTTGTCCAAAGAAATCCTTTTAGTATTTTGTGTAAGGTTGAAGGTTGTTCTTGTTTTCACGAATTCATTGTCTGAAAATGCAACTATTTCTCCCTAGTATTGGGGGGATAGTTTTGCTGGATAGAAGATTCTTGGTTGGCAAAACCTTCTTTCAAGGTTTCGCATGTACTGTTCCATAAAGTTGTTCCATCTCAGTCTCCTTCTTGCCTGAGTGGTTTCTTGAAGAACTTGAGTCTGTTCTTATTAATTCACCTTTATGGATGATTCTTCTTTTTCCTGAGTTGCTCTGCTCTTAGGATTCTTTCCTTTTCTTTGATTTAGAGAGTTTGACTATGACGTGTCATGCTGATTGTGTTTTGGGGTCATATCTATTTGGGATTCTTTCAGCTCCTTAAATGGTCATTTTCTGTTCTGTCATAATATTAGGGAAATTTTCTTCTAGTATTTCTTTCTTTCTTTCCTCTCGTTTGAAATTCTAGTTGTATTTCAAGTTCTTTACAAAACAAGGCCCTAAGAACTACAGGTCAAGTATGTCCCTGAGGTTGGTCCACTGCTTACAAAGTTCTTGGAGAACCTTATTCACCTACACTAAATACCAGGACAGAAGAAGTGGTATTGCATAACTCTCTCCTCAATGTCAACTAAAAGTCTTTGGCTGAGTTCAGGGGAAGTGGTGGCCATGTGGAAACCACTAGAATTACTCCTTGAGATATGAGAGGTGCCTGTCATGCACACTACCCACTGTCTGTTTCCCTCCAGTTTATGAAGACTGTAAAAATTAATCTCATTGACGATACATGATGATCATTCAGAAAACAGAAAATACAAGTCTCCAACAATGCATTGTGCTTTCAGGTATTCTCAGTCCAGCTTAGCAGCTGGGTGGGTTGTTTGATGCATTCACCATAATATCCTGGAGAAAGCCCACTTTGTTCTTGGTAGCACGATGGGTCACTGAGAAATGTAAAGGATTCAAGAGCTGTGAAGTCACTTGAAAATACTCCCTTTGGAAGGGAATTTCATGAATGAGATCTCCCAAGTGAATGACACCAAACTTCCCAGGTGCTCTTCAATCATTTTATTGTCTGTTGGTGAGATGGTCTTATTATTGACTTTAGCTTATCCATATTTCAGGATGAGTTCCTGGAAAGACTTCAGATTTAGAAATCCCCACATCGCATAAGGTTTCACCATATGCAGCAATTTTAGGGTCACCGACTCTTTGACAAAGACACTACTGAAAATCATCTTTAGATAAAATTTGGGGATGATCTTCTATACCAGAAAACGCATCTTACTGAGCTTTTAGGTGTGGCCTCTGTGATTGCCAAGAGTTATTGGCTAATGACCAAAATAGTTGTCATGAAGGGAGGGAAAAGATAATGTCCAAGAAGTTTTTCCTGCCCACACCAACACATATTTGCTGCAGTTGAATATTACATCAGAGCCCAGGGTCAAGGGAATCAGTGTATGAGCTGCATATGGTAAAATTCCAGGGCTTTTTCAACTCTTGGGCTGAAGGAAGTTAATAAACTTCAGGCTCTTTTACACTAATTTTCCCTATGCAGATTCAATCAGCTTAGCCCTCCCCTAGCATAGTTTAATCTCCACCTCACCACACCCCCGGTGCAAGCTCACCTCACCAGGTGAGGAATGAGTTAAGAAAATAGAGTCACTCTGCATGATACTCACCTTCCTGACACAATCAC
>NW_022103968.1:67908838-67910235 GCF_000313985.2 Echinops telfairi | reverse complement strand
GTCTTGTGGAAGTGTCTCAGCACTGGCTTGGCTATCCATGTGGCTCCTCCAGCTCTAGGACTCTAGATGCCATCAGCATAGCTTCTTGTGACTTGTCAACAGAATGTGAAGCAGAGAGAGTATGTGTCCCACCTTCAGGGAGAAAGACATGAGTTCCCAGAATTTTCATGAGAAAACCATGCCCACACAGAGGCATCATTGGCTATGACCTGATTGACAGGCTAGACTCCATCCTTTCACTCAAGTTGACAGGAGATTATGTAACTTTCACCTTCTTTTTAGACTTGCATATGTTCATTTGCATAATTGAGAACTTAGATACATGGAAGCCAAGGTAGATAACCCTTAAGAAACAGTAATGAGAGTAATGATTCTCTGAGGGTGTAGGAAGGGGGAAGGGAGGGGATAAGGGAGAGCTGATAGCAATGATGACTGTATAACCCCACTTGAGGGGAGCTAATGACAGAATTGCAGGTGAACAGATACATTGGATGGTGTTAGATATGACAAATAATAATAATGTAATAAGGGTTCTTGGGGAGTAGGATAAGGGAGGGAGGGGATAAAGGGGAGCCGATATCAAAGAGTTCAAAAGGAAACAAAATGCTTTGAAACTGGTGGTGGTAGCAGTTGTAAAATTATGCTTCATCTAACTGAATTATGGATTGTTATAATATCTGTAAGAGCTCCCAATAAAATGACTTTTAAAAAAAGTAATGTAACTGTCCTCTGAAGGTTTAGATTGAGTCTTGGGGCTCAGGTGAGTGTGGGGAGAGGGTGTCCTATGTCCTTTCTCCCAGTGATATAGTCTGGAGTGCTGGAGAGGGGGTGTCTTGTGACATTTTGTTGAGACAGCCAAAACTCCACAGCTTTTTTAGGTATTCCTATGCAAGCTTCCTCTCTCTGAATTGCCAGGCTGTGGCTGTTCAGGCTTCTGCTCTACCAAGGAGGTTCACAACTCGGGTTTTGTACTCTTCTCGGCTTTTTGGAGGTCTTGATGGGAGAGGATATTACAGAGCATCTGATTACAAAACAATGGTTTTGTTTGTTTGTTTGTTTGTTTTTTAGGTTCCCTCCATACTTTTTGTCCCAGTTTCATTTGGCTGACTCTTTTCACATATCCCATATCCTCCCCCTACAACTGCTCTTGGACTCTACTTTATTCACAAATAACAACAACAAAATAAATAACATTTAGAAGAAGAAAAAAGAATGTAATCAAAGTCACTGAACAATTTGCGTAGAAAATACTGAATGAGAACCTAAACTGTTTTGTAAACCTTCACTGAAAACGTTTCTTTAAAAAAAAAATTCCAGTTGCTGTAGAGTCGATTTTGACTCCTCTGTTGAAGAGGAACTGTACTTCATAGGGTTTTCAGTGGCTGAATTTTTTTTAA
>NW_022103968.1:67886876-67907459 GCF_000313985.2 Echinops telfairi | reverse complement strand
TAGTTCCTCGTGGTTGCCTTGACCGTGGTCACTCCCTACCAGTCCTCCCGTCCCCTCCCTACCGTTGGTTTTGAACCATTTGTTGTTCCCTGTCCCTAGGTTGACCAACCCTCCTCCCTTCCCCTACCTCCTACACTCCCATGTCCCTCCGGGGCCAAGTGGCTGAATTTTTGGAAGTAGATTGCCAGACTTCAGCCACTTCGTGGCAGAAAGATGACACTGTGCTCCCATCAAGACTGACAATCTCAGGAAACCATGAAGGTCATTCCACCCTGGCTTAAAAAGTTACTATGAGTTGAAATTAACTCAATGGCAGTGAGTTTTACTGAGGCACCTCTAAGTAGCCTCAAACTTTCAATCTTTCAGTTTGCATCCAAGCTCATTAACCTTTGTGACACCCAAAACTCCTTTAATTATATAGACTGTAGAAATTTTATTTTTTATTCTGAAGTTATCAGTAGCTTATTTTTTAAATTATGTTTTGTTAGTTTTTTTAAAAATTATTGTGAATTGGGTGAAGGTTTACAAAGCAAACCAACTTTCCGCTCAACCACTCATACACATTTTGTTTCAACTCATTGATTGCAGTTTCCACAATGTCACACAGTTGATCTTACCTTCTCCCTGCCTTTCCTATTTCTATTCATCCTCCTTTCCTAACTCTTCTAAACTTTGTCCTTGGGTAAATGCTGCCCTTTTCATCCCAAATGCTTGGTTCTTCTAAGATATTATTGCTCCTCTTTTATACCTGTCTATTGAAAATTGAGCATTGGAGGCAACTTCCGTTTCAGACTTAGGGTGAATAAGGGCCATAGTCTTGAGGGTCCCACCAGCTTCTATTCAAGCAGTAACTTGATTGGTTTATTTAGATTTTGTTCCACAATTAGCGCTGAGTCTATCCAGGACCTTCTAACAGGATCCTTTTCAGAACTGTTGTGAGTGATAACCAAGCACCATCTAGTTCTTCTGGTCTCAAGGTCATGGAAACTGATGTGTTCACATGGTCCAGTGGATTAACTATTTCCACGTGTCTTTGAGACAAGAAATTTTCTTGGTGAAAAAGCAACAACAACCTAATAACAACCTACATGCCCACCAATAGGGGAATGATGTGACAATTCTATAGGAGTCATGGTGGGGTAGTCGGTTACACCTTAGGCTACCAATTGCAAAGTCAGTAGTTCAAAAGCAGCTATTCCATGGGAGAAAGATGAACCTTTGTACTCCCATAAAGATTTACCATCTACACTGTCCTATAGGGTCACTATGAGTTGAAACAGATTCAATGGCAGCGAAATCAATTCTATGGAATACTATGCAACTTAAAAATGAATAAATTAACTCTATATAAATCCATTTGTTTTCCAGGGTTATGAGAAAGTTTATAAAACTCTGGGTGGGAAAAAAAACCCAAAAGAAAGAAAGAAAGAAAAACCTGTATAGTCTAATTTTTAAAATATAAAGCAAACAAACACATTATCTTTGTGTATATGAGTATAGTTTATATATGCATGATAAGCCCTGAGTAAAGGTTAGAAGTTATACTCCAGGACCTGAGGGCACCATTCAGCAATTCCCTGGTTAAATTAGGTCGTAGGTCTACATTACTATTATTTGTTTTCATTTCAGGTTGTCAATCTTATTTAATATCTCTGAGCTGCCTCCTGATTTTAACAAGGCTTATCTTAATCTTATTTAATATCTCTGAGCTGCCTCCTGATCTTAACAAGACTTAGAATACAACTCACAATATATTTTTGTTATTAGTTTAGGTTATATTATAATAGGGAGAATTTATTCAGCATGTGGTCTTATCCTATGCTAGGAGCTTCTCCCCATACTTCCCTATCTCCATTGTCATCTCAGCAAGGATGGGGAAGGGAGATGAGATGAGACCTACAGAGTCTGTACAGGGGCTTTAGAGAACACTGACCAGTTTTCCCTTCTGCTTACCTGGTTTTCTCTCTGGAGAGATATACCACATTTGCCTGTTATTGGGTATTCAGCCCCTCTTTTAAGAGGTCCCACCTGCCCTGCGACCTCAACATTTCCAGCTGTACCAAGGGTTTGACCACAGGCCATGCCATTACTAGTAAAAACTGATGAGGTAAATTGGTGTCTTCCCCTACAGATCCCACACAAGCAGGTGTTTGAACTAATCCTCACTCATGGACACAGAGTGGTGGGGCACATAGGTGAGACAGAGCAAAATATTTACGTCAAACCTTGAGCTCTCTTTTGCTGCCTCCTTGGCTGTCTCTACCTGCTGTGTAATGACTTGCCTTTGATCTTTGACAGGCCTTCCCTACAGATCAGAAGCTGCCAGTGAGCAGACATAGCAATATTGCATAGAAGATTTTTATAGTTAGATGTCCAGGCCCAATTCTGGGAAAATTTGACTGGGCAAATATCAGTGGGTCCTGGATGTCTATCTCTCTGAATGAGACCAACATGGGAGAGCATGTTGTCTTAGTCTTTGAGCAGATAAGCCTGATATTTCCCTGGCCATGGCTTTGAGCAAAAGAGGTAGAATCTGGATGTAGGTGGAGGCCACTGCTAGTCTTATGACTGAGTTTCTTGAAAGGATGGCTCATGATCCAACTAGGGGTTACTGCTCTCAAGAACAGGCCCACGATTGTTCCAACCAAGGAGCCACAGTACTGTCCCCAAAGTACCTACCTGCTCAGCTCCCACTCTGGCCTCTCTCAATGACCAGGGACCTAGAATGGCTAGCCCTGGGCTACCAGATTTCTATAGAATTCCTTATTAAGCATGGACGTGTGTGTGTGTGTGTGTGTGTGTGTGTGTATAATTTGTATATTTTCCCTGCTGCCATTGTCTAGTAGGGAACAAGATACTTATATCTTTCTTTGTAGCCACATCCCCTCACAGTTGAGGAGTGGGGATATACTTGCCCAAGACTGGGCTGGGGGACTGGCCTGGGGGATGAAAGTGGGAAAGGAGTTAAAGAGGGAAGACTCAGGTTTCTTTATTATTATTTCTGAATAAGATCAGGTAGAGAGGCAGGAGAGGTGGCCCCCTGCTTCCAGCTTAATCTGTGCACTGTTCCCCCAGCCCCACAGAGGACCCGATTGTAATGTCTTCTGATGGGACAAATTGGTGAACACAACTATTAGCTGGGTGACATCAAAAGGCATTAATCTCTGGTTCCCAAGCAAGACCAGCACCACATTAGTGCCTCGCACCCAGTCATTATTAAGACTTTAGCCCAAGGGTGTAATAAATGTTTTATGGCATGCAAACCAAGGTAATGGAATGCAAATCCCATAATACAGCCATACATTTATTTTCTAATGGCGCAAATGATGATATATTTTATCTGAGAAGAGCTGCTGATAGGGTCTGTTTAGGTATGTGAAATTAGGGACCCAACCAAAAGGTGAGTGGGTAGCCCAGTTTAATTAGGGTTTTGGTTGAGTAAGTGAAAGTGGGGACTGAGGTGGGAGTTCCTAGAAATGGTCAAGCTTTCTTGCACACAAACCTTTTGGACATGCACATCACTCTTGCTCTCACATCCCCAGGTACCCCCCCCTTTGGGGCATATATACTGAACATTCTGCAGCTTAATTACATCCCTGTGTAGAGTGCCCCCCGCCCACCTCCCTGGAGCTCAGGCCCCACCCGGAGCTGCATACCAATAAGCTACTCAGCTCATATTGGTTTTCCAAAAATATGGTTGTATTAAGTTGTGAAATGTTAATAGAACCAAGGAGTGCAGGGATATTTATTCAGTGGAGTTAAGGTCTAGCATTGGTGCTGTTTTTATTAACAGGCAAACATTGTTCAGTAGCAGCCCTGAGGCTGGTGGAGAGCCCAAGCTGGCTACCTGCAGGCTGCCGCCTTGGAAAGGCTTTGTGAACTGAGTCCCCCAGGGCTTTCTGATTGTAGTTTTTTCAGAGAGAACTTTCTGATTTTCTGGGTTTTCTAAAAAAACATGGGCTGCCTTTTGCTGTCAACAGGCTGCTTTACTCTCAAGAACCAGGCTGATGTCTTTTCTTTTGCCCCAAGTCCCCACCTTACACAAGCATAACATACCTAACTGGTAGAAGATCATGGGCCTGATGCTGATGAATAACAATCTGATCTTTACCTGATTTTATTAGGACATCAAGAAGTTTAAGACCTGTCCCTGACTTTGAGTTATTGATGATCCATTTGGGGGAGAAATTGCTAGGAGTTATATGATTTGAGGATCATTTAATTGGTGTATCTGAAGGGTAAGATTTCTCAGAGAGATTAAAAAGTATCTATTGAAACAAGAGGCTAAGTGGAAAGCTACTGTGCAACAGGGATCTTAAAGGACAGGTTGCTGAAGGATGAAAGTCTTGTAGTCACCTTAACTGAAGAAGCAAGAGTAGATTCTCCCCACCTGAAAGCTCATAGTGAATGTAGAATCACATAGTCTTGTAAGTGTCTTGAAAACAGTGATTGACAGAAGGCAGGAACTAACTCTTGAATGAGCACCCCAATAGTACTTTTGCTTTTCTAAGATGCCCACTTTTATAGAATAATATTAGCAGCAATAATAATTAAGTGAAAGTTTATATCAGATACTGTGCTAAGCAATTAATTATCTCATTGAATCTCAAAATGACCCTCAGAAGAAAGTATCTTTGTAATCCCCCTCGAAGAATAATGGTAAGGAAGCTATGTCTCATAGTAGGAATTATCTACATTAGAGGTAGGAGTGTAACCTTATCTTTTGCCTCCAGAGTCCATCCTATATTGTAGGCCCCTCCAAATCAAAGCAACAAAGATCAGAAGGCTAAAGACACAGTCAGTTGTCTCAGTGGAGGAAGAGCCTCTGTACCACAAAGAGCAGCTCCTGGTGTGCATGTGTTATCGCAGAGGGAGTCTCCCCAGGCCCAAGAGTCCCTCTAACTACCTTTAACTAGGTTATGCCCAGAAAGAATACCATCTCATCCAAAGATAAGTCAAATCATGATTGAATACAACTAGATAATGTTACCAATAAGTATGATCTCCCAAATGAATTCTGAGGCTTCCCTAATTTGAAGCTTCTTCATTGATTAGGTTTATCTTTGTCTGAACCTCTTCTACAACATGGATGGCCATAGGCCAGTTGATCTTGAAGATACTTATGCTAGGATGAGTTTCTTTGGAGATCTGCTGTGGCTTGACCTGGAAAGGCGCTGGTTAAGGTATCTATGGAACATTATCATCTAAGGCACAAGGGATAGTTTAATCCTGCATGAAGGAAAGTGGTGATCAGCTGTGAATCATGTAGGATAAATTTGGGGATAAATAGAGATAGACCCCCAGCAACCTAAATAGGACCAAGACTAAGGTGAAGTTAGAGGCATCTAAAGTACAAATGTAAGGAGGCACTCACTCTCAGGATGACACAAATGCCAGCCTTAGAAATACATGTCTCCCACCATTGGAGCCTCGTGCTGATGGTCTCCCTCATCCAAATGATTTGTCTTTGTCTTTCCTTGGTCCTATTAAGATTTAATAAATGGATATCTATAAAACTTTAAGCATTCCTTTAAATTTTGTGTCCCAGAGTTCTGGTAAGATGGCGCCCAGGTAAGCAGCCCACATTGGGAGCTCCCATGGCAATCAGTGAACCTGGTGTCTAGGAGGATGAGCGGGGGGATGTGGGTAAGTGAAAAGACTGCCAAAACAACCCACAGTACTTCCTCAGTCCGGGAGGTGACCTTCTCCCCCATCTAGCCTCACACTGGAACCTGCGGGGATCTGGAACCTGGTTCTAGGGATTCCCCAGCCTGCACCGCCATGCTACTTTAGACCCCATCATGGCCACCAATTGCCAGTCACCACCCTCTCAGCCTGATCGCCACACCCAGAGTTAGCCAGCTGGCCTACCAAGTCCACCACTATTGTGGCTGGACCCCCCAGATGGCAACTGTCCACTCACAAAACTCTCCACTGTGAGCTGCTCCCTTCCTCCTGAAGCTCCCTTCTCCCCATGTGGCAGCAGGTCCCACTGCTGAGCTCAGGTCTCTCTCACCACCCACCCGCAGAGCCAGTGGCCAAGGCTAGACCCTGTCCACAGTCCACCTGCAGTAAGTTTAGTCACCTGTAGCTGTGGCGGTTCTCCCCAGCATTGTCTGGCACCCCCACCCCTGCAACAGCAGCAGCAGCACTTCCCACTACCACAAGGCACATTTGTCCACAGCTGCAGCAGCTTTGCCCACCATTTCCCAGCACCCCATCCTGTGACAGTGGGGTTTTTCTACTGTCATCTGGCACCCCTTCCTGTGGTAGCAGGGCCTTTCCCACCTTTGCCCAGCACCTCCACCCACAACAGTGAATCTTTGCCTGTGGTGCCCAGCACCTCCATCAGCAGCAGTGAGACTTTCCCCACCTTCACCCACCACCCCTTCTCATGGCAGGGGACTTCTTCCACCATTATCTGGCACCCCCATGCACAGAGCTACACTCCCTTCCTGCAACCATCCCACCTGTGTGCCTTGAGAGGGCCACCAGACCTGCCCTCCAAATAGGAAATCCCAGTTGACTAAGGAGAGTAAAACCCTAGTGAGATAAAAAAGTAACCTGACCCACCAGTGAAGTTGGCTATAGGCAGCCCACAGAACCATCCATACTAGCCTCACTAAGAGAGATCCCAAGACTCTTTGACTCCCCAGAATATGATGCCAAGCTTCTCAAAAACAACATCCAGACAGCAACCACCCACAACAACCTCAACAACAACAACAACAAAAACCCGAGGAGAAATAAAACTTGTTGTCAGAGGAAGTCTTGAATATAGTTAAGTGCATAGAACAAGCAGAAGTTGAGCTGCAACAAAAAGAAATCTACAGAATGCTGCTTGGAGTCATACAGGATATGAGGGAAGCATTACAGAAAAAGGATGAAATGAGAGAGGAGATAAAGGCCATGCACCAAAGGGAAATACAAGAGTTAAGGGTTCCACATCAAAAGGAAATACAAGAGTTAAGGGACAAGGTAACAAAAGCAAATAACAAGCTAACTGGTTTCACCAACAGACTATAAGATGCTGAAAATCATACCAGTGACCTTGAGGATAACCAGACAGACTTCAACAAATGGGAAAGACAGTCGAACAAGATTATCAAAGAAGCTGAAGAAAACCTGAAAACAATGTTGAATGCTATGAAGAGGAAAAACATCAGAATAATTGGACTACCAGACAAGACACAGCAAAGAAGTCAACAGTGAAAATAGTGAGGGAATTCCTTAAGAAAAACTTCCCCAGCTTAATGAATGAGAATCAGGTGAACATCCAGGAAGCAGAGAGGACACCAGCACTGAATCCAAGGAATAGTTCATCAAGGCATATCATAGTTAAACTATCCAACTTTGAGGAAAAGGAGAAAATCATAAGAGTAGCAAGGCAGGGGAAAGGCAGTCACCTATAAAGTTTCACAAATAAGAATATGCTCAGATTAATCAGCAGACACCATAATAAAAAAATGAGCGAGTGAAGTAACATCTTCCGAAAGATGAAAGAAAACAATGCAAACCCAAGAATCTTCTATCTAGCCAAAATGTCTATCAAGATAGTCGAAGTAAGAGTATTCATGAACAAGGAAAAACTCAACAAATATGTTAAAAGAAACCCAGCTCAAAAAAATATCCGTGCCATCCCAGTGTGGTCAGAAGAACAACACTTACCAAGCCCAAATAGGAGGCCACCACATAGAGTAACTCCACCTGAAGGTCAACACATTGAAAACTGTCCCCAAGATAACATTGGCTCAATGGTGAAAAGAAGGCACTCGTTCTCACAATGCACTAAGAAGGGAGGTAGGAAAACACCCAACACAAGGTACAAAATGACATCACAGAGTCCACTGGTGGATTTTATAACTCTGAATATCAATGGGCTGAATTTGTCCATTAAAAGACAGAGATGAGTGGACTGGATTAGAAAACACAATCCATTGATCTGTTGCTACAAGACACCTATCTCAAACTTGCAGACAAAAATAGGCTGAGAATTAAAGGCTGGAGAAAAATATACCAAGCAAATGGCAATTCAAAAAAAAAGCAGGGATTGTAATCTTAATATCTGACAAAATTGATCTCAGGTTGCAAGTCATAACAAGAGAAAATGAGGAGCACTATATAATGCTCAAGGTAACAGTAGACCAAGAACCAGTGAGCATAATAAACATTTACTTACCCAATGAGAGACCCATAAAATTAATCAATCAAATGCCTCAAGAAATGAAAAAAGAAATCACAGGCTCAACAATCATAGTAGGTGACTTTACTACACCACTCTGAGAAAGACAGATCACAGGGAAAGAAGCTTAACAAGGAAGCTACATAAATAAACACTACAATTAGGTGACTTGACCTGATAGACATTTTCAGCTCTCCACCCAAATGCAAAATTAATTCACATTCTTTTTGAACCCACGTGGCACATACTCAAAGATAGACCAAATTCTGGGACACAAGTAGAGCCTATGTAAATTCAAACACATAGAGACTTCCCTTTCAGACCATTATTCCATAAAGCTGGAAATCATCAAAAGGAGGATTAAGAAAACAAGGGCAAATAATTGGAGGATAAGTAACTCTCAACTACAAAATGAGTGGGTATTGACCCAGTTCAGAGACGAAATTGTATGACTGGATCAATACCAGGCCAGCTTCTAGCAGCAAGTGACTTTGAATCTCCCCCACCCATGCGGAGCTGACCAGAGCTGGCTAATGGCCTGCTTTGTTCTCGGCCCACCACTCTGCACCCGGCACCAGCACAGCCCATTTGGCTCAGTGTCCGCTTTGCTCTCGACCCTTCACTCTGAACCCAGTACGGCCCGTTTGGCTCAGTGCCTGCTTTGCTCTCGCCCACCGCTCTGCACCCGGCACGAATACACCCAGAACCAGGAAGACACATTGCATTCCAGGAACCAGGACATACCTGTCTATATATAAGCATCACCCCTGTAGCCTGCAATGCGACTCCCCCGACCCGGATGCTGTGGACCATGGGACTTTGCCCAGGCTGGGTTTTTCTCCCTAATAAAGCCTGTTTGTTCTAATTCGACTGATTTGGTTTCTGGCACCTATCGAGTACCTTACAGAAATCACGAAGTTTTTAGAAACCAATGAGAATGAGAATATGTACCCAAACCTTGGGACACAGTAAAACCAGTTATCAGAGGAAGTTTGATAGCAATAAACACACACGTGAAAATGGAAGAGAGGCATATGATTGATACACTGGCACAAAACCTTAGACTCCATTAAAATGGAGTCAACAGGACAATCCTACTACTAGCAAAAGAAAAGAAATAATAAAATTAGGGCAGAAATAAATGAATAGGAAAACAAGAAACTATGCAAAAATCCAATGCTGCAAAAACCTGGTTCTTTGAAAGGATTAACAGAATCGATAGACCACTGGCAAACCTAACCAAAGAGAAGCAAGACCAAATAGCAATAGTCAGGATGAGAATGAAACAGGGGGAATTGCAATGGACCCCAATGAAATTAAAAGGCTAATTACACAGTACTACAAAGGCCTATACTCCAATGAATTCAACAACTTGGAAAGCATAGACAAATATTTGGAAAAACAATCCCTCCCTAGACTATCCCAGATGGAAATCAAGAACCTCAACAGACCCATAGCAATATAGGAAATAGAAAAGGTTATCAAGGAAATACCAAGTAAAAAATCCCCTGGGCCAGATGGCTTCACAGAGAAGTCTACCAAGCATGCAGGGAAGATTTGACACCAATCCTACACAAAGTATTCCAGAACATAGAAAAAGACACCAAACTCCCAAACTCTTCCTATGAAGCCAGCAAAACACTGATCTCAAAAGTGGGCAAGGATCTCATAAAATTGAGAACTACAGACTGATATCTCTAATGAACATCAATGCAAAAATCCCTAACAAAATACTGGCCAATAGAATAAAAACATTTATAAAATAAATAACTCACCATGACCAAGTGGGATTCATTCCAGGAATGCAAAGATGGTTCAACATCTGAAAGTCCATCAGTATTATTCATCACATTGATAAGAAAAAGGATAAAAACATATGATACTATTAATAGACACAGAAAAAGTATTCGACAACATCCAACATCCATTTCTGTTTAAGACACTCAAGAAGATAGGAATGGAAGGGAAATTCTTCAATATAATATAAGCTATATATGAAAAGTCAACATCCAACATAGTAGCCAATAGGGAAAAGATGAAAACAATCCCACTGGAAAAAGGGACCAGACAAGGATTCCCCTTGTCCCCACTTCTATTTAACATCATACTGGAGATCTCAGTTAACAACATAAGACAAACAAAAGACATCAAAGGTATTTATCTGGGGAAGAAAAGGTGAAATTATCATTATTCACAGATGATATGATTTCATATATATGGAAAACCCCAAAAGCTCCACAAGAGGAGTGCTGGAATTGATAGAGGAATATGGCAGTGGCAGGATACAATTTCAACAAACAGAAGCCTATTGGACTGCTGTATACATCAGATAAGTCCACAGAAGAGGAGATAAAAAAGGTAGTGCCCTTCACTAATGCCAAGCACAAATTGAAATATCTAGGGAATATATCTAACAAAAGAACCCCAAAAGATTTGTATGCGGAGAACTATCAAACACTATTACAAAAGGAAACCAAGAGTGACCTCCACAAATGGAAGGATATCCCATGCTTGTGGATTGGAAGACTTAATATAGTAAAAATGTCAGTCCTGCCCAAGGCACTATACAAGGGGGTAAAACTGTATGATCAAGAAACATATGATAAAATGTTCCTGATCATTAGCCATAAGGGAAACACAAATTAACTCAACTATGAGATACCACCTAACACCCTGAATGATAGCCCAATTCAAAAATCAGAAAGCAACAAGTGTTGGGGTTGTGGTGAGATAGGAACTTTCATCCACTGCTGGTGGTTCCGTGGTATGTGCAGCCATTATGGAAACCAATATGGCCATACCTAAAACAAATGGAAATCAAGCTACCATATGACTTGCAATCCCCCTACTGGGCATATACCCAGAAGGAATAAGAAGCAGACCACAACCATACATCTGTGCTCCACCATTCATCGCAGCACCGACCCAAAACAAACAAATATATCAATGCAAATGATGGGGATCAGAGAGGATACTCAAAGCCCACCTATAGACAATTGGACATTCCCTCACAGAAGGGTCAAAAGGAAAGAGTGAGTCAGCCAGGGTGCAGCATAGCACTGATGAAACACAAAACATTCCTCTAGTTATTTAATGCTTCTCCCCCGCCCCCACTATCATGACCCCAGTTCTACCTTACAAATTCGGCTAGACTGGAGCATGTACACTGGTACAGATAAGAGCTCGCAACACACAAACTCCAGGACAGATAAACCCTTCAGGCACAGTAATTGGAGTGGTAAAACTATGAGAGTAGGGGGAAGGTGGGTAAAGAAATGCGAGAAATAGGGAACCAACTTCAATGATGGATGTATAACACACACACACCCCACCCAGGGGGATGAACAACAGAAATGTAGGCAAAAGGAGACAGCAGACAGTGTAAGATATGAAAATAATAATAATTTATAATTTATCAGAGGTCCACGAGGGTGGGAGGGTGGCTGAAGGAAGGGAAAAAAGAGGAGCTAATACCAAGGGCTCAAACAGAAATAAAATGTTTTGAAAATGATGATGGCAACATATGTACAAATGTGTTTGATATAATTGCTGTATGGATTGTTATAAGAGATTTAAGAGCCCCCAGTAAAATGATTTATTAATTTAAAAAATTGTGTCCTACGCACCTGATTTGTATTAGTCTAGCTCTGATCCTAAACTTCCCTGGCTCCAGCACAAATGAGTGAGTGGAAAAGATTCCATAACTTTTGCGTGGCAGCCAAAGAATTTCTGATTGTTCATGCATTTAGAAGTTTGAGACACGCAGCCACATTAGTGACAGAAATTTTAAGGATTGACCTAAGCAAGTTAAAACAAAAGTAGAAGTAGCATCTACTGGCCATTTAAGTGAAAAGCTGAAGGGATTGAAGATGGCAGACAGTCTACCCAGATCCTCTACAACAAAAACACGAGACCAAATGAATTAGATACAAATGACAATCTTGGAATCCTGAGCTTCAAAGGACAATATAGACAAGTGGATCAAAAGCTCAACAAAAATGAAAAACAAGAAGGCAAATTTGGATTTGGTATAGTATCAGTTGGCCTGGCACATCTCGGCCATTTTGAACGTCTGCAAACCAAGAACCAAACAGGATAGTAACCTGGTAATCAGCAAATCTTGCTTAAGACTGCACAATTGCCCTCACTGGTGACTTATGTCCAGAAAGGTGCCATCTTCCCTACACCTCCCTAGTAACCAAAATGATGACCAGCCCCTATTCTCACTCAACCAACAACCAGTGATACCTCCCTGTCCCTGAGGTCAGTTGTGTGCCTTTGTGAACTGAGCAACAGGTCAAAGCCACCCCCAAATATGTAAACATGTACTCTCTGCCTTTCCACCTGAGTCAGCAGGAAACTCCTTCAAACACCACTCACTTTACCCTCAACTATCCTCTGGGCCTTCAGAACTCCTGTGGGACCAGAAGTCTTGACCCTATTCATCCTCTTTCCAGGATCAAGTATCCTATGTCCAGCCATCTTCTAAGCCAGCGGGGAATCTATTTAGGACCTGTGGCTCACCCTCCAATGATATTTGGCTAGCAGAGTGTGCCAACCTGTACCAGGTATCCTGATACATGCTGCCTCATTGACCAGCATGAGCACTGCCTGAGTACCCTGACCTCTCTCCAGTTTTCTCCTTTATCTCTCTTTTTTTCAATTTTCTGTCTTTTTTCTGTATCTCTTTTCTTTTTTCATTCATTCTTGTTTTTTTCTTATTTATTCTTTACTATGCCCCCCATCTTAGTCTTTGCTTTTGTTTGTTTTTAAATTAGCTTTTCCTCTTTCCCCCTTATTTTTCTTTTCCTTTAAAATTAAAAAAAAATACTATTGTTGTTCATGTTTTTATAACCTTTAGAATTTAATTTTATTTACTGTTTTCTGGTTGTTATTTTTAATTATTTCAGGGCTCATTTCCTCTCTTTTTCATTTTTTATCCTACCTAGTAGGAGACAACAACTATGTCCACACCACTGAGCCATAGTTATACCTTATGAAGCTCTACAAACTGGCAAAGCTCATCACCTGCTCTTACAACACCTGATCAGTAATACACGTTAGCCAGCACCAGTCCAACCTGCCCTCAATTGTGCTACATAATAATGAATAGAGAGTTGCTCATACTTTCTCATTCTCTATTATAGTCAGCAGGAGATGGGTGAGTGCCTAAGTCATGCCTAGTTATCCACCAAAGTAACACACTCACTCAGATATGTCAAACAAACAACAACAACCAAAAGCCTTGGTAAAGCACACCGACATACAATTGCCAATTAAATACCACAATACCAGAATGTTTAGAGACAACAGACAACCACAGTTTTCAAAAGAAATGAGATAGAGTGGCTTAAACAAGTGCCCAGAAGATAGAGCAAAAAAAACCTTTCTAAGGGAAAAAAAAACATTGATAGTACCAAATAAGGAATTTAAAATTTTTTTATTTAAGTGCCTTAAATTAGTTAAGAGAAAGATCTAGGAAACTACAGATAAAATCAAGGAAAACACAGACAAAACTGTAGATAAACTCAGGAAAAAACTCCAGAAGACAGCAAAACATTAATTAAAATTTGGGAACTATACAGAAAGATAAAATAAAAATCTAGGAGCATAATTCTAAGATCTGAGAAACAGATAAAACCAGTGAAAGGCAAAGGAGCACAGCAGAATCAACTTAAGACTGAATTAGCAAGCTTGAGGAAAAAATGTTTGGAAACTGACTGTGGTAGTAATTGTACAATTTTCTTGAAGTGATTGAACTATGGAATGATATGATGTATGTATTAACTCGCGATTAATAATACATTTTTTAAAAGGAACACCTCTCAGTACTAATCCATTAGAGTAACAATAATTTTTTATAAAGAACAAAAAGAAAAAACATTGAAGGAAGCTGAGGTAGTTAGTTTATTGTGCCAAGCTGGCCGATAAACACATGTGGGGTTAATTGAAGGGCAGAGGGATAAATGGCTCAGTTCTCGGGTCTCTTGCTTTGTGATGGTCAGACCAGGGTGCAGTTGCCTTAGCCAGTTCCCTGCTTCAGCTTGCAAGGCTGACTTCCTGTAAGACATCCCTGAGGAGAAGCCACATGGACCTACCCCGATGCAGCCCTGGGTGCTGGAGCAGCCATGTGGAGACCCCTGCCAACGCTGAGATGCTTACACATTCATTGACTCGACTTTCCTCCTGCAGTTGGCATCATTGCATCTGTTTTGTGAGATGGAGGAGGACTTTGTGGATTGGTGTCGGACATATGGGTTAATGGGTTAATGTTGGACTTGTGGGCTTGGGCAGCACTGCGTTGGGATGTTTTCTTGATGTGCACTTACCTTTATATGAAACTTTCTCTTATACATGAGTTTCTGTGGATTTGTTTCTCTAAAGTACCCAGACTAACCCAGTGTGGAACACTGTCAAGAGGAATAACTTAGAATTGATCAGAATTCCAGAAAAGAAACAGACACAAACAAACCAAAAGAAGAGACAATTGCTAAAGATGTGTTGGCAGAAAACTTCCCTCATATCATGAAAGCTGAGAGGATGGGCATTCAGAAAGCTTTCCTGCCTGAAAAGGATAGACCCCAAAATAAAAATCACCAAGACAAAAACTAAATATTTCAAAAACTAAATACCCACTAACATGGAGTCAATTCCAACTCACAGACAACAGACCAAAAAAACCCTCAGTTGTTATTAGGGGTCTTCACGTTACTTCCAACTCATAGTAATCCAATTTACAACTGAACAAACTACTTTTTGCTCCCACACCATCATCACAATTTTTACATTTGAGCTCATTATCGTAGCCACTGTGTCAGTTCATCTCTGTTTAGGCCGGATCTGAACCATGCAACTGCTTCCCTCTGCTCTCCCGAAAGATAGCCTGCAGGGCTGTGCAGCCCCTTCCCCTCCCTCTTCAGGCCAGAGCTGGACTGTGCAGTCCCTGCCTCCAGCATTCCAAAGAGCTTGTCTCACTGCCTCACTGCCAGGCGTGACTTCCCTGACCTAACTCGTTGGGTCTCAGAACCCACCTGGGGGCTCAAGATGCCCCCATCCCTTTCTATGCTCTCCCTTCCCTCCTGGGAGTTCTTTCCCTGCCTCAATAAAATATTTCTCAACTTCACATTCCTGGCTAAATTCTATCTGTGTTCCGCGCCTCCATCTCCAACTCTCAATCTCTTTGAAGTTCTTCTTCTTTACCACGCAGGGTGTACTTTTCTGGTAATTGAGCTCTCTTGATAACCTGTCTAAAGTATGAGACAAAGTCTTGACATGCTTGCTTCTGAAGAGGATTCTGGTTGTACTTCTTTTGTGTGTAGTTAAATTAACATATGGTTCACATATCATACACATCTATATTTCAGTCATATTTTTTAAACGTATACAATCATCACTACCCTCAGTTCCAGAACATTTTCTTTCCTCTTGTATTTGTTATTAGCTCCTCATTTCCCTCTAACCTCCTACTTCCCCTGGCTCCCCCAATAAACCTTTAATCCAGTTAATCTTCTTATAGCTTGACCCATCCTGGTATTCATATACTAGAAAATACACACACACACAAAAGGAAGAGGGGAAAAAACAGCACCTCTCCCACAAAGACCAACAACTATACCAAAGTAAACCAGAGGAAGAAAATCCAATCTAGATTAAAAAACGTGAAGTATTAAAACCTAGAACAAATTTTAAAAGGGTCAAAAGGGAGATCAAATGATCAGGTATCACATTTTAACCTAATTACATCTGCCATGATCCAGTTTATGATATCCTCTGTATGATATCAAGGCTAGTCACCTCCCTCAACTATGTTCCAGGGGAGTCATCAGAGGTTTAATCCATACAGAGACCCCGCAAATGCATTTTGAGTTCCTACTGTCATCCATTGCCTTCTAAAATCAGGTGTTGACAATTTAAGTTCTAACATCATTCCCTCTTTTGGATTTGGATTTTATTATTTATCATCCTTGGATCACACATGCTGGTTTGCTTCTTCCATGTGGACTTAGTTGACACCTCACTTAGATGGCTGCTAGTTTGAAGACAAGCCTTTAAGACCCTAGTCGCTATTCTTTTTGATAGCCAGGTACCATCTGATTTCTTCTCCACACTTTAGTATAGCATTCACATTATTAGTGATCTCTTCATGACAGTGAGCATCAAACAGGGCCAGCTCATAAGAAACATCTGATTGTCTTCTTCTAATACAGATCTGTGTTTTTCTTTGGGAGCAATGGTACCTTTAATGTTTTTCACTGGTACCATAATTCAAATGCATCAATTCTTCCTCAGTCTTTTAAATCCAATATTCAACTTTCATATTCATATGAGACAACTGAAAATATCATAGCTTAGTCCTCAAAATGACATCCTTGCTCTTCAACAATTTGAAGAGATCTTGTGGGACAGATTTACCTAATACCATGCATCATTTGCTCTCTTGGCGGCTGCTTCCATGAGCATTGATTGTGGATTCAAGCAAGTAAAAATCATGAATAACTACAATCTTTTCTACATTTGTCACTATATTACTTACTGGTTCACTTGTGAGGATTTTGTGAGGATTTTCTTTACATTAACCTGTAACCCATACTGAAGGCTGCAATCCTTTATCTTCCTCAGTAAGTGCCTCAAGTCCTTCTTACTTTCATAAGACAAGGCTGTGTCATCTGTACATCAAAGGTTGTTCAAATATCTCTCTCCAATCCTGATACTGCATTCCTCTTCATATAATCCAGCTGCTCTAATCATTTGCTCAGCATAAAGATCAAATAAGTATAATGAGAAGATATAATCCTATTGCAAACCTTTCCTGATTTTAAGCCATGCAGTGTTCCCTTTTTCTGTTCACACAACTAATTCTTGACCCATGTACAGGTTCCATGTGAACACAATAAAGTGTTCTGGAATTCCCGTTCTTCTCAAGATTATCCATAGTTTTTATGATCTGCAAAATAAAATACTTTTGCAGAGACAATAACACACAAGTAAATATCTTTCTGTAATACTTTGCTTTCAGCCAAGATCCAAGAGCAATGATATTCTTTGTGCCACAACTTCTTTTAAGTCCAGCCTGAACTTCTGGCAACTCCCTCTCAATGTATGGCTCCAACCATTTTTTAAAACATTATCTTCTGAAAAAATTTTACTTGCATGTGATACTAATATTTGTCCATAATTTGTGTATTCTGTTAGTCATTACAGAGATGCAAATAAAAATAAAAATGGGATATTATATCATCCAGCATTAATAATATAGTTCAGATAAAAGCAGAAAATAACAGGTGCTGGTGAGGGTGTTGAGGGACTAAGACCTAAATACATACCAGGTGGGGTTGTAAAATGGTACAACCACTATGTAAGACAGTATAGTGATTCCTTAAAAAGTTGGAAATAGGAAATATCACATGACTCAACAATTCCATTAGTAGACATATATCTTAGAGAAATAAGAGTCATGACACCCATAGAGATATGCACACCCATGTTCATTGCAATAGTGGTCACACACCCAAAAGATGGAAACAACCTGAATATGCATTAGTAGAATAATGCACACATTATGATGCATACACACAGTGGAGTACAATGATGTGCTAGTCTGGGTTGACTAGAGAAACAAATCTAGAGACACTCACATGTGTGTAAGAGAGAGCTTTATATCAAGAAATAATTATGCATCAATAAGGCACCCCAGCCCAGTCCAGATCAAGTCCATAAGTTCAGTATTAGCCCATATGTCCAATACTAGCTCTTCAGACTCACACAGTACATAAAATTATGCCAAATGCAGGAAAATCACAGGCCAGTGATGGAAAGTCCTGTGGATCCAATGGCAGTGGACACATTTCCAGGTCTCTGGCTGCCATCAGTGTGGTTTCCTGTGGCTTGCCAACAGGAATGTGCAACAGAGAGAGAGTACGTCCAGTCTCCAGGGAGGAAGAGAGGAAAATCCCCAGAATTCTCATGATAAGGCCATGTCCACACAGAGGCATCATTGACTATGACCTGATTGACAGGCTAGACTCCACCTCCCTTCTCTCATAACACCCTCGAGTTGACAGGAGATTCTGTAACTCTCATACATGCAATGCTTAAAAATAAGAACAAATCTGTGAAATACCTCATAACACGGATGGACATGTAGCACAACAGGATATTGAGTTAAGTCACTTATAAAAGGACAAATAATGTATAAGACCACTATTACAAAAAGTCAACAAAAAGGTTTTCAGACAAAGAGAAACATTATTTGATGATTACCAGGCATGGGAGGACACCAATTGTCAGTTTGTCGTAGTGCAGTGGCTTGCATGTTGCTGTGATGCTGGAAGGGATGTCACTGGTATTTCAAATACCAGCAGGGTCACCCACAGTGAATAGGTTTCAGTGGAGCTTCTAGACTAAGAACAGACTACAATAAAGGAATGGGTTTTTCACATCTGAGGGACTAGGCACTAAAAGCCTTATGGATAGTATGGGAATATTGTCAGATGTAGTGCCAGAAGATGAGCCTCTCACATTAGAAAGCACTCAAAATACAGCCAAGGAAGAGCTTCCATTTCAAAGTGGAGTTGACTATAATGACGTGGATGGAGTAAAGCTTTCGGTACCTTCCTTTGCTAATGAGGCCTGACTCAAAATGAACAGAAGCAGCTGCAACTATCCATTAGCAATTGAAATGTGGAATGCATGAAACATCAGTGAAAACAAGACCTTCAACGAAATGGATTGACACAAGGGTTGCAGGACTGGGAAGTGCTTCATTCTGTTGTGCATAGGATCAACTATGAGTTGGCACCAACTTGATGGGACTGAGCAACAACAACTAACAGGACTGTGAGGGGTCTGGGGAGTGAATTGCTAACTAGACACTAGGCAAACAGTAACTAAGGTGAAGGGGAGGCAATATACAATCAAAGAAAGGTCAACCCATAAAAGAAGAAAGTGAAGGAAGACACCAGAAGGAGTATCAGAGCTAAAGGAACAGAGGTAAATATTATTACATACACAATTCTGCAAAACAATAATCTATGAGTTGATGCATAGGCAGGCAAGCTGAACATGTGAGGGAAGGAGGATGGGTTGTACCCATAAATATATACAGGTTTTACAGAGCATATTTCTACCTATGCTGTGAATTTATCCATGCATGTATAATTGAGCATACAGAGAATAGAAAAGCTTCTTAGCCATAATCAAACACCACGAGAAAACAAGTCACTGGTTTGGGCAGCTCTGGACCTCAGGAAACACCAAGGTATATTGGCATAGCAGTTCACAATGATAGTGCTCTACAGCCTACTTTGCTGAGTAGTTACAGGTCTCTCCCTATCTGGAGCAAACAAGAGTGAAGAAAATGGAAGACCCACAGAGACAATTGTCGAATAGACTAATATCCACTCGAACCTCAGCTTCCACAGCCCTAAGACCAGATGAAGTATGTTATACCTGGATACCGTTGCTGATGTCACTTTGAGGATTACTGTCTTCCTGACCCAAGCCATGGTACTCTCCATCACCTCACATATATGTGAAAGTTGGACAGTGAATGAAAAAGATTGAGAACAAATCAGAACAACTGAATTGTGGTGTTGGTAAAGAACAAACAAATTTATCTTGAAAATAATATAGTCAGAATCATCCTTAAACACATGCTGGGGAGCCTTTGTCTCAGATACTTTGAGCCTGTTAACAGGAGAGACCAGTCCCTGGAACAGGAAATCATGTTTGGTAAAGCAGAGAATCAGTGAGAAAGAAGAGTTTTCTCCCTGAAAGGGATGGATTGACATAGAGGTTACAACAATGGCCTCAAAGAGAACAATTGTGAGGATGGTGCAGAATGGGTCACAGCTGACTCAACATACCAAACAACAACATCATTATGGACCTTCCTGACAAGGATCACTTTAGGAGGGCTTGGATAGAGTGGAAGGAAAATGTGAAACAAAACCCAAAATTGTATTAAACAGGCTTACTGGTGGAATACTGTGGGAACTCATGAGACTATGGTGCTTAGTTACCATTCAGATATGAAACTCACCCCTGTGACTCAATCAAATAATACACAGGTCTGTAGGGGGAGCAATAATACCAGTGAGGTATGCACCCCTTAGAATAATCAATCATTTGAGATCAAAAGAGCAGGATTTGTCTAAGTTCAAAGAAGAGTTAGGAAAGAAAGAGGAATCACAACAGAAAACACCGGAAAGTCATGGAATAAATAATATTTTTGGTAAGGATTGCAATCAATAAATGAGATTAAATAAAATGTATATACATTATTGAACAGAAAATGGGTTTTTTCCGTGAACATTTCCCCAGCCCACAATAAAAAGTTAAAAAAAAACTAAACTAAAATTTGTCTGTAGGGGATCAAATTGATGACAACGACTCAGAAGACT
>NW_022103968.1:67877180-67885382 GCF_000313985.2 Echinops telfairi | reverse complement strand
ACATGTAGAAACTGTTTAATTGGTGTATGTTTTTGCTATGTATATTCTCAACAAGAAGAAAAGAATTGTTTAAAACAAAAACAAAAGTTTAAGGATTGCTTGTCATAAGGCAGGAGTGAATCCAGTTACTCAAACAACAGCCTCAGCAGTGTTTTCCTTTGGCTCTCTTAGCTCTGCCTTCTGTTGTGATGACCTCCCTCTCAGGTGCAGGAAGCCTCTCCCAAGTGAGAACAAGATGGCCAATAGCAGCTCCCAGAGTGTGTGACCAGACCCACGAGAAAAAAAAGAACGCCCAGTAGTTGCAATTCCTCTCATTGACTTAGCTCCAGTTCCATATCTACCCCTGAACGAATGACTGTGGTCAAGGGGGTAACCTACTCTCATTGGCTGGTCTAAACGTGATCTGTCTTATGATGTTCGGCTCCATTTACAGCCACATAGCTCAAGCCAAACAAACCATCCATTGCCATAGATTCCATTCTATTCATTGTGGCCCCATGTGTAATTGTGTAGAAATGAACTCTATAGGGTTTTCTTGGCTGTAATCTTTATGGAAGCCAACCATCAGGGCTTCATTCTGTAGGGCTACTGGGGGGGTTTGTATCACCAACCTTTAAGATGGCAGGTACACAAAAGCTGTTTATGCCACTCAGGAATTTGGAACCATACAGAGGTAAAGAGATGCAGGTTCCTCAAAAGAGAATCTGGGTTCTCTTGGGAGAAAGATGGGTGCCTGGCAGGCTATCTACTCAAGATCTGGAGACTCTTTTAGAAACTTGGCTGCACTTGGGCCTTCTCTGGGGACCCATAGTATCTTCAATCCAAATCTGAGTTATTTGTTGGCGTTCTCTGTAATATTCCAAAGGCTTAAGATGCTTCTTGCTCATCTTTTGTCACCTAACCCTCTCCCTTAAAGGTGTGGCCAATAACTTGTTCTTTACAACCTCTCAGTTAGAAGTTGCTGACATATGAAAGAATAAATGAGGCTGGAGCTGCACCTCAAACTTTTATTAACTGCGAGGTTAAAAGCTATCGAGGGTCAGGGGCACTGCAAAGGGGCCGAGGGAGTGAGTCAATTAACTCCTGCCTTTTATTTCTAAATTGAATTGTTGAGTGAGGTTTGGGGATGATGTAACCACTCAGCAGTGTTGGGACAGGATTTATGAGCCATGCTATGTAGAGTCATGGTCTGAGCAGGCAGATGGTGAGAGGCACTTGCCCTGACTGCTTTCACTTGATAATCTCCTGAATATAATACTTTTAAGACATGAAGGCACCTGAGATGTTAGAAACTCATTTCCCTGCACCCAGAGTGGACGTAAGTTGAGTTACTTTTCCCTGGGCTAGTTTACAGGAGTGTTCAACTCGGGCATGACTTCATGATGGGGGGGAGGGGGGGAAGAATGGTAATAGAGGGGACAGGAGGAAGGTAGGGTATGAAGTGAACACAACCTGAGGTCCTGGGAATGGGGAAACCCCCCACTGAAGCCACCTTCAGATTGAATTACACTAGCGTATAGAATGGCATTGACACTACAGCAAATGTCTAGTCATTTTCTCCTTCCTGTGATGAGTAGGATTAAGCTCTGCTGGAAATCTCTAGGAATGTGGCCAGATGCCCTGGACTCACTAACCACTCTATCAACAGCTATAGGACTTGAGTAGGAGGGAGGAAGAGAGCATGGGGGGAGATAAGCTATCACTTTAGCTCTTGCCACTAGTGCTTGGGTCCAAATGATGGATTTTCAACTGGGCCATTAAATGCTGATTAAAGTACTGAAGAAAAGAACAGGAGAAAAAAAGAACCAACCTTGAGTGTTGTACATACATACATACTCCCACCCCAGGGCCCCCTGCTCTTTTCTCAAGCTGCCTCAAAGTTCATTCCAACCTCCATTGGAAATGCTATAAAAGGCCAGGTTAATTAAGTCCTATATATTACCAGTGCAAGCACTTCTAACTTTATTCCGGTGGCTCAATGAGTGAGGAGGAGGCCGGGCAAGGTCCAGACAGCTCAGGGTAATAAAACAGAAGACTCAATTACCTTGTCCATTTGCAGATTTTATAAAATCATTTAAAGTTCTCCCAATGAAAAGCACAGTGGAGAGGAGCTGAAATCCAGCAGGAGCTTAGGGAACCAGGGATTTTAGAGTAGTTGTGGCTTAGAGAAGTCATCTTAAACCCCCTTTCCCCAGAGTGATTTGTGGCAAATTATGGAAAAAGGAGAAAGGAAGGGGGACACCTCAAGTAGGCAAGGAGCACCCACTTGTCTGGAGTACTAGACTGGTGTTTTATATTTGACCCATTTTACCCTCACAAGGACCCTGAGAGATTGGCATCATCCCCATTTACAGATGAGAAGACTGAGGAAGCAGAGTGAATCTTGAGTACTCAACCAAGAATAACCAAACATCTAGAATCTATGCTGTCTCATCTGTTATATGCCAATCCTCCTTCCTCTTAGGCAAGCTACCAGATAAAGTTTGTTCTACATATTATAGTCAAATGTTAAGAAGACATGCTCTGGACTCTATGAGCCTGGATTCAAATCCCTGTCCCATTAACTTCACGCTGTTAATGAACATTACTTAACAACTCTGAATCTTACTAGTCTCCTCAACTGTGAAACAATGTTGGTACCTTCCTCACAGTATTGTAGAAAAGATTGAACAGAACAATGCGGAGGGAGGGAGCACTAGAACTGATTGTGAGTGCACAACACATTTTAAAGGCGATTTAACCATGTGGTTATGATTGTTTCATTCTCCTTGATATGATTGAACAATTGAACTATTGAATTGTATGATATGTACATTATGTGCCAATAAAACTCTTGTTGTTGTTTTTTAAGAACAATGCTGTGTGAAGTGCTCACTCAAACATACTGCCATTGAGTTGATTCCGACTCTTAGCAACCCACCATCCAGGCTGATTGGATTGGGTAGGACTTCCCCTGTGGATTTCTGAGAGTGTAACTCTTTATGGGAGTAGAAAGCCTTGTCTTTCTCCCATGAAGTGACTGGTGGTTTCAAACTGCTGAACTTGTGGTTAACAGCAGCCCAATACATAAACACTATGCCACCAGCACTTCTAAAATGCTCACTGAGAGCCTTGAATATTATATACTTTGGTGACTAATGTGATCATTATACTAGTCAGAACTCACCATGTCATGACCAATTCATTACATGTCTCAGGGTGACCATGTGAGCCTGTTTACAGGCCATGCTTGTGTGTTAAAGAAAAGGATTAGACAATACAAGAAGTTGTTTCTTTGAAAAGATTAACAAAATAGACCACTGGAAAACTTAACAAAGGAAAAGAAAGAAAAAAAAAAGATGCAAATGCCCAGAATAAGAGATGAACAGGATGACATTACAACAGATCCAAATGAAATAAATAAGATAGTAACACACTACTGTGAAAAATTGTATTCAAACAAATTCGACAATCTAGAAAAAATGAACAGATATCTACAAACCCATCACCCACTCAAATTAATGCAGACAGATATTGAAAAACACGAAAGACCCATAACAAAAGAAGAAATAGATCATTAAGAAACTACCAACCAAGAAAAGTCCAGGGTGAGATGGTTTCACAGGGAATTCCACCAAATATTTAAAGATTTGACACCAAAACTATACAAACTCTTTCAGAACATAGAAAAAGACAACAAACTCCCAAACTCATTCTATGAAGCCAGCATAACACGGAGACCAGGCAAAGACCCGACAAAGATAGAAAATTACAGACAGGATGGTTCAATATTCAAAAAATAATCAATGTAATCCACCACATAAACAAAGCAAGGAACAATAGCCAAATGATCATATCAATAGATGCAGAAAAGGCATTTGACAATATTCAACACTCATTTTTGTTCAAAACACTCAACAAACTAGGAATAGAAGAGAAAAGCCATATATGAAGAAACAGCCAATATCGTGTTCAATGGGGAAAAGCTGGAAACATTTCTACTGAAAACAGGGGTCAGACGAGAACTTCCCATATCACTCTTATTCAGCGTCATGCTGGGAGTTTTAGCTAGCGACATCAGACAATGAAAAGAAACCAAGGGAGTACAAATAGGCAAAGAAGAAGTGAAAATCTCGCTATTTGCGGATGACATGATTCTATAGAAAACCCTGAAGTCTCCACAAAAAGCCTGTTGGAAACAATTGAGGGGGTCAGCAAGGTAGCAGGATACAAAATGAATCACCAGGAATCAATCAGATTCCTGAATGCCAGCAAAAGAGAGCTACGAAAAAGACATTAAGAAAACAATATCATTTACATTAATCACACAAAAGATTAAATACTTAGGAATAAACTAAGCCAATGCTGGAGAGGATGTGGAGAGATTGGAACTTGTAAATACATACAACCACTGTGGAAGATGATATGGTAATACTTAAAGCAACTAGAAATTAAAATCTCACATGATCCAGCAATACTACTATTAGGCATATACCCCAAAGAAATGAGACACAACATGAGTGGATGTATGCTTTCCCATGTTCATAGCAGCACAGTTCCCAATATCAAGTAAGTGAAAGCACCCCAAATGCCCATCAGTGCTAGAATGGATCAAGAAACCATGGTATATACACACAATGGAATACTATGCATCCCTAAAAAAGAGTGATGAAATCAAGAAACACCACATAACATGGAAGGACCTGGAAACCATTATGCTGTGTGAAGTAAGTCAATCACAAAAGGATAAATATTGTATGAGTCCAGTACTATAAGGAGCAACATCAATTATACAATTCTTAGGGACCAGTTCCTGAACAAAAGGGTAGACATCTACCTGCTAGCCATGAATGATACCCTGGTTCACACTTCAAAAGAATCACATTGAAAGAGGAGACCTTACATTAGCTGGGATCACTTCTTCAAGAGGAGGATGTGTTAGTCTGGGTAGACTAGAGAAACAAATCCATGGGCACACATATGTGTATGAGGGAGAGGTTTATATACAAGAGCAATTGAACATTGAGAAAACATCCCAGCATATACAAGAGCAACTGAACATTAATAAAACATCCCATCCCAGTCCAGATCAAGTCCATAAGTCTGACACTAGCCCATATGTCCGACAGCAATCCATAAAGTCATCTTCAGACTCACAAAACACAGGCAATGATGCTGAATGCAGGACCATCACAGGCCAGTGGGTACAAAGTCTTTGGATACAGCAGCATTGTAAGCATCTCAGAGCTGGCAGGGGTCTCTACGTGGCTTCTCTGGCTTCCAGGGTCTGGTTGCACCCATGTGGCTTGTCTTCTGTGATGTCTCCCAGGAAGTAGCAGAGAGAGAGATGTCTTCCGCCTCCAAGGAGGAAGCAACCAATTTCCCAGAATTCTCCAGAGAAGGCCATGCACACACAGAAGTCTCATTGGCCATCTTCAGATTGACAACCTAGATTCCACCCCTACACTCTTAATCCTCAAATTGACACCAGATTAAGGGACTAGCACAGAGGGAAAAGGAAGAAGACCTCCACAACATGCTATACAACATTGAGACGAGGCTGTGACAACTCAATGGGCCCGTCACAGGAAAGGAAGAAGAGCCTTGCCAGGAAATCAAGTTAAGACCACAGGAGGGGTACATAGGGTCCTCCCCATATTTTGGAGGGGACACTGATATTGCTGTTGGTGAGTATGGAGTGCGAATCGGGAGAAACAACCTGACACCAGGAAAGGATGCTAGACTGTCATTGGACAGAACTAAAGGGGACAATAGACCAGATTTTATGTTCCTGAGTAGACACTGTGAATAAGTTTCTACCCAACCTTTGGCGAACCACACCTTAGACTAAGTGCCATGATAACCTTAGGTACTGACTGTATTAGTCTGAATTGACTAGAGAAACAAATCCAGTGACATTCATATGTGTGTAAGAGAGAACTTTATATCAAAGAGCAATTGTATATTGAAAGAACATCCCAGCCCAGTCCAGATCAAGTCCTTAAGTCCAGTATTAGCCCATATGTCTGATACTAGTTCATAAATAACTCTTTAGACTCACGCAACGCATGCAATGATTCTGAATGCAGGAAGATCACAAGCCAGTGGGTGGAAAGTCTTGTGGATCCAGTGGCAGTGGAAGCATCTCAGCACTGGCATAGATCTCCATGTGGCTTGTCCAGCTCCAGGGCTCTGGCTGCTATCAGTATGGCTCCATGTGACTTGTTAACCGAAATGTCAAGCAGAGAGAGAATGTGTGTCCCGCCTCCAGGGAGGAAGAAAGGAAAACTCCCAGAATCCTCATGAGAAGGCCACAACCACAAGGAGACTTCAATCAGGCTGTGAGCTGATTGACAGGCTAGACTCCACCCCTATAACCTGTTTAACAAGTTGACATGAAACTATGTAACTACCATACTGACCTTGCAGGCAGTATGGCATCCCCCAGGGGCTATACCAGAAGGTCTCAACATGGAGGCCCGACTGAATGAACTGAGACCTGCCTCAAAACTGCCTGTACTCTTGGATTGAGGACTGAGGTACTCTGATGGGAGAAGAAGCAGTGAGTGCAGCCCTGGGCCTGTGGAAGTGGAGGTCATTGGACCTTTCTGGAACCCCTGGTTTGGTGGGTATCCAATGGAAAGAATCACCATATATTTAGTAGCTCGATGCCCCATACTCACATAGACTCCTCATACCAACAGTCGGGACTTTTATGTCATTGGAAAAATTGTTGATGTTATCAATGCAATTGCCTTATACCCCAGGGGGATGACTGACAATGTTTTTCTTTTTTTGTTTCTTTGGGGTTTTTTTCTACCTTTTGTCTGTTTTTATTTTGTTTTGTGTTTATTTTTGTTTGCTTGTTTGTTTGTTGCTGTTGGTGGTGGTGGTTTTATGGGGTTTTGTTTTTGTCAAAATACCACCACCAAAGTAAACCTAACATGATTAATGAGGTAAAACAAATTGTAATTGTAGAGGGAAAAAAATATTAAAGAACTAGAAGATAGCTATGGGGTTCATCAGTACTATACCACCCCCTGGATTTATCATCCCTTTTGTGTGGCCCTTCTGAGAGGGACTGTCCAGTTATCTTACAGGTGGGTTTGGGGTCTCTACTACATCCACATCTTTCATATAGATTTGATTACTTGTTTTTGAATTTTGAACTTCTGATACTTCTTCCTATTGACACTTCATGATCACAAGGCTGGTGCGCTTCTTCCATTTGGGCTTTGTGGCTTCCCTGATAGATGGCAGCTTGTTTAACAAAAAGTATTTAAGACCCCAGACACTATATCTTTTAATAGCTGGACACCATCAGCTTTCTTCACTACATTTCCTTATGTACCCATTTTGTCTTCAGCGATCATGTCAGGGAGGTGAGTATCATACAGTGCCACATTATTAGAACTAACTGCTCTTATACTGAGTAAGATTTAAGTAGAAGCCCAGAGTCCATCTGCTTCCTTGTATATTTACATTATTATTATTATTTGATCCTTGTCATTTTATTTTGGTTTTGTTTTTTATTGTTTCTTTTGGAGTTCCCAGTTTATGAAGCACAGAAGGAGAAGACGCATAGAGATAATAACTGATGCAATGGTTTATCAGGGATAGGGTGAGTGGGAGAGATAGGGAGGGTGAGGGGATTTGGTGAACAAACAATGTATGCAGGAGGGGGAGGGGCACTAGAATTGTATTATGTATATACAACTCATTTTAAATGCAATTTAACCATGGAAGTCTATGATATGTGACTATTAAGAAAATCCCGGGGGTGGGGATGGTGGTGGGCGAAACTTGACCAATGGTGACCATAGGTGAAGGGGAAAGAATAGGGGACATTGAGTTTATGATAATGGTGGTGGAATAATTTGGAAAGGGACATCAATACTGGTTGTACAACACGAAGAGTACAATCAATGACAATGAATTATACAAGCAGCTGTTGTGGAACTGGAGAATGTTATGTTGTGTATATTTTTGCCACAATTAGAAAAAAACAATTACATGAATAACAACAACTACAAGGAAGAAGAAAATGTTCTATAATTGCATATGATGACAATTGTACAACTCTTCTTGATATGAGTGAACTATTGAATTGTATTACATGTGGATGAAGGGCTAATAAAACTTTTTTTTAATTGCACCCAGAAAGAAGCTGTTGGCTTAAAAAAAAAAAAAAAGGAGAAAGAAAAGGATTAGAAAGGAGTGTGC
>NW_022103968.1:67872526-67876729 GCF_000313985.2 Echinops telfairi | reverse complement strand
AGAGCAAGTTTCCAAAAGGCTAGAGAGCATTTAACTCAAAGTTCCTTCATCTCTCTGAGCCAATCTCTTAGAATCTGCAGAGGACTTGGGTGGGGTGGGGACCCATCAGGGACGTGATGCCAATGATATAACATTCTGGAGCTCTTCCCAGCTCCCACTGGATGGCCTGAGTAATATTTCCAGTGCCCCTGCTCTTCTAGAACCTTGACATTCCTATATCAATAGGTGGAGTCTACTCTTTTCTCCCCTTGAAATTAGGTAGAACTTTGTGATTACTTTGACAAATCAAATGTGGCAGATATGACTTTCACTTAGCTCTCTGTCTCAGCATTCTCAGCCTTAGAATCTAGCGACATTGTGTTGAAGAAACCAAACAGATCTGGAGAAGACATATAGATCGTCGGTTGGAGAGCTCTAGCTTAGGTCACAGCCAACAGCAAGTATCAATTACCAGGCAGGTGAGTAAATGAGTCTTCAGACAATTCAGTCCCCAGTCGTTGAGTTAGTATTTGTCTTCTAGTCAAAGATTACATATATCATAGAACACAGACCAAGAATCCCTGCCATGCCTTTTCTGAATCTCTGACACTTGGTCTATTAAGCATAATAATGATTGCTTTATATCACTAAATGTGTGGTCATTTTTAACCTAGCCGGAAATAAACAGCATATCTAACCATATCTTTCAATGTCAGCTTAAGCTCTGGCGGCTGCCATGTAAGGAGACTACTTGTTATTTAGTGCTGCTATAACAGAAAAAAAGTAGATAGCTTTAACAAACAGAAATTTATTTTCTCATAGTTTAAGTCCAAATTTAGAGTGCTGGCCCTAAGGACTGATTTTCTCTCTAGGGAAAGGACCTTGTCTCTTTTCAGCATCTGTCATTCTGACATTACTTGGAAATCTCCATGTGTCTCAGTAGCAATCTTCCCCTGGGTCTGAGTTTCTCTGAGCAAGACCTCCACGTCCAAAGGAAACACTTCACTTCCTGGTCTTCATTTTATAAGTGGTAGGAGGTCCCTCTGATTGCTGCTCCTGGAGTCTCACTTTTTTCATTTCTTGTAATATAAAAGGATGCCAGCTATATGCTGGGAAAATGCCAGCATTTCTCATTGAACCAGGGCTCTGACAGACCTCATCATCAAAAATCATTATATAACTGCTATATCATATCATATTAGACCATACTATATCATCTTATATACCGTATTATGTATGCACCATATTATACCATAACTGCTAACCACTGAAAATCATGGCCCAGTCAAATTTACAATTCAATCCATGAAGATGAGCAACTGAAGAAATTCTTGAGCATTGTAATCAGAGTAGGAAGGACCTGCGCCCCCGCCTAAGAAGTTGACAGCTGTGGATAGTGATGAGAGGCATTCAGTCATGACCTTCTTATCCCTGGAGAAGAGAGGGCTCATTCTGTGGTGACAAAATGGAAGGAAAAGAATAGGCTTCAGAAGCTAATGGTCCTGGATCCATCTTGCCTTGCTCCGACTCTAACTAGCTGTGTAACTTGGACAAGCCAGTCAACTTCTCTGGACCCCAGATGGGGATAGCAATGTCTCTCTTGTAGATATTGCTTGTGCAGTTTAAATCAAATAAGACAGGTGAATTTGTGTAGAACTTAAATCCTTAATAAATATTCTTACAGAGGCCTTTTGGTTATAAGAGATAGAAACTCACTCAAACTTGCAAATAAGTAGGAGGAATTTATTAAAATGTTGTTGTAAGTTAAGGGTGAGAATAAGAATTAAAACATAGTTCTCCTTACCTCAAGCTTTTCATATGTGGAAAATATCCACAAGGAGGTGACTGAAGATCAAAATACTGACTTTATTTATAGCAAGAAACACCCAATCTATGTCAAAAGAAAGGCTGAAATTGGGACCTGAGATCAAAGTAGGGGCCTCTCATCTTCTTCCTTAATCTGACTCCTAGACTTGCTCAAGAGGTTCTGAGCAATGAACTCGACTGCCAATCAAGGAGTTAGCAATTCAAACCCACAAAGAGTGCCGAGGAAGAAAGCCTGGTTTCTACTTCCACAAAAGCCAGCCATTTAACATTGAAATTGAAATTGGTCTACAGTTTTCCTTTCTTGGAAATATCCTTTTCAATTTTTAGGATCAAGGTTATGCTGACCTCATCAAACACCTTGGAAAGTGCTCACTCGTTCCCTATACTCTGGAAGAGTTTGTTGAATAACTGTGCTAATGGAGCCATCTGGCTGGAATTTCTCTGTTGGGGAATGTTTAATTAAGAATTCAAGTTCTTTAATAGCTATAGGATTACCCAGGCTTTTTTTTTTTTGTCCATTTGGGTAATTTGTGTTTTTAGAGAATTTTGTCCCTTTTAAATGAATCTTCAAATTTATAAGTATAAAGGTGTTCAACTGTTTTTTTAGTTAATTAGAAAGTTCCCTTTCTACCAAAACTCCAACTTATTCTGTGGTTTCATCCCATGTTCTCTTGTCCAGTGGTCTGGGGTATTAATGATCTTGTCCACTACCAGTCCAACAACCTGTGAGTAATCCCTTTTGTACTTTCTTCTTTATTCTTCACCATTTTCTCAAGGTGGCCGGGTTTTGTGACCTCACTTTCATGGTTACTGCATGTTCTGCCCCACCAATGATAAGCAACATCTAGTTGGATGGGTTGGTATCTGGGAGTGATCATGGTGTTGTGGGTCCAGTGAGGGATTATCTGTCCATCCTCATGTTCAGGTCACTTTGGGACAAGTGGATGATGCAGCCTCATCAATGGCTTCAATGAGGTGCCCATTTGAAGTTTACCCTGATTTCAGTAGGACCCTCTTGGGTCGAGACAGTATTAGAGAGATGGTGAAGGATGGGGTTGGTGGGTAGCGCTCTTAAGTTCTTGCCTCCTATGAGATTCTGCACCTCCATTTGCCACCTATGTTGGGTCCTCCCTGCTACCTGCAGCCATCTTTCCAGAAGAGAAACCATTGCAGTGGTCTGCCCTCCTCTAAGGGTGGCTTCTTTGGGAATCCTGGGAACATTTCCTTCCATCTGGCTGCCTGACTAACATGACCAGAGGACACAGCAGCTGTCAGTCAGACCTCAAAAATTCCTTCAGACTCTGAGGAATTAGCTACCCAGGCAGCACTAAACCCTGATGGTTTGGGGTATGTCAATGGATTTGGGCACTGAAGGAGTTAGGGGAATGTAGTGTGATGAGGGAAAACGGAGCAGGAAACACTGGTGGGGGAAAAAAAGCTAGCCTTGTGCATGGATAATTAGAACTGAACATCAGCAAACAATCTGTTTTCCCTTCATTAGAGACAAATCTGTAAGTATAATGTGTCTATTTTCTCTTTCATTAACTTATAAATGGCTACTACTTTAAAGCCATTTAACCAGCAATTTTAACTTGCCCATCAACTCTGGATTTGGCATGTTCTCCCCTCCTTCATGACAAAAGTATCCACCTCAACACCCAGTCCCCAAAGAGAGAAGCTCTGGATGTGGCCCTCTGAGGTGTCACAGGTAGAACTAGAGAGGCTTTCAGAAGGGAGCAGTGAGAGGCTTTGACCTTCCATGTGACCCTTGTATCGTAAACACAGGCAGTCCCTCCTATCTCCGATGATTCACTCATTTTGTCTTGACCTTGAGAAACTTGAGTTCCCTGATTATTCCTTTGAGTGGGAAGCCCCTGAGGATGTGCTCAATCTGCAAAATATCCCTTACATTGCTCAGCCATAACCTGGGGCTAGAGATTCCAAGATTAGGTTTTATTCCTTCCATTATGAAGTTCATAGTCCAGTAGAGAGACCAACAGGCATACAAATGTAAGAAAGGCACTCTGGAAGAGAGGTATACTTAAAGTGGATATCTTCAATAAAGGCTGAGAAGACTTCCCAGATAAGATTATGTTTCCCAAAGCTACTGTATACAAACATTCTTGGGGTGAGGACCAGGTAGTATGGCAGGGACCAGATCAAATGCAGGGATACAAATGGTAGACAACTGGGGATGAGGTGGGGAAAGGGAACAAAAAAATGATGAAAATAAGGAAGAAATGGATAGCGGGGACACGGGGCGCTAACCCACCCAAGGGGAGGGTATTGTTTATATTTCCACAGGAAAAGAGAGGCCAGATTTCAACCCAGTGCTCCAAGGTGTGAAGGCAACATGCCGGCGCGGAGTAGGGAACCAGTGAAGAGGTCTGGGGGGCT
>NW_022103968.1:67865833-67866884 GCF_000313985.2 Echinops telfairi | reverse complement strand
TTTCATGACCTTTTAAACAACTACAGCAATCTACTAAAAAAATTCACTCAAATGAGAAATATGCCAAAAAATAAAATAATACTATACATAATTTTTAAATGTATTATATTTGTAAATTGTACTTACGTTGAAATTTTTTAAAATATATATTACAATGCTATTTTTGCATTCTACGAAAATTTTTGTTGCTCCGTATAGACCAAATTTTTAATCAAGAACACCCCCTCGCCACCCCACCCCCTTCCTCCCCCCCGTCAATGGTGCCCTGCTTTACCAATGTTAAAATCTGGACACCTTACCGTATGTTGCATTCACATCTTGGAGCATTAGGTTGAAGTCTGGTCCCTCTTTCCCTGTGGAGATATAAATAATACCCTCCCCTTAGGTGGGTTAGTGCCCTCTTCCCCCGCTACCCATTTCTTTTTTTCTTTTTTTCCTCCCCCTCCCCCACCTCCTTTTTAGTTGGCTACCATATGTATCCCTGGATTTGGTCTGACCCCTACCATATAACCTGGTCCTTGTCCCAGGAATGTTTGTGTACAATAGCTTTTTCCCTATGCACCTTTTGAATTTTTCTTTAAGCTTATCTCAGTGGACTCATGTTGTACTTGTTCTTTTGTGCTTGGCTTACTTCACTTAGCATGACTTTCTCCAGTTCTTCCCATGCAGTGATGCTTCATATGTTCATTGCTGCTTTTTAACAATGTGTAGTAAGTACTCCATTGCACGTATGTACCAAAGTTTTCTAATCCACTCATCAGTTGATGGAAATTTGGGTTGTTTCCAACTCCTTGCAATTGTGAACTGTGCCACAATGAACATTGGAGCACAGAAGTCTGGCTATGGTTTGTTTCTTGCCTCTTCTGGGTATATGCCCAGTAGGGGGATTGCTGGGTCATGTGGTAGCTCAATTTCCATTTGCTTTAGATATCGGCAGATCGATTTCCAAAGTGGCTGTACATACCTACAGGTCCACCAGCAGTGGATGAGAGTCCCTGTTTCCCCATAGCCCTTCCAACACTTGTTGCTTTTTGATTTTTTGAATTGGGCT
>NW_022103968.1:67852587-67864574 GCF_000313985.2 Echinops telfairi | reverse complement strand
TATTCTGCCATTCTGCCAAACTCCTCTATTTCTTCCAGTACTCCCTTGTGGAGCTTTTGGGATTTTTCCATATATAAAATCATATCATCTGAAAATAACAACAGTTTCACCTCTTCCTTCCCCAGGTGAATACCTTTGATGTCTATTCTTTACCTTATGCTGTTAGCTAAAACCTCCAGTACAATGTTAAATAAGAGTGGGGACAAGGGCATCCTTTTCTGGTCCCCTTTTTCAGTGAGATTGTGTTAGTCTTTTCTCCATTGACTACCATGTTGAATGTTGGTTTTTCACATACAGCTTGTATTGTCTTGAGGAATTTTCCTTCTATTCCTTTCTTCTCAAGTGTCTTAAACAGGAACTGGTGTTGGACGTTGTTGAATGCTTTTTCTGCATCTATCGATATTATCATGTGGTTCTTATAGTTTTTCATGTCAATTGTGGCGAATGATACTAATGGTCTTTCATATGTTGAACCATCTCTGTATCCCTGGTATGAATCCCACTTGGTCAAGTATATTATTAATTATTAACCACATAAATTTTTGAATTTTCTTAAATTGTTGTAAAGATACCTGTGGGAGCAGATTGTCTTAAGCAGATTGTGTACTCTGTTGTTCGGAATTCCTGGACTTCCGAGCAGCAAAGTGCATTTATGGGACAGTCTGCAACTCATTTCCTTCCTCAAGTAAGACAGAACTGTCGCCAAATTCCATGGCTTAGCAAGACCCATGGGGATAAGCAATCAGCTCTTTCCAATGAGCTGAGACTCGGAAAACCTGACCTTCATCTAAGATAAGGTAAACATTTTCTCCCCCATGCCCTGGGAAATGGCTGAAACACAGCGTTCTGCAGGTGTCCACTTATACTCCCCTCCAGATCATAGACTAATTGGCTAAAGATATTCTTGCTTCTTAGTTTGCCTTCAGAGAAATCGTCAACCAATCCTTTGTGTGAGAACTTGTCACAGAATGCAGGATCCATGACCAGAACTGTGTATGAGCCAGCTTTGAAGAAAGTTCTGGACCTTGGAGTGTCTGTGCTCCAAAATCTCCCTACACCCCACCTGTTATCTTTTATCTTATCTCTTATCTGCCTTTCTTCATTGCAACCGTGCCCTTCTTGATCCCTTGTTTGTGGTGAGAGAGCTGGTCTCATTAATCTCAAAGATACCCATGTCGTGTCAATGCTAAAAATGTTCAACTGAATTCAATCATGAGGAAATAATCATATATTCTGTTAAAAAGAAATCTTGCCCCATGCTCTTCAAAAATGTCAGTATCATGAAAGATGAAAATGTTTTAAAAGATGTTCTAGAGTAAGAAGACTAAGGAGGTATACAACTAAATGCAAAGTATGTTCCAGCTTGGAATATGGATTTTGTTTTAGATATCCATTAAATTTAATATAATAATAATGCAACAGGTTAAATTTCTTGAATATGATAATTACAATTACCTGGTGGTATGTAAGAGAATACCCTTGTTTTTAGGGGAAATAACTTCCAAAAGACTGTGAAAATTGTGTGTCTAGAGGTTGGGGAGAAAAACAGAGACACAGAAAGGGATTCAGAGACAAATAGAAGCAGAAAACAAATGTTAACAATTGGTAATACAGGGTTTTTTTATAGGTTCTCATGTTTTCATTTAACTTAATATATTTGAAATTTAATGAAATAAAAAACTAGGAAAAGTAAAAATATATAGTTGAACTTTTTTTTTTTAATGCAGGATGGTGGTTGATTTGGAGAGGAGAGAGTGACAGGGAGGGAATTGAGTGTGTTGACATTGTTCTGGGCCCTTATAGTTTCACCTCTTTCTTGTGGGTATGTTATGATTCAATGCACAAATTTATTTTAAATAATCATCATAATACACCACCCACAACATCTTCTAGTTTGCGAAGGCTGGGACTTTATGCCTTGTCATGGAGAAACAGCAAAACTTGAGTCTGAAGAAAGCTGCTCCTCATGCTGGCCCTTTATGAAGGAGCCAGACTGCTTCCAAGAAGTACCCTCACCCTTGTCTGCCAGCCCCTCCAGTAGTGGCCAAAGATTGACCTTCACTTCATACTTCTGCAGCCTCATGATCTCCTGTCTTGTCAGCCCTTGGGACCAGATGGACGTTGGGTTAATGAAGTGTCTCATTTTGTGCAAGAAGTAAGTCCAAGGGTCACATTCTCTTCTCTTTGCATTGTTTTCCTATGTACTTGGTCTGCTCTGCTTCACTAACTGGAGACACAAACACGATCACATCTCTGGTTTTGCAGATTTATTACATTAATTGTCAATTAATGGGTGTGGTAGCTTTGGCTAACACTTAGGTGTTTACAATGTGCTAGATCCTGTTTACAAGATTGTAGGTATATAACTCTAACTCATATAATACAATTCTCTGAGGCAGGAAACAGTATTTTATTCATTTTACAAATGAGTTAACTGAAGCAGAAAAAAGTTATTTTTCCAGGCGGGTTGGGCCCCTTACTTTCCGGGGCCCTTTTTTTTTCGGAAAAAAAGAATTTATTGAGTTCCAAGGTTCCAAGCATTAAATCAAGGTTTGGAACCTCTTAAGGGGAAGACCTTATGAGACTACATAGGTACAACATTACATCTGTGCACAAGGTCAATCAGAAAGGAGTGAAGCAGGTACTTGAACTCAAGCAGTCTGGCTCCCGAGTTCATTCTCCTCACCACTGTGATCCGCTGCCTCTCTAAAGGTCAGGATCTTCTTCTTCTCTCTTCCCCTAAAAAACTGAAGATGTTTGAACAATTCAGGACTTTTCTAAAAGACAGTGGAGATAGAACTGAACAGTCTTAACAATGCACTGCCACAAACTGTCACTGTTAAAAATGTCCTGCACAGCTTTTCTGAAGCTTCAGTGAATCGCTTGCTGGTCTAGCTCCCTGGACACCCATAGAGGGTTCTATGTTTGGGGTGCAGGGAACAACACTTTTATTTAACACTCCTATATGCAGCCAGAAGTTGCTGATTGTTGCAAATGGCCAACACCTTTGACTGTTGGGTGTTTGAGTCCAGCCAGAGACACCTCAGGAAAAAGGACAGGCGCTTGATTTCTAAAAACCAGCCACTGCACACTCTATGGAGCCTGATTCTCCTCTGAAACACATGGGTCACCATGAGGCAGAGTCAACCAACAGCAGCCATTGGCTTACGTGCAGCCATGGTTCCCACAGGACAACCTTAGCCAGAGCGCCTAGGTGACAAGAGTTTCCCCTGCTAATAGCTGGACTAGCACCCCTCTCCCTAACAAACACACAGGCCCTATTGCCTTTGGACCACCTAACTGGACTTCCCATTCCCTAGTAGTGAATATCTCCTCTTGGGTCTTCTGGCCAGAATATTTGGAAGGGTCACTTAATGAAACAGCAAGCTCCAGAGTCTTAACCTCCATCCTCCCAGGAGGCTGCCTGCTCCCATGCAAATTCTCCTTTCTTTGTATCAGCTTTCATTCTTGGAATGGACAGGATGGCAGTGGAATTTTTTATTTTGCTATAAGTTTTGCATATTAAATTGAAAATGTTGGGGGAGGGAGGGAAAAAATGAGGAGCTGATACCAAGGACTCAAGTAGAAAGAAAATGTTTTCTTGGCAACTGTGCTTGACACAATGCATGTTATTGATTGTTAGAAGAGCTGTAAGAGTCTTCAAAAATGATTTTTTTTTAATAATAATTTTTTTTTAATTTAAAAATGTCAATCCTCTTAGAGACACTGTATTCGTTGTCCCACTCTTTTTCCAGAGCAATGTGGTTGCTACTTACCTTACAGTTGTATAGCTCAGAGAAGCAACAGATAGTCAGGAGGGGACAGAGGCAGAGACATTGGGTTACTATTAGTAAACCTCCCTTGTGCCCACTGACTGGGGAAGCTCGGAAATCTCTGAATTACTCTGAAGTACCAAAGGCATCTCTTCACTCAGGATGGGACTACCCTGAGTTTGCCCTCGGTGGGGTAGCACTGCATTTGGCTGCAAGTAACAATATCCAATTAACAACAGCCTAAACAAAACAAATTGGTACTTATTCTTTTTTTCATGACAGATATCTGGAAGTAAGATGGTTTCTTGACATTGGTTTATGAACCCAACAATTACTTTTGGTCTTTTCCCTCATAGAGTCCAATGGCAGCTGCAGTTCTGGTATTCACAGCTGCACTCAAGACAGAAGGAAGGTCTGGGGGGTCTTAAAGGTTTGAAGATAAACAAGCGGCCATCTAGCTGAGAAGGAACAAAGCCCACATTGAAGAAGCACACCAGCCTGTGTGATCACAAGGGGTCGAGATCAGGTATCAGGCATCAAAGATCCACAACAAAAAAATTATTATCATTGTGAAGGAGAGGGAGTGCAGAGTGGATACCCAAAGCCCATCTGTAGGCAACTAGACATCCCTTACAGAAGGGTCTCAGGGAGGAGATGAGCCAGTCAGGGTGCAGTATAGCAATGATGAAACACACAACTTTCCTCTAGTTCTTTAATGCTTCCTCCCACTCCCACCTCCACTATCATGACCCCAATTCTACCTTACAAATCTGACTAGACCAGAGCATGTACATGCTTGATAAGATAAGAGCTTGAAACACAGGGAATCAAGGATAGATAAACCCCTGAGAGTAGCCATACCAGGAGGGGAAGTGGAAGGTGGGGGGAGAAAGGGGGAACTGATCACAATGATCTACCTCTAGCCCCCTTCCAGGGGCAATGGACAACAGAAAAGTGGGTAAAGGGAGACATTGGTCAGTATAATACATGAAAAAAATAATAATCTATACATTATCAAGGGTTCATGAAGGAAGAAGGGTCCGGGAGGAAGGGGAGAAAATGAGGAGCTGATACCAAGGGCTCAAGTAGAAAGAAAATGTTTTGAGAATGATGATGGCAACAGATGTACAAATGGGCTTGGCACAATGGATGGATGGATGGAAGGATGGATTGTGGTAAGAGTTCTGTGAGCCCTCAATAAAATGATTTATTAAAAAGAGAAAGCGGGAAGAAAGGGGAAGCAGGAAACAGCACCATTTATCAGGAAGGGGAAATCCTTCTTAGAACACATGAAAAGTTTTCAGAACCATTGATCTTTATTGTGCCATGTGGCCTCCCCTAGCTTCAAGGGAGTCTGAGAAAGTGAATCTCTTGTCTCCACATTGCCATCACAAACATCATCAGGATGTTGATGCAAGGGGGAAGAGGGAGATAACACCCTTTCCTCCTACAAGATTCACAGCTGCCACAAGATCTCGGGAGTCTCCTCCCAATAACTCCAGGAACCCTCACCCAGGAGCCCCTGCCTCCCTGTGGCCCTCCCAGTGCCCCAGGAAAGAAGGGCCCACCCAAGGAGCCAGGATTTCCCCTGAGCTGCTGGCTTTCTTCTGCAGTGATTAATGGTGTTCTGCTGAGCTGGGGAGAGGCAGCTAATTAGCTGTAGACTGATTAAGGACAAGGCAGGCAAAGTCCCAGATGTGATAAATGTGAACTTTCCATCTTCCTCCCCTCCTTCCCATCCTGTCAGCATCAGCAAAAGCCAGGCTGTGGCACCCCTTACAATCTGCCAGGCTGGGGAGAGTCGAGGATGTCCTCAGGACACTGTGACAGGAATGGGGATCTGGATCTGCTTTCAAGGCCTGCTTTTTCCTGCAGCTTTCTTCCAGCCTCTTTGCTCTGGACCAACCGTGGTACCAGGGACTAGGGTTCCCAAAACAACAACAACAAGAAAGGTCTCTGCCCTAAAGAATCAAGTGCTAAAAGCTACAGACATTCAGAAAGGGGTGGTTTCATGTGATCTGGAGTCCCTGGGCTGCTATCCATTGTCAGGCTCTGGGATGGATTTTGTGATTGTAGAAGTGGACCTGGGAAGAGGGAGCCACCACCACCACAAAAGCCCATGACTGCCATGCTGATTCCAACTCTGAACCCTCTTTCATAGGGTTATCTCGGATGGAAGTAGATCTCTATGCCCTCCCTCTGCAGTGCCACCTGGGAGATTCAAACTACTAGCCTTTGTGAGTGGCAACTCTTTTCACCAGCCAGGGAAGGATTCATACAAAGGTATGGAGGAGAAATGAGCCAAGCATGGTCCTAGAGAGTGAGCCTGGATGCAGAACTCTATGGGGGTGACAGTAGCAGCAAGACGGAGATATGGACAAACAGAAGCCTGGGGTTCCCAGGAGGCTGAGTGGGACTTGGAACAGCCCAGCTGTTGTCAATCCCAGCTCTTCCACACCCTCTGATAGGGACAGCCCAATGGGGGTCACTAACTTACTGCGGTGGAGTTGATTCTAACTCATGGTTGCCCTACAGGACAGAGTAGAAGTGCCCCTGTGAGCTTCTGAGACTGTTACTCTTTAAGAGAGTAGAAAGTCTCATCTTTCTCCCACAGAGCAGCTGGTGGTTTCAAACTGACAAACTTGCAGTTAGCAGCCCAAATGTATAACCCTTTCCACTGCCAGGGCTCCTTCTCAAAGGGACTTCCCATTTTATCTACCTATCTCCCAAGACAGCATATCCAGATGCAGGTGAATTCATTCTGCAACAGCCAATATTGAGGTTTAAGAAAAATAAGCCTCTGACATTTGAATCTTGTACATGCCAAGATCATGAAAAGGGAAAAGGATACATCTCAGCAATGGATAATAAGAGAAATTCCATTCATGTGACTTCTCCAAGGAGACATATCCAGACAGTGGCAGAAATGAACATCTATCCAGGTGTTGGTTGTGAAGTACCTCTGTGTGACACACTCTTTTCTTCTTCCATTTTACCTGATTCACTATTAGTCATTCTTCAGCTTTTAGCCCATTACACATTACTTTGTCAAGCTTAGCATAATTTATAACAGTCCATTGTTTGTTTTTACTTTTATAGAAGACTCGAATGTAATGTAATGATACATTCTGTTATATCAACTGAGCAGTGAACTGGGCTAAATTCTAGGAGACCGCAGGATATTGGCCTGCCTTCATGGAGCTCACAGTTTAGGTATTAGAATTCCCTGTGTCTACTCTACCCTCAGAAGTAAGGTTTATCCAGTCCCAATAGAACAATGGGACTACTCAATAATCAAGTCCATACTAGCAGGAAAGCACACTCCCTCACACTGTCCCACATGGACCTTCATGTGTCATTGCTTAGGTTGTGCATCATAGAGGGTGCTGGAGTGGATGCTGATGTGTGCTGCCCATGCTCCTCCTCAGAGCTGAGGCTCTCACCATTCCAGCTACTGGGAGTTGCAGCTATTGATGATTGACAGTTGAGACCCTCTCCAGGAATTATACTCAGCCAAAGAAAGGCATATCATTCCCAGGGCTGCACTCAATGTCTAGTCTTGTGGGGCAGCAGTGACCTGGTCCTTTACCTCAGTTTGCAGCATTTTTGAAGGACCACTCCAGTTTCAGCACTTGCTGTGGGGTTGCTATTTAACTTCTCCTGTTGCCCACCCAACCTGCCTCATTCCTTTCAGGTGTTACTTCTGAGATCTCTGTTACTCCTACTTGTAAATCTCAGAGCCCTTTTCTTGGGGAACCTAACAAAAGAGCAAAGTGGGCTGAAATCCACCCTTGTTTGTGGATACATCTATTCACGGATAAATAATTCTCTTTTCTAAGATGCTCCTCTGTGAATTGCAGGTAGCCCTGGCCTCTACCCCCACCACCTGTCTAGTCTGAGAGTCAGACTAGGAATACAAACCAATATACAGGCCTTGGCACAAGTCTCAGGAAGAAGTTGAGCCTTGCAGCCAAGAGATTTAGAAGACCCTAGAGGAGAGTATATCTGTGGCAAGAAACCCACCAGCCCCTGGAGTCAGCTTCCAACTGATTAAGAGCCACCCAGGGCCAGTATTTCATCAAGACAACTGGGAAATAAGCTAAAGAAAATTGTTAATCCATGTGCTGGGGATTTCGAACAATATGGATGGTGTCAGATGAACCCCAGATATCCTATCAGGTCCAAAGGGTGGGAACTCTCCTGGGTGGGAACAAGATGAGAATCAGAGAGGGCGGGGGAAGCGGGAAGGAATTAGATTTGCACAAACTTAGTAATTGAAATCATTAATAGCAGCAAAATAAGTTGTCCATCCTACATGTAATTTGTAGTAATGTTTAGTTACTGAGATTAATTTCTAGTAATGAAATACTAATTAAACCATTTATTGAGTAATGTATTTACTTGGTGGTGTTTTATGGGTGTTCCCTTATAAATATTTTAATTAGTTTTGCTAAGTAATTAGAATTTACTAAATAATTTTGAAACTATTTATTAATCTCTAGCAATTCTCAGCCAACCAACAAGTAATTGTTTTACTTTATAACAGTAATTAAAGTGTTTTTGCTTTTTTGTGGTTTTTTTTAAATTAACATTTTGAAGAAAGAGAAAGACAGTATTGAAGACAGCCTCTTTGACTCACATGAGACTGGGTGTGTTATAGCAAAAATGACACAAAGAAATCATTCATAATCTAACATTGCTCAACATTGTTCATGCTTTCATTTGCATATCTATATGTTTTTCTTATGTATGTATTATCTATTTAAAATTGAGTGTATACAAATGGCATGATTTCTGATTATTAAACTTTGCTAATTTTTGTGTTACATTTTTTGTTCTATTGAAAAGTCAAACCATTTAAGAGAAACTTTAACAGTCTTCAGAGACTTTCAAAAGTAATGCTTACTCTTTTTCTGCTCCCAAGTATATACTGTGCATCATATACTAATCAAGATATTCACCAATCTTTACAATATAATATACTCTGCTCTGTGATAGTAACCAATGAAAAGCTGAGCCTTCATGTGGTACAGCCTCACCATTAAATCCTTATCAATGAAGTAATTATCTTGGAGAAAAAAATTAACTGAAAAGAATTAATATAGTTATACACTGTTTTAGGGCTTCTTTAAAATATAAATATCTTCACAACTCAGTGATTATAGAGCAACAGTAACATCTTTTTAAATAACTTTTATCCCTGAAGGTGCCCCTTATTGTTATTCAACCCCTGATTTCTAGACATTTACCTAGTTTTCAGTTGTTCACCCTTGTGAACAACTCTTAATGAGTGCCATTATATACAAGGGGAGTTCAAAACATTTGTGGAAAAATTCTATAATTTTTAAATTTCATATTCCGCAAGCTTTTGAGTCCCTCTTTTTATATATCATTGTGTACTTTTCCAACCATTTCCAGAACATTTTCCTGGAAGTGGAAATACTGATTCAAGGTATATTAATATTTTTAAGGATTTTGATTTAGACTCATATTGTCAAACTGCCTCAGGAAAGACTGCACAAATTTACAAAAGGGTTGAAAGCCTGTGATATTATTATTATGTGCAACTATTGTTCTTTTAAAAATTATGGCATTTGTTTTACTTTATGTTGTGGTAAGAGAAGGCCCAGGAAGATATTCTGATCCCCAGAGTTCTTGCAACCCACCTCCCCTCTTAGCTCAAAATAAGTTTGTTGGTTTGTGAAGACCTATGTGCTATTTCTTCATGACTTAAATAGTATTTCAACATATGTCAAACGATCCCCTACTTGTTCCCTTTAGAGTCTCCTCTCCATCTTTGGATTCTACTTGCCAAAAGTATTATCATGGGTGCTACATAAATTGACAGAACAAGTATCTACTCATGGCCCCTCTCCTTTGATCTTGGCAAAGTATTTCCCAAGTTGCATGTTCCAGTCCCTAAAACTTCTCCCATAAGTAACATATACTGAGCATTTTTCTTAAAATTCCGAGGTGACCTGAATGGCATTTTATGATTTCATACGTTTCCTGGGGCTCTCCCTATCCCTCTCTCTCACCTGATAAATCACCCAGAGTCTTTGGCCATTCAGAGCCTCCATCTTTACACTACCTCCACTCCCCTCCTTCCAACAGGGCTACTTCAAATAATTTAAAAATAATTGTGAAAAGCAACGTCCTTTTCCAATTGACTAAGAAGACTTTTTAGATGGAGGAGAAACTTCAACATATTCAACAATCCTTTGAATGAGGAGAGGGAAAGGGGCAAACTTAAGGGAGACAAGGTTGGGAAGAACCTGGGTATGCAGACAAAATGAGGGATTCATTTTGATTTGGAGAGAAAAGCACTCAGAGAAGGATTCTGAATCACTAATTTCCTATCCTGCCTCAAAGGACCACAAAGCATGATACACAGGTGGTGTTCAACATGTTTGTTGTTTTTTCAGTGAATGGATAATGTCCACAGATACAGTCCTATGATGACACTTCTGTTTTTTTCCCTTCGCTCCCTAGATCCATTTCTTTTCACATCTCAGACCCTCTCCAGTCCTCCAAAGTCTCAATAAACGTGAGGAAAGGCAAAAATCTCTTTATCCTTAGGACCAGAAAAAGGCTAATAATAAAACCAGTTCATATTTAAGATTGTCAATTCAAAAGAAAGGTGATCCAGTAGAATGAAAAATGATATTTTAAATGCCATTAATATCACATATGAGTAGAATTTTGCTGAAGATAATTCAAAAGTGATAGCAGCTGAACATCAAATGCCAAAAGCTCAAGCCAGATTCACAAGAGAGCATGGATCAAATGATATCAGATGGATCTTGGCTAAAAGCAGAGAATAACAAAAATGTTTATTTGTGTTTTATTGACTATTCAAAGACATTCAACATGTGAATCATAACAAATTATGGATAACATTAGGAAGAACAGAAATTTCAAAATATTTAATTGTGTTCATGAGGGACCTGCACATAAACCAAGAGACAGCCATTTGAATAGAACAAGGGGAACTAATTGGTTAAAAATCAGGAAAGATATATACAAGAATTGTATCTTTTCATTATGCTCATATAGTCTGTATGATGAGCTAATAACTCAAGAAGCTAGACTATATGAAGAAGAACGTTGCATCAGGAGTGGAAGATTTATTAACAACCTGCTGATGATGTAACTTTCCTTGCTAAAAGAGAAGAGGACTTGAAGCATTTGCTTATGAATATCAAAGACTACAGACTTCAATATAGATTACATCCTCAGCATCAACTAAAGCCCAAAACTAAATTCACTGTTAAGGAGTCAATTCTGACTTGTAGCAACCCTATCGAGCAGTGGTTCTCAACCTTCCTAATGCCGTGACTCTCTACTGCAGTTCCTCATGTTCCAGTGACCCCTCCCCCAACCATAAAATAATTTTCATTGCTACTTCATAACTGTAATTTTCCTACTGTTATGAATCAGGCAACCCCTGTGAAAGGGTCGTTCAACCCCCACAGTGGTCGCAACCCACAAGTTGAGAACCGCTGATATAGAACAAGGTAGAACTGCATTTTTTTTGTTTCTGAGGCTGCAAACCTTCTAGGGACAGAAAGAGAGTGGCTGGTAGGTTCCAACTGCTGACCTTTTGGTTAACAGCCCAATGTATAACCCACTACACTACTTAACCCAAGTTAAGATAAAAAGATAAAGACCAAGCAATGTTGTGCAAGGATAGTTACCTGCCTATGCCCCTGACCCATTATCAAAGGGAGGGGTCAGAAATAACAATTAGGTTCTGAACCTTGCACTGGAATGCCAAGGGATTGTGTAGGTAAAAGTTTGGATCTTGAGTAGCAAGTAAACACCCATGTTGTGGTGCAGGGGAATTATGGTTAGAAATATAGGCTAGAGTTAGTCTGTAAGGTGCCTTGAAAGTCAGGAAAAAGCATGGATATCAATCTTGAATAAACAAAGTTATCTGAGTGATCTTTTAAAAAATACTGATGTCTCACATAATTGTCAAATTATCCAACAATGAGGAAAAGGGGAAGATCATAAAAGCATCTAGGGAAAAGCAAACAGTCAGGTATAAAGGTGCCCCAATAATAGTATGTTCAGACCTATCAGTGGAAATGATGAAGAAGAGGAGGGAATGGAGTAACATATTCCAAAAATTGAAGGAAAACAATGCAAACCCAAGAATACTTTACCCAGTCAAATTATCTTTTAAGATAGATGGATAAGTAAGAGTCTTCC
>NW_022103968.1:67837689-67840208 GCF_000313985.2 Echinops telfairi | reverse complement strand
ATATAACCTTCCTCTAGTTCTTTAATGCTTCCTTCCCCCCTCTTCCCCCACACTATCATGACCCCAATTTGATCTTACAAATCTGGGTAGGCCAGAACATGTATACTGATACAGATAAGAGCTCGCAACACAGGGAATCCTGAACAGAAAACCCTTCAGGACCAATAAGGGAAGCAGCGATACTGGGGGTCGGGGTGGGAGGTGAGGACTGATCACAATGTTCAACATATGGACTCCCCTCCGAGGGCCATATGGACAGCAGAAAAGTGGGTGAAAGAAGACAGCAGTCAGTGTAGGACATGAAAGAAAAAAAGAAAAGAAAGAAAGTCTCGTCTTTCTCCAGCAGAGCAACTGGTGGTTTCAAACTACTCATCTTGCAGATAAAAAGAAGGGGGGAAAATTCCTTTGGCATACACCTTTGGCATATCGGAGTAAAACTACTGAAATACTAAAGAATACAAAGACAATGAATAATCTTATAGCCAACTGGATAAATCTTTTTAAAAGGAAAAATTACCTTCAAAGTAGTCACAGTAACAATAATCACCGACTTCTCTACAAATGGAAAAGAGTCCTGAGTTCCCACGTAATTCTAGCCTCGATCCAAGAACAGTTAGTTCTTGTAACACGGCCCTGCTCGGTACTCGCCTGCTTGGAGAGACCACTGAAGACAGGGGTGCTACAGCAAAGCATGGTGAAAAGATCAGGTGATGCCCAGCTATCAATTGAAATAGTGCCTGGGGTTTTGAAGGCTTGTATTCAAACAAGCAGCTATCTAAGTCTTCAAAGCCCTGAAAGAAAGTAATTTGCCAACATGGAATTATAAAACTTGCAAAAATATCATTTAAGCATGAGTGGAAAGTAATGACATTTTCATACAAAGAAAAATCGAAGTATCTGTAATCAGTAGATCCACACTCCATCACACTGCCCCACAAAAGAAAAGAAATACCAAAGGAAAATCTACAGTCAGAAATAAAATGATATTCAGGAAGGAATAAAGAACAGTTGAAAAGGTTAAAATGGTATAAAACTAATATGTTGCTGAGGTTAAAAAAAGTACCAAAGAATCTACAAAAGTGTTCTTTGAACTACTACATGAATTTAGTAAAGTGACAAAATAGGAGGTCAATATAAAAAGGAGCTCTGGCAGTGCTGTGGGCTGGCGCATCTCATCTCTAAAATGAGGGATAAAAAGAGTAGCTCCCTTATGGGGGTATTGCGATGATTTAAAGGCCCTCATTGGGGTGCTAAGCACAAGATTGTCTAGTCCAAATCCACCAGCCACTCCATCGGTAAAGACAGTAAAGTCTGCTCGTGTAAAAATTTACAGTCTTAGAAACCCTCTGTAGGGTTGCTGTTGAGTTGTGGTTGATGTAATGGTAATGACATTGGAATTAAAAATGTTTTAAGTAATATCGCTTAAAATAGCACAGAAAGAAAAAAGGGTTATAAATTTAACAAAAATGTGCAGCATCCGTAGGTTGAAAATTAGGAAATACTGATTAAAGAAATAAAAAACAAAACCCATAGCCATTGAGTCAATTACAAGTAAAACCAGTGAACATACACATATATAAGTATACACACTCACTGCTATATATTTATTTATATCAAGGAAATGACTCATGCGGTTGCAGAAATAGTTAAGTCTAGTCTAGTTCAAGTCTGTGGGTCAGTGTTAAGCTGAAGGCTTTTCCTGACTCTCATGACTGGGGCTCATACACCAGAAAGTAGGAAGATGAATCAGTAAGCAGGAATACCACCAGCTGTTGGAGAGAGAGGCAGGTGAAATCCAAGGTTAGCAAGTCAGGTTAGCAGAACCAAATGAATCCAAGGTTGGCAGGCAATATGGCAGGCTGCTTATGGGCCCCAGGGTCAGCAGGCAATAGGCAGGTCATTGAGCCAAATGAATCCAGATCAGCAAGGAGAGGGAGCAAAGTCTGAGTCTGCTTAAGTAGGAGTATGCCACACCCCAAAGGAAGATTTTCTTTCACTATATTAGCAGGGTAGCACTCTACTCTAATAGTCCTATAACTACTTGACTATTCACAGAAGACACCAGTATGGAGTTGATTGCATTATGTTGAGGATATCATGGGAGACTCCTGGTCCAGCCAAGTTGACATAGCACTTCCCACAATTCACGTTCATAGCAGCATTATTCATAATAGTCTAAAAGTCGAAGTATTCCAAATAACTACCAAGCAATGAGTGCATAAATAAAATGGGAATATCCATACAGTGAGATATTATTCAGTCACAAAATGCAATGAAGTATTGATACCTGCTACATCATGGACATACCTTAAAAACATTGTGCTAAATCAAAGAATCTATAGAGATAAGCAAGCCACATATCGAGGGAAATGTTTGAAAATTACATTTCTTTTTTATTGTTATTATAAATCATTTTACTGGGGGCTCTTACTACTCTTACAACAATCCATACATCAATTGTATCAAGCACGTTTGTACATATGTTGCCTTCATCATTTTCAAAACATTTTCTTTCTACT
>NW_022103968.1:67828945-67834339 GCF_000313985.2 Echinops telfairi | reverse complement strand
GCAGGGCCATGGGTCAGTGAGGGGCATCGTGTCTCGTAGTGAGGCTGGCCATGTGTCACTGGTATTTCAAATACCAGCAAAGTCACTCAAAGTGAACAGACTATGAAGAATAATAAGCTGTCTGCTCCTGAGGATTAGCCACTGAAAAATCTTATGAATAACAGTGGAATATTTCCAGATATTGAAAACCTCATGAGTAGTAGCAGAACAGTGTCAGATATCGTGCCAGAAGGTAAGCCTCTCATGTCAGAAGGCGCTCAAAATATGACCAAGGAAGAGTTGATTTCTCAAACTGACCATAATTATGGGCATAGAGTAAAGACTTTGGGACCTTCATTTGCTTGCTGGGACATGATTCAAAATGAGAAGAAGCAGCTACAAGCATCTATTAATAATTAGAACTTGGAATATATGAAGTGTGAATCTAGGAAACAGGAAGTAATCAAAAGTGAAATGGAATGCATAAAGATCAACATTCTAGGCATTAGTAAGTTGAAATGGACCGGTACTGGCCATTTTGAATCAGACAGTTATGTAGTTTACAATGCCATAAATGACCACTTTAAAGGAAGGGACAAAATGAACCTTTCAAGATCTAGCTTGAAGCAGACAGTGTTCTCTGTGATAAGATAAGAAGATAATGCATATCTACGTACAAGAAAATCTTGTCAATAGAATGATTATTCAAATTTATGCACTAACCACTAAAGCTAGTGATGAAGAAATTGAAGAATTTGATCAATATCTTCAGTCTGAAATTGAACAAACATAATCAAAATGCATTGACAATTACTGGCGATTGGAATGCAAAAGTTGGAAACACAGAAGATGAAGCAATAGTTGGAAAACATGGCCTTCATAATAGAGAATGAAACTGAAAATTGCATGATCGAATTTTGTAAGACCAGTGATTTATTTATCACAAATACCTTTTATCAATAACACAAATGGTGACTTCTCCAGAAGGAATACACAGAAATCCAATGAATCAAATCAGAAACTAAAATGAGGTTTACAGGTTGACTGTGGACCAGACTATCAATTGCTCATATGTAAGTTCAGGTTGAAGTTGAAAAAAATAAATAAACAAATCCATCAGAGCCAAAATGCAACCTTGAATATATACAACCTGAATTTCAAGAACATCTCAAGAACAGATGTGGCACACCGAACACTAATGACAGAAGACCGGACAAGCTGTGGGATGACATCTAGAATATCATACATGAAGAAAGCAAGAAGTTTACTAAAGAGACAGGAAAGAAAGAAAAGATCAAAGTGGATCTCAGAATAGACTTTGAAATTTGTCCTCAATTGTAGAGTAGCTAAGGCAAATTTGGTGAAATAAAAGAGCTGAACAGAAAGTTTCAAAAGATAGCTTGAGAAGACAAAGTAAAATATTATAATGAAATGTGCAAAGCCCAAGAATTAGAAAACCAGAAAGGAAGAACATTTTGAGTATATCTTAAACTGAAAGAACTAAAGGGGGAAAAATCAAGCCTCAAGTTGAAATATTGAAAGATCCTATGGCAAAAAATTGAATGATTCAGAAAGCATCAAAGGAAGATGGAAAGAATACAGTGTACCCAAAATAATTAGTCAACATCCAACTATTTCAAGAGGTAACATAAAATCAAGAACCAATGGAAATGAAGGAAGAGGTTCAAGCTGAACCGAAGGTATTAGCCAAAAAACAAGCCTCCAGAAATTGACAGAATACCAATTAAAATGTTTCTGCAAGCTAATGAAGCACTGGAAGCACTCATGCAGCTATGCCAAGGAATTTGGAAGACAACTACTTTGCCAACTAACTGGAAGAGATCCATAATTGTACCCATCCAAAGAATGGTAACCCAACAGAATGAGGAAATTGTCTAACAATGCCATTAATATCACATGCAAGTAAAATTTTGCTCACCACCATTCAACAATGATTGTAGCAAACACTTAGACTTGAGCCAATGGCACACAATATTGCCTGCTAGTCTGAGATTCATCAGCAGCCTGCCATCTAGCTTGCCGTCTGAACTGCCTTCCTTAGATTCATTCACCTCTTGAGTCACAAGCCTGACTTGCTGACCTTGGTTCATCTGCCTCTGCAATGTGTGATGTTTTTGCTGATCCTGAATTTGGGTTCATCAGCCCTGGAAACTACATCAGGAGATGCCTCCAGCTTAACATCTGACCCACAGACTTGAAGCCAAATTGGACTTAACTGCTTCTACAACTGTGTTTTGCTTCTCTGGCAAGCTCAGCCTAACACACTAAACAAAAGAAAGCCACTGTCAATATACTAAGGTCAAAGTAAATTTTAAGGCCCAAAGCAACACAAGTTATACAGAATAACACTTCATCATGATTAAAGGCTCAACACATCAAAAAGATAGAATAATCCTAACTGTATATATGCAATGACATAGCCTCGAAATATATAAAGCGAAAAATGGCACACTTAAAGAAAAAATAGACAATTTCACCATCACAAGAAATCATCTTAATACATTTTCCTTAGTAACACATAGAATATATCAATACTGATATATTTTTAATGAGGGATATTTTATTAATTCCTCTATTATCATTGACACACATAGAGATAAATAATGGACTTCAGTTTTCCTTAGCAAAGTTTTATTTTAAGATAATCGCAGGTCCGCATGTAGTTATAATAAATAATACAGAAAGATCCCTTTGCACCATCTCCCTGGATGGTAACATCTTGCAAAACAATATAAAATAGCACAATATTGATACTGATATAGTCAAAATATAGGACACTTCCATCCCTCATATTACCCTTTTTTAGCCATTCCATGTGTTCTCCATTTTGGATACTTTTTCATTTCAAGACAGTAATATACTCACATATACAGCTCTGCGAGGGCAGGGGATTTGTCCGTTTTGCATAGCGCTGAATCCCCAGTGTCTGGCACATGGGGAACTCTCAAGCCACATTTCTTGAATGAAAGAACAAACGAGAGACCAGAGGATTATCTGCAGAGGAAAGGAAGGATGTAAAGGGAGAGACTTATAAACACAGATATTCTACAAATGTGACCCGGCCAATTCTTTTACAGGATTGTGGACAAACCGCTTAGGAAAGCCAAAGGATGAAACAGTGTCTCCTACAGAATATTCGGAAGAGATGACATGGAATCTTTGCTGTGAAGGATGAGTGAGAGGTTGCCAGGAAAAGAATGCATGGGAGTATAGTACATATAATATTCAGAAAGATTCGCCCATGCTGGTTTGGACAAGCAGAAAACCAAAGACAGGCAGACCATGTGAGAGGCTATTGCACTGATCCTCGGGAGGGAAGATAGTTCCACTGTTTGTACAATTCAGCTATACCTGTACAACTCAACGGACTAAAACAGTGGCTGTGAGCCTGGAGAAAGGGCACAGGATCTGAGAGAGAATTCTGGAAGTATAATTATGTGGCTTGGAGAAAAAAAAGAGTCAAGGTTACAGGTATTCGGGTCATGAGTTAGGTTACTTGTCTCCCTATGTTACCCATGGAGATCTGCTATTCAGATCCCTCCCCAAGGTAAGACCTGTTGTCCAATTTCAGGGAGTTTGATCAGTTCCTTCAGGGTCCGAACTACCTTACCCAAGGTCCTTTTTTCTTGGAATATCTAACATCTGCAGAATGAGTAAGGTGGGTGTATTCAGGTCTGTGCAAGGCAGTCTGAAGTTGGACCTGCTACAAGCAATATGTGCTCCAGTGCTCCCTGCTAGGTTGGCCAAGGCTTTGTCAAGCTTCAGTCCGCAATAAAATCTCCCTGCCGTCAGTCCTGCTTCTTCTCCCTTCCTTTCAAAAGTGTTGATCCCTAAAAAAAACATCTTGACCCCAAAATAGAGTTGCCAGGCTTAGCAAAACAAAGTAAAAGATATCCAGTTAAATAGAAGATGTGAAACAAGCCTATACGGAATGTTTTTATTGACCTGAAATTCAAATGTAACTGAGTATCCTGTGCTTTGCTTGCGATCGTAGCCCCAAACTGTGTCTCTTGCCTGTTCCGCAGAACCCGGCCTGCACCAAGCCCCCTCTCCAAAGAGAGTAGGCTGTACAGGACTAACAGGGCAAATGATTCTTGATAAATGTCTTGATCCAGTGACTGACCCTAACTATGTTAAGAATTAAGGTCAAATCAAGAACCTTGTCTGATCCTCTCCGTGATTAAGTTTTGCCTGTTCCCCACTCAAAGTTCCACCACACAGACCATATATTTAGTTTTTACCACATCAGGTCACAAGACAATTGGTGCTCCTAAGTGCTGAGTTTTATTTGTACACACACACACACAACTCTCTGGTCTTTTGCTCCAGCCTTTTGCTCTTTCATATTGGAATCTTCCTAGAAGTTCCTTCTCAGGGATCCTTCCAACGTTCAGAGGTGTGAAGTCCCCGAATAGGACACCTGAAGCATTTCCCTGCACAAACAAGGCTGAGTCTCGAATGATTTGGGATGGGCCTCCAGCTGCTACCACCGCTAGGAGCACCAGCAGTTGAATTGACTTGATAGTGTCCAGCCCTGACCCACCCGACTCCATTCTAACTTTCTCCTTTCCCTGTCCCCTGATCAGATGTCACCTATTGGTTTGTATTTCATTTCCCAGAGCTAAAACACACTGAACCCGACACCAGGGTTAAGAAAATCCTTCCTCTGAGGTCATAGTAAGATCGCCCTGTTTCTATTCACAGTTTCTCTTTCTAGCTCTTTCCTGTATTCTCCTCTTCCTTCTCCAGATGTTTCCATGTCTGTATTTTCTCTATGTATTTTCATTTCTTTCCATTTTTTTCATTAAGACATCGTCCCTCACTGAGCCAGGTGGGCATTTGCCAAGAAGCATTTCAGAGCAACTTAGAGGTGGGAACAACTTGGCACTTGCAATGGCATATCATGAGCAATAATGGGATGCCTGAGAGGAAAGAGTGGTGTTACCAGCTCATTGATCCCATTGGTCCCATGAATGCCTAGCAGTCTGGAAGTTCACCCCTTTGAATCCTACAGAGGGGTGGCTCAGACTCTCCCTCCACCCTCCTGCCTGCTCCTTCCACCAGACTCCTTGCCTGTACCCCAGTGTAATGACTTTAGTGCTCCTTTTTATCTGCCTCCAAACATTGCTCAAAGTCCAACTGCAGACTCATGCTTCAGAAAGCCATCTTCCTCCAGGCTGATGACCTTTACAAAGAAGCAACTCAGGGATTGCTTGTTAAACAAGTCTCATGGGAATTCACTAGGTGTCTTAGTTATCCAGTGCTGCGATAACAGAAATATCACAAGTGGATGGCATTAACAAATAGAAATGTATTTTTAATTATTTTATCTTCTCAAAGTTTAGGAGGCTAGAAGTCCAAATTCAGGGCCCCGGCTCTAGGAGAAAGGTTTGT
>NW_022103968.1:67827478-67828716 GCF_000313985.2 Echinops telfairi | reverse complement strand
AATCCTGCCTCATTATGTAACAAAGACAACCCATTGCTAGATGGAATTATAACCACAGGCATTTGGGGAGGTGGAACACAATTAAAGTTATTACACTGGGATATAGGCAAGAGTCTGGTGGAAGGAGCAGGCAAGAGGGTGGAGGGAGAGTCTGAGCCACCCCTCTGTAGGACTCAAAGGGGTGAACTGTCAGGCTTTCATGGGACCAATGAATTGGTAATACCACCTTTTCCTGTCAGGCATCCCTTTACTGCTCATGGCATATGTATAGGGCCAATGCCATTGCCCCTATAGACAGTCTCACCTAGGAAAGTCAAGTGCCTAGTAGTTCACACCTCTGAATTGCTCTGAAATGCTTCTTGCCAATTGCCCACTGTCCTCAAGGGCAGTAAAAATGGGTCCAGGAGAAGCAGCACATCATCACGTCCAGCCTGGGACGCCTCTCCAGGACAACCCTCTCCCCTGGGATTAGAGGGTCAAGCTGCTCTTCCAGCCATGACCTCAGAGATGTGCAGCAAGGGCTCAGGCCCCATTTATCACCATGGGGCTATAATTAGGTTTGTTAACATACAGTGGAGTGTAGTCTTGTTGACCAGGAACTTAATCACGTTACTATTGAGTTCCTGAACGCATTGCTTGGGGTGACTGTTTTACTTGTAGAGTTATAGCCCAGCCCAACGGGAGGAAATTAGCTTTGGACACAAGTTTGGGGGTGGGGGGGCGGTGGGGGGGCGCGTCTTTTCCCCCCTGACTTTGTCTCCCTCCCCCACTTCCATGTGAAAATATTTAGCAAACAGTGACAATGATGAAAAACAGTAGGAAACAAAATGTTCTACATTAGTATAAAACATGAAAAATGCGGCAAGGACCCTTAGCGGTACAACATGTGTTATGCTGGCTGGCAGTCCATTAGCTCTGATAGACATTTCACTTACCTAAGTCAAATATAACAGTCTAGTATTCATTAATATAAGAAGGGGCTGTGGAATCAGAGCTACCATCTGGCTGGGCCGACAGAATAATCTACAACTCATGATTAGGTCTAAGGAGTGGGGTTTCACTTTAATCTTTCTCATTGCTCGAAATTTCCATCTGCGCAGTTCGGCACATCATTTTTCTTCAAGACAAATGCGCTGTTTTTCATGTTCCAAAATTAGATCAGAAGAAAACGATTAATCATGTCACGGCCTGGGAAAGGAAACAAAGCTCCGATATTCTCCTTCTCCCCCTCATCCCCC
>NW_022103968.1:67813570-67827139 GCF_000313985.2 Echinops telfairi | reverse complement strand
CTCAGCCCTGCCGCCGCCGGTCCCCCTCCCAGTCGCCACAGCCCTGTCTGTCAGGCGGCTTGCAAGTCATAACAAATCCCTGGCGCGGAGCTGAAGCTGAGCATTTGCCGGAGCGTCACGGGGATGATGAATGACCCGCAGGCCTTTGAAGTGCTCTGCCAGTTCAGCTGGGTCTGCGGTGCTGACAGAGAAATATACACAACAGCGTAACCAATAATGAGAACATTAAACATTCCTGCGCCGTGACAGGCTGACAGAAAAACCCGGGCCCCCATCAATCATCTCACAGATAGAACCTTGACAACTGGCCTTCCCAACTGACACCCGCAGTCACCTTGCCCTCTCCGGGGGCCGCTTGCACCCACGCCTGCCCGCGCCCACACTGGCGGATGCCCAGTTTGCCCCTCTCTCCCACACCACCCGCCGGATCCTCCTCCCAGGACCCGGGCCTGGGGGCCTCTGGGAGGTCGAGCGAGGCCTGAGCCTCAGGCCTGGGCCTGGGCCTGGGCCTCCGGCTGATAAGAGTTGTGAAAACTCTTAAGTTTAACCTTGTGATGCTTTTAACAAATGCAAAATAGCAATACCAACATTGTCTAGAAGACCTCACTTGGAATTATTCTCAAAAGTCAAAACCGAGGGTCTTGAGGAAAGTAAAGCCCAGGCCACTGGCCAGAGGGTTCTCTCTCTCTCTCTCTCTCTCTCTCTCTCTCTCTCTCTCTCTCTCTCTTCCGCCTTTAGCAGGTCTCTGGGGGCTTTCCTGCTAGTCTCTGGCAGGTCAGCTTCTCTTTGTGCGCCAGTCTCAGCCACTTTCTGTTCAACTGGACTTATCTGACAGGATCTGGTTTCTGGTCTGTCTGAGGCGGGGAACCAGCATGAAACACAAAGATCTCTTCCTTTTCCGCCACCTGGAAATGAAATCTGACTAGATAAAAACATTGCGTGGATGATTGCCTTTTCCCTGAAGGGATGTTGGTAAGCTCTGAGCCATTCCCCGAATCCTCTGACATAATTTGGTTGGCTACATTTTTCCTAGGCTGTCTCCAGTCCCACCTTGGGATGTTATCACTGCACCATTGCTCCATGACCAGAGAGGGCTCTTGGAAAGAGCCCTGCGCTGGGATTCAGAATGTAGGCTTCTAGTTCCAGCCATAAGAACGTGGGTAAGTCCAGAACTTTCCTGGGTCTTTATTCCTACATCCACCAAACAGAAACAAAAATTGTGTTCTTGAATCTCGCTCTCCCCCTTTTTTCTTCCCATTCATGACTTTTGGTAAGAGGAACCTCCTTGGCTTTCAAGAGGCATGAAAAATTCCCTACAGCTGCCTCCCACCACCCAATCACACCCCACACACTGGGCCAGCAACACACAGATACTCGATCATTGTGAAGGAAGAAAGATCACGCTGTGGTCATGCAGGCATGAGTGAGGTTGTAAGGCTCCTAGCCAAAACTTGGGAAAGACGTAGAGATGCTGTGGCGGTTGCATAATCTCCTGTCACCTTGAGCAAAGGGGTGGAGCCTAGCCTGTTAATCAAGTCATATCATAGCCAATGATGCCTCTGGGTGGGCACGGGCTACTCCTGAGGATTCTGGGAACTCCTGTCTTCCTCCCTGGAGAGGAAACTCACTCTCTCTCGGCTTCACCTTCCTGTTGACAAGCCACACGGAGCCACGCTGATGGCGGCCAGAGCCCTGGAGCTAAAGGAGCCATGTGGCAACCCCCACCAGGGCTGAGATGGATCCACCACTGGCCTGTGATCTTCCTGCATTCAGCACCTTGAGTGTGCTACGTAAGTCTAAAGTTGAATTTATCAACTAGTATCAGATGCATGGGCTAATATTGGACTTATGGACTTGATCTGGACTGGGCTGGGATGTTTTCCCGTCATACAATTGCTCTTTGATATACAGCTCTCTTTTATACACATGCATGTCATTAGATTTGTTTCTCTAGTCTACCCAGTCTAACAGATGCCAGTGCTTGTGGTCTGAGAACAGGCTCAATAACGGACATGATGCTACAAATAGAGTTGCGTATCGGGTCAGGAGAACTAGCTCAAGTATGAAGAGCATTTATTGATGTGGTATCTACTCCACACTCTAGTGTTTCATCCATTCCTCTCTGACCACCTAGAAAAGTCTGCTTATAATGCCACCTCCCATCGCCCAAGAAACTCGCATCCTGTCTCCTGGCCCACAATGTTCTTCTTTTCTTCTGATGTTCTGTGATCCTGGACCAGATGAGCATCTTGCCTACGCAATTAGACTTCAAGCTACTTGTGGGCAGGGATTGTTAGTGTGTGTGAGGAAGTTCCTTGGTCTTGCTACTGTTATTCCAAAGAATCAAAAGTACAGCAGTGATATCACACCCAGGTGAAGCAGTTGCTGAAGGCCAAGACGTAGGCTATAGTGGGAAATCCACTCAAGCAACGCTTATTGGCAAAGGAGGGTCTCAAGCGGGAGAGAGGACTGCTCCTCTCGCATGAGGAGAGCACTGTTGGGAAATAATTTATAAGTCTTTATACTTTCCTTCTAGGGAGGAGTTAGGAGTGGTTAAGGGGAGTTATCTTTCAGTGATTAACAGTGTGTTGGTTATATAACTAAAATCACTCTGTACCTGCTCCTTCCCATAATTTGCACGGTTACAATGAAATTCATAAATTAACTGCAATGCAAACCCTTGTTAATGAAGCTAAAGGTTATTCTTGGTCAAGAGGTGGGGACTGTACCTATGCCAACCTCAGGAAAGTCACTCTGTGGTCCAAATTCTGTCTATTCTGGATTCATTGACCAGCCTTTTGCCCACTACTGCTTTTTCATTGGAGAATGGCTTACATGGTTTCCTGCCTTACTCTAACTTCCTACCTAACAGGATTGTTCCATGCCTCATTGCTCTCTGGATTACCTGGGCTAGTATGGTATCTTGTGCTGAGGTAGCCACTCCACCTACAGTTTCCTTCTCTAAGGACCTGTCTCAACCTGGTCTACTGAAGAGAATACCTCACAGCTACTATATCATCCACCCCTTGCCATGACTATTGGGCCAGTAATGAACACCTATCCCTACAACCAATCAAATTCTGTCTTCCTGAAAATTTGAACTCAGTCACACTGTTGGAGTACTTTAAAATCATGTAGTATGTAGTGACTGGGGCTAGGGCAGCTATTTTGAGATATGTACATGCTAAGAAGAAGAAATTTTATCAGCCAAGAAAAGCAGGAAAAGAAAAAATAATAATAAACGATCAAGGGTTCATGAGGGAGGGAGGGTGGGAAGGGAGGGAAAAAATGAGGAGCTGATACCAAGGGCTCACGTAGAAAGAAAATGTTTTTAAAAAGACGATGGCAACATTTATACAGAAGTGCTTGACACAATGGGTATATGTATGGATTGTGATGAGCAGTAAGAGTCCCCAATAAAATAATAAGAAAAAAAATAGGCAAAGGAGGGAGCTCAACAAAAAGAAACAGATAGGACATACCAGATATACCCAGGAGAAGATCGCATGGCCTCAATTTTTCACTTCTTCACTCCCATTCCCTGGGGCCTGGCTGTACTGTTTTCTGGCATCGGCTGCTTGCAGGATAGCTGGTCACTGGAAAGGCTATGACCCAGGCCTGGCCAACCCTTCTACCCCATCTCTCTGTGTAGACTGATTAGCCCGGGACAGGAATGTGACCCACATCAGGCCCATTGGAACCCTTTGCTGGGGTTTTACATCTTAATCCTGAAAGAGAGATGTTCTTCGTTCCTCTTGGATGAAGAATCGTAAGACTAAGAGCCCAGCGCTTTCATCACCATGACTGCCACTGTCTGGAGAAAATGCATCCACGGTAGCAGTAATGAGGCCAACGAGAGCAGGAGCGCCCATTGATGATGGCTCCTGGTGGCTTCTTCAGGTTTCTGGATCTTTTCAGCCTAAAGCCTGAACCTTGTCTGCTCACCCTTGGCCTTCCCAGCAGGCGAGACATTATATTCCCTTTGTTGTTTAAACTGTTTTGTTTTGTTGTTTTGTTTCTATCACTTGCAACCCAGAGAATCCTGACTAGATACTACTCATAGTGGAGAATTCAGGACACAGTGTATTCACCTAAAGGATGCACCTAAAATTGATTCGTCTTTTTTTATCTATGTCTGCAAAATAAGAAGCCAATGGAATGCATAATATCTTGGGCTACTGTGAACCTTTTTTGACCCTTTTATATTTCTCAGCTCTTCTGTGACCTCACCCCACGCTGTGTGGTTTTCGTTGTCCTCAGGTCAGTCCCAAGTCACTTATACTTTTGAACCTGTCAGCAATGGCACTTCTCCAACTCTTGGCTGGTCCCACCCACAACAGAAAGTGGCTTTCTTCCCAGCCTCTTCATGAAGGTGCTTGGCCTGACCCCACCCACCCACCCTTGCTGTACAGTGAGAAGCTGGGGCTTTAGCTGATCCCTTCTCGACCTCTGACATAGTTTTAGATCTTACTCTGCCACCCTCTTTGGCTCTCAGAATCTGTTTAGGAGACCACTGGATGTTCCCAATGAATCTAGACTTCATCTGCTGAGAAGGTTCTTGGATAAAGAAGTGATGAGAGAGACCAGAGGCAATAACACTTAAAGTAAAAATTGATTGGGGTTTTTCAGTTGACCCCAAGCTTATAATGAGCCAATTGCAAAAAGATACCCTTTGTTAAACTAAAGTCTATTTTTCAAATGATGCTTTAAGAGGAATGCTGAGAAATTAAAACAGGCAAATGTGATAAGCACTATGGAAACAAGGTCATCGACAAATTGGAAAGATCTCATAAGAAGGATCATTAAGGATTCATCCCTTCAATTGCTGAAGGGTTGGCACAGCTTCGTCTCCATATAATGGCCGGGAAGGCCTCCAGCCAGGCCTGGTACATAGCTGTCACTCAGGGTATTTTTTTTCCTCTCTCTTGTCCAGTCCTCGTCCACCAAAGGAAGAACCAAAGCCCATGGACGGACTTATGGGGAAGTGGATTCTATCACAATCTAAGAGCTTCCTAACAATGCTGTCTAACAATGGATGCGCTCCTTTGTAATGATCTGTACATCACTGCAAGCAGAGGCTAATTATCTCTCAGATATCATATACATGTTTAAATCCCTAGACTAGCTATGTTGGGCTTTTAGAACCCTTTTCCAGTATGCTAACTCTGGTGGCCGCAATTGCTCTCTCTGTGGAGTGAGTATGACGCTTCTTGTTTGCCACCAGATTCACCTTCCTAAATTTGTGGGTGTGGCAGGTGGATTTTTCAAAGATTCAGATGATTATATTTCTAATTATGATTATAACAAAACCTCCCACTGCATATGCTCCTCCGTTTTTCCCGAATAAGCATTTATTTGGTGTATATAAATGCACTATTTTTCAAACCATTTTATTAGGACATGATCCAAACATCATACCATTCAATAGTTCAGTCACACCAAGTAGTGTTGTACAATGACTACCACAACCAGCTTTAAGACATCGTTTTCTTCTTGTACTCCTTCATATCAGCTCCCTATTACCTGAGCCCCACCTACCCTCCCATACCCACTGGGAACGCTTAACCTAGTTATTGTCTCTAAAGATTCCTGCATCCTGAGTTGCATTCACTGAAAAACATAGAAAAATGCGTAACAGAGTGTCAAAGAGGCTACTAACAATAAAAAATACAACAGATATAAACCCCAGTTTTTAAAAAAAACAGAAAATATTAAAAACCAGATCAAGCTCAAAATGTATCAAAAGTGAGAACAAAGAGCCCCCAATAAAATGATTTATTTAAAAAAAGAAGTAAGAACAAATGACAAGGTTCTAACCATTCAAGTCAGATTTTTCATTTCAATCTACTATAGTCATCTCTACAATACTCTGATAACCAGCTTATTTCCAACCTTCAATGATGGTCAGAGGGAAATCACAAGAGACTTATTCCAGATCCTGAGAATGTATTTTGGGCTTCCACTGACATCCATAGCCTTCTGCAAATCGAAATTTCAATTTAAGCTCTGATTGTATTTCCTCCTTTGATTTTAAATTATATCATTTGCAATCTTTTGATCACATATGCTTTTCCATGTGAGCTTAATTGACATCTCACTTAGATGGCTGCTTGTTTGACAACAAGCCTTTAAGAATCCAGACTTTTCTCACAACACAGGGAATCCAGGATAGATAAACCCCTCAGGACCAACAATGAGAATAGAGGTACCAGGAGGATAAGGGGAAATTGTGGGGAGAAATGGGGAATTGATCACCAGGATCAACATATAACCCACTCCCAGGAGGAAAAACAACAGAAAAGTGGGTGAAGGGTGACAGAGGATGATGTAAGATATGAAAATAATAAGTAGAAAGAAAATGTTTTGAAAATGATGATGTCAGCATATGTACAAATGTGCTTGACACAATGGATGAATGCATGGATTGTGATAAGAGATGTAAGAGCCCCCAATAAAAGTATTTAATAATGTTTAAAAAGGAATCCAGACTTTATTCTTTCTGATAGGTAGCACCATCTCATTTCTTCGCCACACTTTACTGCAGCACCCATATCCTCTGTGTTTCCTTCATGAGGATGAGTATCGGGCAAAGCCATGTCATAAGAACTAACGGTTCTTAGATTGGAGCTAGGATGAAGTGCTAGCCCAAAATCCACTCCTATATCTATGCTCTTTATCTGTCCCTGGTTCACCTTAGAGACAGCTTTGTTATTGATCATCCCTTTGGAGCATAAAGTCCTTCAGTTTATAGTGTCATTGATTTAGTCCATTTAGCGCAAAATGTTTTCAAAAGCACAATTGAGAAAAGGAGATTAAACAAGTTCAGGTTAACTACAAATTTCAATACATGGATTATTGACTTGTACAGATTAAAATCCTCACATGCCTGGACACTATTTTCACAAACCATGAGAATTGGTGGCCAGGCAAACTTAACAATAATATACACTGACAATATCAGACCCAGGTCTGCCAGAATAGCACATATCTTAATGAAGCAAGTAGGGTGTTGAAGTGGGAAGTCAGTATTAGTCTGCCTACCAACAGTTCATCAATACTCTTGGTATTGAATCAGCTCTCTTCTGCTTCTTCACACACCATGTAATTTCAGCCTTAAGTTCTCGGGCTACAGGTGTGTTTGGGGTAGAGCCCAGTTCACCTAGCGAAGCTTCCACATCACATCCCTCTGGCATGGCCTTTGGAATATGTTGTGCACCTCAAAGATCCAAGATTTAATGTCCCAGTATTCTGTGGCACATGACCTGGATTCCCAGGGGCTGTACAGAGGCTTGGACCAAGGTGCCCTATTAGGAGCATAGTACCAGGCATGGTCTCCCCTTGGGGTCTGTATAAGCATTGTTAGCCATTTTCCCCTAGTGGGAATTTGGTCTTCCCCTTTTCCACCAACAGACATGCACTTGCCTCTCCTGAGATGTGTGTGCTCCCTTCCCCTCTCTTGACTCGATTTTCCCATCAGCATCGCTTATCACTTTGGTAGGAATGTCTGCTGGTTTGGGGTGGGGGGGACCGCATCACATTTTTTCATGGGAGCCACTAAATTGTCATCTTCCTTTCCCTCAATCTTGAAAATCTGATCCCCGATGAAGTGAGGTCTCCTTTGTCAAAGAGGTTTTCAAGACATGCATAGAGAGAGGATGGTGTATGGCACCGGTCAGCCTCTCGACCAAGTTGTTTGGCAGACTTAGTGACTTGCATGACCTGAAAATATGCTTCTCTGATCATTTAACTTTATCTCTTCCCATCAAGAGTCCGAGCTTAATTTCTCTCTTGCTAGCGTCAGCCAGCTTGTGACTGCTTCTATGAATAGAATGTGGGAGAAGGGACGCTGTATGGTTCCAAAGCTAGATTAGAAAAGACCACGCAGTTTCTGTTCACACTTTGTGAGTTACTTATTCTTGACACCCAGTTACCACACGACAAGGAAGTCCAAACTCGCTCATCCAGAGAGGTCCCTTGAAGAAGCTCATGTGGGTGTCGGACCAACAACCTAGCCAACATACATGCTACCAAACTTGGGAATGAAGACTCTTCCAGATGATTGATTCCAACCTCCAGCCAGAAGACACCTTTGCCTTTGATTCCACCAAGCTGAAGTCCAAATTAAAACCACCCTTGCTGTGCCATATACAAATTCTAACACACAGAATCTGTAAGCATAATAAGATGGTTATAAGTGTTTTTTTTTAAAGCAGCCATAGTAACCAGAATAGTGTGGGCTGAGAGACTGAGAAACCTGTGGGTGTGAGACAGCCTATGGCCAGTACCCATCAGTAACACAGCTACTGCACGCTATTGCGCATCACTTTCTTGGTCCATATGGTCTTTTCTCCTGCCAAGTTCATCCGATTTTGAAAGTTGGGTCTTTTCCCTAAAATAAACAGTCCTTGACCTCACATCTTCTGGTCACAGAAATCCACTATTGCGCACCAAGCAGCAAAAAATAGTGTTGTGTGGGAGATGTGTCATAGGAAATATCAATTTCACAGGACCCAACTCCCTATTTACAGCCCTGGGGTGTACTGTCCTCTCCTCCAGCCCTCGTGGGAACTTACAAGAGAGTTGGGCCAACTCAAGGAGAACTGGAAGGGAGTTGGAGCAGCTTCACCCAGTCTAGCCTCCTCAGTCAAGGGCCCCCTGCTTAAAAAGTTTGAGGACCCCTGCATGAAATGCTCATCTACTAGCCAAAAAGTTGATGGTTCAAATCCATTCTCAGCCCATTCTCACAGGGAAAGCCCACCGACCTTGTGAGAATAATTCTAGTCTGACACTCACGAGTCGGTATGAGGCAAAATCCGCTCTGTAGCAATTGTTTTTTGTTGTTTTGTTTTATGGTTATGAAAAGAGGTTAGGGGCAATCCAATACAAATGAGAACAACAAGTTCAAGTCAAGAACACTTAGCCGCAAAGCCAGGTCAGAAACAGCTCTCAGGACCCCTCGCATGCTCTCTGCACTTCCCTCTGATGGCGAGAAATCACCATGAGATGCCCATGACCAACAGCTTGTTTCCCTTGTGACATCCTCAGTAGTGTGGGAGTAATACTTAATAACCTATTCTCCAGAAAGGCAGGGGTGGGGGGGTGGCTGATCTGTGACACTTGCCACTTTCCATAATGTAAATTGTCCTGTGACCATGACCGATTTGAAGCTTTCAACATGCTGTCTCTGAAAGAGTAAGGAAGAGATGTGCAGGATCAGCTCTTATAAGCCAGCTCCAGCCCCTGCTGTTCCTCCCCCGTCACACAGTCAAGGAAGGAGTCCAGAGCAGGTGGTGCTCACTGTAAGGGCTTGTCCGTCAAACCAGTCGTTGTCCTTCCATTTAGTTTGCAACCAACGAGTACACCATTCATGGAGGCTCAAAATGGGAGGAATGCTGATGATGGAAGAGTAAATCTGTCCATAAAGGCTTTTGACGCCAAAACAGACCAATGCATCAATATCATTACCTAAAAATTTAAATAATTCTGAATGACATGATGAAAACATGGTGTCATGCTTTAGAGAATGGACTCTGGAGCCAGATGGTACGGGTTCAAATCTTAATGAACTATGTGACCTTGAACATGTTACTTAACCTGTCTGTAAAATGGAGGTTGTACAAGCACCACCCTTATAGGGGTTGTAAGAATTAAATGAGAAATGTGACTACTAAGTTCTCACAGCAGGGCTTGGTACATAATAAACACTAAACAGGTGTTAATTATTTCTATAACTTAAGTCCAGGTTGTCAGCTGTTACTATGATTTATGTCAAAGTGGGAAATAAACCATGATCAATAAACTGTGATTGATTTCTGTTCTGGAAGTTCCATGATGACGAGGACCTTGTCTGTCCTAACAACTGCTATAAATCCCATGCCTAGAATAGTGCCTGACACGTTTGTTGATCCAATAAATATTGGTTATATGGTGAATCTTCTAAGTATGGCATCTAACAGTACTTATATGTTTCTGCCCCCTTAGCTCTTACTTTAATTGTATCCTCTGTTTTAAAATAGCCATCAGGAGTAACTGTAGCTAACGGTCATCCTTAAACAATAATCATATTCTTAAAGTCCATTTAAGTGGCAATAAGAGCCAGCCTTCCACAAAGTGAACCACATCCATGGACACCTTTTAAGGTAGATAATGAGACTATAACCCAGACAATATGCCACTTAGTGGCAGAACCACCAAGTTGAAGGTAAAGGCCCTGAAGAAGACAAAGACCTCTTTCAAGGGTCTCACAGGAGGCCCTAGGCATACACATAGCAACTGTGCTTGACTGCTACCAAAAGGTTGGAGGGTGGAGGTGCTTCACCCAGAAGCACCTTAGGGAAAAGGTATGGCAATATACTGCCAAAATATCAGTCTGTGAAAATCCTGCAGGGAATGTCTCCTGTGACATACATGGGGTCTCATGATTTGGAAGTGACTTGATGGCAACTGGATTGGTACTAGTTAGCCTTATGTACCCCCAAATTTGAAGGTGCTCTGGTGGTGTAGTGGGTTACATGTAGGGCTGCTAATCTCAAGGCCAGCAGTTCAAAACCACCAGGTGCTCCTTAGACACAAGGATACAAGTCTTCTTCTCACATACTTTGGACGGGTTGTCAGGAGAGGTCAGTCCCTGGAGAAGGACATCGTGCTTGGTAAAGCAGAGGGGCAGCCCGAAGAAGGTCCTCAACAGGATGGATTGATGCCGTGGCTGCGACAACGGGCTCCAGTGTAACAAGAACCCTTGTGAGGGTGGTGCAGCACCAGGTGGAACGGACTCCCTCCAAACACCAGACTCACTGCCATCACGTTGACACCGAATCATAGCAAACTGCCCCCAGTGAGTTTCTGAAGCTCTAACTCCTTACGGGAGTAGAAAGGTCGGTCTTGCTCCCTCCAAGCTGCGGGTGGTTTTGCAACGCGGACCTTACGAGGTAGTAGCCCAACTCATAACCACTACACCATCAAGGCTCCAACAACAACTCCTGTAAAGATTTAGAGTTTCAGAGACCCTTCCACTCGACCCTTCTGGGTGACGGTGAGTCACAATCAAGTGGACTCAATTGCAAAGACCATGCATTCTGAGGTGCCTAATGGCAACCCAAGCCCTGCCTGCTAGCTTCCACTATGGCAGCTTAGCACACCCAGAAAAGGGGAATTCTGGACCTGGGTTGGGATAGGAGACCCTCTCTTCTATTTCTAGTCTATTTTTTTTCTAATCTCGCCTCTTCATTATGCCTTCTGGCACTTTCCTCACCCTCCCCAGCAAAATCCAACCAGCCCCCTCCAAGGCCTCTCCCTGGCCCTCAGGCTCTTCCAGAGTGGTTTGTTCTGGCAGGAAAAATGGCTCCACGGTATAAAGATGTTTCTCCTCTGATGAGCACATTTGCAAGAGGTATGTCAGAGATCCCAGGGTGGGGGTTGGGCACTACTTCAAGAAAGTTCTTTTCACCTCCTTCCACCTCTCCTGCCTTTTTCTTTCTCTCTCCCTAACCCCCTCTCTCGCTTTGCTTACTTATTGGAAGAGTAATAAATATTGGACCGACAGGCCCTTCTCACAGTTACAAAGCCTACCTGTAAGCGAGCTCAATAATTAGCAGTCTTGAAGATGATATATGACTTTCATTACCCTTTGGGATTGGAGACTAAATGAGGACAGAGCTAATTGCCGCGCAAAGCAGTTTGGCATGAATGAGAAAAATGTAGGCGCTATCTCCTGCCAAAAGAGAAGGGCCCCAGTGCTGCTCTGATCTCAAGGCTAGTTTCCATTGCAGGAGTTCACTTGATGTCCATAAATCACATGCTACTTACAGCTGAAGCTGCCCTGAGTCGTCAGCCGGTTGTAGGCTGAGTGACAGATCCCAGCCTTAGAGCTTTAACTCCATCCTTCCTTCTCTTCCTTCTCCTCTTCCTCCTCTTCTGCTCAGTGCCCAGGAAATTAAAGGCATCCTCCTGAGAGACAGCAGCAGGAGGGCTAGCATGGGCATGGGGGTTGTAGACATAGGTCTGGTTCTCCATCCCCATGCCCAGCTGCTCCCTCCCGACGCACACACTGGCTCGCTGCTCAAAACATCGTCAGAGCCAGGGGAGGGGAGGTCTTCTGCCAGTTTTCCCAGTCTCGGAAGGAGGCAGGCCCCCTCCTGGATTTCTCCAGGCTGTGCTGTTGTCCTTGGTTTGTCATCGAGACAAATGTGGCCTCTCTCTTTCCCCACCACCCTTCCAGAAACTGATTCCCTTCGTGTGCCTGCAGTTGATGGATATGCCTAGGCAAGAAGAGGTCAAAGCAGGGAAAAGACCTCCTGACCGTATCTTCTTCACCTCTCGCCTTGATCACTCCATTGTCCTCCTCAAGTCCTGCTTCGGAGGGTCCAAGTTGAGGAATGCAGTGAACCTGCAAAGAACCATCTCAGTTGCTTCCATTCAAATCCTTGGGCAAGGGAGGAGGCTCCCTCTCTTGCAGACAATCACCAATGTCACACTCAGAGCTGAGCTCCCTGGCCTTTCTCAGGGCAGTCACATAATTAATTCTTAGTATTTCTAAATTATATTTGACACTTAATTTAAAACTCAAGGTTCTATAATGCAAAGCCCTCCCCTGGCAATAAGGGTGACAGGCACAATAAGCGTGTGTGCAGCTTGACAGTCGGGGTTTTCAGGGGTGGTGCCGTGTAACTCCAGGGAGGGTGAGAGCTGACTTATATTGAACACCTATTTTATGTCTAGTTATTTCCATGTATTATTTCCTTCCCAAAATCCCAATGAAGCAAGTGCTGATATTGCCTTTATTTGACAGATGAGGAAGCGGAGATTAATTTGCCCTACGACACACAGTTAGGGAAGTGGGCCAGCGGATATTCAAGACCATGGGAGCCCCTAACTTCTTTGAGTTATTCCCCAGTACTTTAAGGACGAGAGCATTAACTCCTCAAATTGAAGCCTAAGTGCTCCACCAAGGTAAGAGTTAGAACCAGAACCAAACTTTGGCTGCAAGTTTGACTGGTTAACAACAACTTAGTTAGCTAACTACCCATTCTTTCTTTCCCCTAACAAGGCGGCTAGAGACCTGTTGTCTGGCCCAGCTGCAGGTCAATAGTGAATAAAAGAACTCAGATGCTATTTTCTGCTCAGTCATCCTTTTACATTCTAGCTTACTCATTCTGGTGGCAACGTAACTGCTGTACCCCTACACATCATGTATTCAGTCCAGGGACAGAATGGGGGCTAGAAAGAAATGAGAAAAGTAATTATCTAGTCAAGGCTTTGTCTTTCATTTGTGAAGAGAAGCTCTCCCCGGCAGACTGCCCTTTGCATCTCACTGGCCAGAACTGAATTCCATATGTCACCCCCTCCCTCCCCTGCTGGCCCAGGAGATGAGTTGTCAGGACTCATTAAGACCAGCCATGCTTTGTCTCCTGGACCTAGGGGAAGGCCCAAGGTTCCAGCTACCCTAAGCTAAAATTATTTCTAATTGCTAATTGCACAAAGCACATTTGTTAGCAGAGAAGAAAAGATGGTTGTTGGGTATGTAATGGATAATGTCTATCACACCCAGTGTTTAATCGTGGCCACCTCTCT
>NW_022103968.1:67809931-67811862 GCF_000313985.2 Echinops telfairi | reverse complement strand
ATGAAGTCTCACCATCCTTGCCTCTCAGTGGCATCCTAGCCCTTGTTCCTTTGGCAGTCCATGGTTTTTTCAATATTCTTTGCCAGCACCATAATTCAAGTTCTTTATCTTGGCCTATATATAGAGTGGAGGAGCCTCAGTGGTGTAATGGTTATGTAATGGGTTGCTAACTGCAATTTAAAAGAAAAATCTAACTGCAGTTCAAAACCACCTGTGACTCCACAGGAGAAAGACAGAGCTTTCTACTCCCATAAAGAGTTTCAGTCTCAGAAACCCACAGGGGCAGTTCTACCCTGTCCTATAGGGATGCTGTAAGTCAGGATCAACTTGATGATGGTGAGTTTGTTTTTGTTGATTTATATGTAGAGTGATCTGTTATCCCCAACATTACAAGTCACAGAACCCATTCACTCTCAGATATGTCCTAAACTGAATGCTAAGTTATGTAATTACCTACCAATCAGGTAGGCTTTGCATGTTACCTACTCTGCCTCTCTTCCCCTCTTCCTTTCTTTCAATTCACTCTGATCCTCCTCGAGATCCACTTCTAGATGCCAGAGTGTTCCATGACCATGCCAGTTTCTTCCCTACAACACAACCCCAAACCGTTATCTCCACAACCTCATCCTTCTCCCACCTCTTCTGCCACCTTATTTCTACTTAGCAGTCAGCGAAGTAGAAATTTCTACTCAGTGATTAGGTACCCCTTTTATTCAGAGGGTTCATCCTTTATCTAACCCCATATGAACCTTCAATTATGTCCTACTTTCATAATAATACTGTTATTTTTCCTTAGTACCAGAACTACCAGGTGTTACTACATGTTTATTTGTTTAATATATGTCTCACTCCGTAGGTTGTAAATACCCTGAAGGCAGAGATTGCTCTACTTCAGAATCTAGCCCAGGGTTGCCACTCTATAACGATTTGTTTTGTTAGTGGATTAATATCCAATGTTTCTCTCAACCACCACCACCAACACACACACACACACACACACACTCCTTCAAGATACCAAGTTCACTACAATGCTCCCCAGAGAGATGTAGTTCTGGCACCATGTGAACTTTCCAGAAGAACAGTGTGTCACTCTGAGTTGCTCATTACATGAACTTCAAACAGAAGTCATTCATGAAGATAGGGTTCATTCACAAAGATAGGGTATGCAGGGAAGGAGGGACCATCTGTCCCATAAAGACCTCCCTGCACCTAGTTCTCAATTACTCAGCTAGGATATCAGCCAGACTGGGTCACCATGCCCCCACAGCACCAGTACTGCATATATACCTCTAGCACTCCTCTGATAGATACCCAGATTGCCTCCAAATCCACACCACTGTATGCAAGCAACCTTGTACATGTTATGGAACTGTGGGAAATTTTCATTGGGATACAGATTTCCAAACTGGCTGAACTGATGGTAAACTAGGGATGTATACACTTAATTGGATTAAATACACACATAATTTTTTTTATTTTTAAATACTTTTATTGGGGGCTCTTATATCTCTTATCGCAATCCATACATTCATCCAGTGTGTCATGTGCATTTGCACATATGCTGCCATCCTCATTTTCAAAGCATTCTCTTCCCACATGAGCCCCTGATATCAGCTACTCATTTCTTCTCCCTACATCCCTGCCCACCCTCCCTCACGAACCCTTGATAAATTGTAGATTATTATTTCCTTATCTTACATCATCCTCTGTCACCCCTCACCCATTCATCACCCTGGGAAGGGGTTCTACATTGATGCTTGTGATAGGTCCCCCCTCTATTCCCCCACCATCCCTTAATCCTACTTGTATCTCTACTCTCATTGTTGTCCCTGAGGAGTTTATCTATCCTGGATTCCCTGTGTTGTAGGCTCTTATCTGTAGCAGTGTGCATGCTCTGGTTTAATCCAATTTGTAAGGTAGAATTGAGGTTA
>NW_022103968.1:67794005-67794866 GCF_000313985.2 Echinops telfairi | reverse complement strand
AAAAAAGAAAAGAAAACAACAAATGCTGGAGAGAATGTGAAGAGAAGGAAACTCGTATACATTGTTGGGGGACTTGTAAATACACACAACCACTATGGAAAACAATGTGGTGATACTTAAAGCAACTGGTAACTGAAATCCCACACACTCCAGCAATACCACTATTAAGCATATACCCCAAAGAAATAAGAAACAACAAGAGTGGATGTATGCTCTCCCATGTTCACAGCACCGTTCACAATAGCAAGGCACTAGAAGCAGCCCAAATACCCAACAGTGGAAGAAGGGATAAAGAAACTGTGGTACATACACAATGGAGTACTATGCATCCCCCCCAAACAGTGGTGAAAACATGCAACACCACATGGCATGGAAGGACCTGGAAACCATTATGCTGAGTCAAGTTAGTCAATCACAAAAAGATAAACACTATAAGGAGAAACACCAATTAAACAAATCTTAGAGACTAATTCCCAAACAAAAGGGTAGAAAGCCTATCTATTGGCCATGAAATATACAACACCCCCTTATGTGCCCTTTATTGGAATCACCTCAAAAGAGGAGACCTCACCTTTTCTGGGGTCAATTCTTCAAGAAGGGGGAAAGGGTGATGACTACCCACTGGATGCTGTACAACATTGAAACAAGGCTGCAGCAAATCAACAGACCCTCCACAGAATGAGAGGAAACCCTTACAGGAAAATCAAGTTAAGACCAGGCGACAGACACATCTACATTTTAGAGGAGGCATTAATATTTTTGTTGGTGAAGGACATTGGGCCTCCACTCAAGTACTCCCTCAATGCAAGAATACTTTCTTCTATTAAATTGGCATTCTATGATGCTCACCTTCCCGACACA
>NW_022103968.1:67784027-67792826 GCF_000313985.2 Echinops telfairi | reverse complement strand
AAAAAAAAAAGCAAAAGGTCTTTGCTAACTTGATCTGTTTGTTATTTCTCGTACTTGCCCTATGAATTCTTTCTTTATTGAATTTATCCATGATGGTCAATCCATTTTAATCTTTTAAAATTGTATCTGCTTTTCATGGATTATTTCTATGTCACTTTCTATCTAAAGCCTCTTTAGATCATTTTAATTGTATGTGATTTATTATTAATTATAATAAACCCATATTTGTTCACCATAAAAAAAATATATATATATATATTTCTGTTGGTGAGTATGGTGGGTAAGTGGGGAGCACATCGGGAAGGGATGCTAAACAATAAATGTAGGGAACTTACAGGAACCATAAACGCGATTTTTATGTTCCTGGGTAGACACTAAAACGTGTTTCTACCCAGTCCTCGGTGAACCACGCCATGGAATAAGCACCATGCTGAGCTTAAACGCTGGTCTTACAGGCAACATAGGTCCCTTGGACCACACCAGAAGCACTCAACGTAAAAGACTGACTGAACAAAATGGGCCCTACCTCAAAACTGCCTGTACCCTTAGACTTGGGACTGAAATACCCTGATGGGAAAGGAAGCAAAGGTAGCCACCCCATAACTGTGGAAATGGCGGTCATTGAGCCTTGGGTGGGACCCCTGGTTTAGTGGGTGTCTAATGAAAGGGGACCCAGAACCCCCACATATTGAATACCTCAATGATCCCTTTGAATTAATGACAGGTTTTAATCTGTTAATCAAGGATCTGCACCTTTAAGAATTGGAAAATTTTCCCGGCATCAATCCCCATCCTCAGTGCAAACAGAACTCAATCTATTAAGAAATCAAGCTGTACAAAGCAACAACTCATGGACTGCAGCTCACAATTGGACTACACTAACATAAACTCCGCATATCAACGATATCTTAAATTCTACGTCATTTCCTGGAGGCTTGTTTTTGACAAATGCCTTCAGTGCAGCTGGAATTTCTTCCTTCATTACCATTGGTTCTTGATCATATGCTATCTCTTGAAATGGTTGAATGTTGGTTAGCTCTTTTTGATATAGAGACTGGATTCTTTCCATCTTCTGTCAATGCTTCCTGCATCATTCAATGTTTTGCCCAGAGACTCTTTTAGAATTACAACCTGAGGCATGAGTTTTTCCTTCAGCTCTTTCAGTTTCCGATATGCTGTGTGTGTTCTTCCGTTTTGATTTTCTAACTCCAAGTTTTGCACCTTTCATTGTGCTGCTTTACTTTGTCTTCTTGAGTTTTCCTTTGAAATTTTCTGTTCAATTCATTTACTTCATCATTTCTTTCATTTGCTTTAGCTACACTATAAACAAGGCAAGTTTGAGTCTCTTCTGACATACACGTTGATCTTTCCTCTCTTTTTCTCTTCTTAATGACCTTTTGCCTTTTTCATGTATGATGTTTTTGATGTCATCCCACAGCTCAGTAGTATTCAATGAGTTAAAGTTATTCTTGAGATGCTCTCGAAATTCATGGAGAATATACTCAAGGTCATATACTGGCTCTGTGGACTTGTTTCAATTTTCAACTTCCACCTGAACTTACATATGAGCATTTGGTGATTTATTCCACAGTCAGTCTTTGGCTTCATTTTGACTGAAAATATTCTGCTTCTCCATAGTCTTTTCCCACAGAGGTAGTCAATTTGATTTCTGTATTTTCCATCTGGAGAAGTTCATGTGTATAGTCATCATTTTGTTGTTGAAAGGGGGTATTTGTTGATCTTATACTATTCTATAAGTCCATCTCTACTTTTGCTTCTATCACTCAAGCCCTAATTTTCAAGCACTATTCCTTCCTCTTAATTTCCAACTTTCATATCCCAATCACCAATAATTACCATTGCATCTTGATCCATCAGCAAATGAAGGTCCAGAAAGTTCTATCCCTTCCATGTTTGGCTGTACTCTGAGAAGGCAACTCTTCTTCAGCCATACTTTGGGTGCCTTTCCACCTAAGGGGCTCACCTTCTGCCACTGCCTCTGACAGCGTTCTGATGATGTTTTCACCTTCTGCCACTGCCTCTGACAGCGTTCTGATGACGTTTTCACCTTCTGCCACTGCCTCTGACAGCGTTCTGATGACGTTTTCAGTGTCTGACATTTTGCTCCTGTTCATAAGGTTTCAGTGGTAATTCCTCAGACTGGAGAACCTACTTCTTCTTTGTAATCCATTTTTAGTCTAGAAATTCTGCTGAAAGCTGTTTAGCTTGGATGATTCTGCTGGTATATGAAATATCAGTGACATCCCTTCCAGCATCATTACAACACACAAGCCACCATAGTACAAAAAGATGACAGACAAGTGGTGGAGAAATTCCCTTAGTATCTACAATAAACTAGTAGGACAAATTAGTGAGTTTAATGAGACTTCGGGATACAAGATCGAATTCTAGAAATCATTTTCCACATTTGCATAATAGCAATGAACATTCAGAAATTGAAATTAAAATTCAATATTATTCTTAATAGCATCAGAAATATGAACTGACTAGGGATAAATCTGGCAAAAACTGTGCAAGGCCTATAAGTTGAAAACTGCAAGACATTGCTGAGAGAAAATAAAGAGAATCTAGCTAAATGGAGATAGTTTTCCTGTCTCTCTAAATAAGTTAGGAGAGTGTTCAGATATCACTCTATCTCAAATTGATACACAGTGAACCCTCGTTTATCGCGGTTAATCGGTTCTAGACCCTACCGTGATAAATGAAATTCTGCGAAGTAGGATTCCTTATTTGTAAATCAAATATTTTCGTAGTTAGAGCATAGAGGACATGAAAAAACACCCTTTAGTCACCATTACACTCGTATTACCCAATTTATTAAACGAAAAAGGGAAAATACAGTAAAACATTTTGGACGTTACAATGATCATTTATTATTTACTATATTATTTATGGCATCAAGCGTGTACAGTATGAGCCAATCAGTGGCAGTAATGACAGAGCATGCGCTGTTACGCAAAAACCGCGGTAGTGAAGCCGCAGAAGTCGAAGCGCGAAGTGGCGAGGGTTCACTGTATAGCATAAAAACAATCCAATCAAAGCCCTAAAAGGCTTATTTGTAGAAAATGTCCATCTAATTCTAAAATAAACTTGAAATACAAAAGATTTAGAATAGGCAAAACAACTTTGAGAAAGAACAAAGTTGGAGGTCTGACATTATCAGATTTCAAGAATTTCTATAAAACTCCAGTTATCAAGATAGTGTGCCATTTGGCATCAAAATAAACAAATAGATAATTGAAACAGAAATACCTCATGTGTATATGGACAGCTTGTTTTTGATGAAAATGTAAAGGCAATTCAGGAGAGAAAAAAATAGTCTTTCCAACAAATGATGCTGACACATATATGTTTTAAAAACTTAATTTCAACTCAAACCTTATACCTCAAACATTCAAATTTACCACCATAGATTTGATTCCAACTCATAGCAATCCTATAGGGTAGAACTGCCCCTGTGGGTTTCTGAGACTGTAACTTTTTACCGAAGTAGAAAGCCTCGGCTTTCTTTTTAAAAATTTAAACACTTTTATTGACATACAACTCACATATACAATTCAGTTGTTTAAACATCATGAAAAGAGGGTGCAATCATCACTATAATCCATTTTAGAACATTTTATTCTTTCTTGTATTCATTATTATTAGCTCCAATTTCCCCCAACTCCCCGTACCATAACCCTAAGAAATTATTAACCCAGTTACTGTCTCTATGGACTCCATAAAAAGAAAAGCATACCCAAAAAATAACAAAATAAAACTGAAAAAATCTTAGTTGAAAAGAAAGCAGAATAATAATAAAAATTACAACAAACATAAAATGGGTCAAAAGTAAGAATGGTAAAGTATTAAATTTTAACATAACCACCCCAGCATTAATCCATGTTCCAATGTACTCTCATGCTATTCACATCCCTGGTCTATGGTCAGAGGCAATTAACAAGAGGCTTAATCCACATGGGTACCCTGAAAATGGATTTTGGGCTTTCACTGCAAACTGGGTACTCAGACTTTAAGATCAACACAGTTCCCTCCTCTGTTCTGGATTTTATTATTTACAATCCTAGGGTCACATAGGCAGGTGTGCTTCTTCTGTATTAACTTAGCTGACACTTACATGACTGCTTGTTTTAAGACACACTTTTAAGATCTCAGACACAATTCTTTTTTATTTTTTAGAGTTTTATTGACATATGGTTCATATATTATACATTTCCATAGTTCCGTCATATTAAAAAGAGTTGTATAATCATTACAATCACTTCCATAATATTTTCTTCCCTCTTGTATTCATTATTAGCTCCCTATTTCCCTCCAACCTTCCCACCTTCCCTAGTGCCCTCAATAAGTTCCTAATCCAGTTTCTCTATATATAGCTTTACTCACCCTGGATTTCATAGACTAGGAAATATACAAAAAGAAAAAAGGAGGGGAAGAATAATAACAGTAATAAAATTAACCAGTGGAAAAAACCCAATCAAGAATCAAACAGGGAGTATTAAACATTTGAGAAATTTTAAATGGATCAAAAGGGAGATCAAATGATCAGGTGTCACCTTTTAACCTAGTTACATCTGCCATTATTATCAAGTTTACAACATTCTCTGTCTGATAGCAATGCTAGTCACATCCCTCAACTATGGTCACAGGGTCATCAGAGGCTTAATACATGTAGTGACCCTGCAAATGGACTTGGGGTTTCCATTGTTATCCATTGCCTTCTGCAAATTAGGTGTTGACAATTTACGCTCTGATACCATTTCCCCCTTGGATTTGGATTTTATTATTTATTATCTTTGGATCACACAGGTTGGTGTGCTTCTTCCATGTGGACTTAGTTGATGCTTCACTTAGATGGCTGCTCGTTTGAAGACAAGCCTTTAAGACCCCAGACACGAGTCTTTCTGATGGCCCGCACTACCTAATTTCTTCACCACACTTTGCTATAGGCCCATACTTTCAGTGACTTTTCATGAAGACAAATATTCATCATGGCCATATCATAGGAACCAACCATTCTTAGATTAGGATGACAATTGTTAGCTCAACATCCATTCTTATATCTATGGTTTATATATATGTGCTGCCGAAGTGAGCATTATCTATGGTTTATATATGTCCTTGGGCCACTCTAGAGGTATCATTATCATTTTATTGAGGAATATTATAAATCTTCCCCATGGGCATATGGTAATTCTGTTAATAGTATTATTAATTTAGTGAAAGGTATAAAATATTTAAACTGTTGAGAAAAGAAAAGTATACATGTATAGGACAGCTTTTTAGACTAAAATACAGATTGTTGATTTGTATAAATTAAACATGTAAGTGATTAGACACTATGCAAAAATAAGTATGTGGAGAGGGCAAAACTTTTAATAATGCTCATTCACAAGGACAGAACTATACCTGCTGGACATGTCATAAAAAAGCAGAGAGTATGAAAATAGCAAACATATATGGTAGCCATAAGTTGCCATTTATTGGGACCCTCAAACAAGAGTTTTGAGCCAAAGTCCAATGACTTCCAAATCCATAGCCTTGGGACAGTAGTCATGTGCTTTTTCTCATGCTCGGGCCTTTCAGCCTTTACGTCCAAGAGAGGTTTTCAGTTCCTTTAATCTGCTACAGGTGTGCTTATGGTAAAGTACAGTTTGCTTGGTGGAGTTTCCAAATGAAATCTTTCTTTTGTGGCTGTGAAGGGTTTTCTGCAGCTCTAAAGGGCAGAGTGTATCTATAGCATGTGCCTTGGGTAACAAAGGGCTGGATAGGAACAAGGTAAAAAGTGCTCAATTGGGAACATAATACTGGACATATTCTCCCATTGTAGAACTGAAATTACCTTTTCTGAGTCAGCCATCCCCACCCCACCCCCTGCCAGGACTTGAATTTGCATTAAGGTTCATCAAGCACCCTTATAGGAGGATTTGTTGATTTGGGGTGACTGAAGAACAATATTATATAGCCGGGATGGATTGGTCTTTTCCCTCATTCCCCAACATGAGAAACTGACCCCAGCTGAGGTGAGCCTCTTCTTTTTTATTACCTTATACATAATCCAAAAATTAGATCTAAATAGACTATAGTCTTTAAATGTAAAACATAAAATAATAAACACTCTAATAGTAAACATAGGGGGAAAATAACTTAGGATCCCATGTTTCCCAAAGTAGGCGATACTGCCCCCTGGGGTACTAGAATGATCCAGGGGAGTTGCAAAAGCAGGTGCTTCCATGCTCATGGAAACAGCAATCAAGAGATCAAATTATTGTTTTGAGAAACGATGTACAAATGCGCTTTACACAATTGATGTGTGTATGGATTGGGATAACAATTGTATGAGCCCCTAATAAAATGTTAAAAAATTAAAAAAAAAGAGATCAAATTATTCCCCCAAAATAAACATTTTATTGGCAGCTCTTACAGATATCATACTCTTTTGTAGTTCAATCACATCAAGCAGTATTGTACAATTTTACTACAATCAGTTTCAAAACATTTTCTTCTTTCTTGAACACCTTGATATCAGCTCCCATTTACTCCATCCCTCCCCCACCACAGCACACCCCCCAGAAACCCTTATTCTACTTGTTGTCTCTATAAATTCATCAATCCTGGGTTTCATAACACCTCTTGGAAATGTTGAAAAGCAAGGATATTATTTTGATCACTAAATTATGCCTGACCAAAGCCATAGCATTTTCAATCATCTCATGTGGTGGTTGGACATTGAATAAGGAAGACCAAAAAGAATCAATGTATTTGAATTATGATGCTGGTGAAGAATATTGACAGTACCATGCACTGCCAAAAGAACAAACAGGTCTGTCCTGGAAGAAGTACAACCAGCATGCTCCTTAGAGGCAAGTAGAGTGAGCCATCATCTCACATATTTTGGAAATGTTGTCAGGAGAGACTAGTCCCTGGAGAAGAACATCATTCTTGGTAAAACAGCAGGGCTGTGAAAAAAAGGAAGAACTTTGACAAGATGGATTGACACAGTGGCTACATTGATGGGCTCAAATATAGGAACAATTGTGAGGATGGCACAGCACCAGGTAGTGTTTCATTCATAGTGTTGTGCATAGGGTCACTTTGAGTCTGAACTGACCACAGTATTTAACAACAACACTTTATTCTAGATTATGGGCTATAGTATAAAACTTTTCATTTATGGGGGTGGGTACTGAGGGTTTTTTCCCCCTGAAAATGGGGCATAAGCCAAATAAGTTTGGGAACCTACGTGTTAGGCAAAGATTCCTTAGCTAAGATACACCAAAAAAATGATACTTTTTTATTATAAATTGAACTTTATCAAAATTAAAATTTTCCACTCTTCAAAAAAAATGGTTAAGAGAAATAAAAGAAAAATTATAGAATCTAAGAAAATATTTGTAAACCACATATCTAAGTCAGTAAACTTATATCCAGAAATATAAAGAACTCTAAATCTTTTTTTTTTAATCTTTAAGTGGCATGTTTATTAGACAAATGCTCACGACAGATTTTCACAACAGCAACAAATGTTTTCAGACTACATCTAATCTCTTTTACTAAGGAAAAAAAATGACAATCTCACACAGGTTGATGAATTTTTTTTTCATGTTTCCTGGAATGAAAGCAGTCTCTTCAAGCTGTTTCCTCTTCAGCTTTTTCCTCTTCTTCCTCTTTTTCCCCTTCACCTGACTTCATCTTCTTCACTTTTTCTTTGGCTAAATGTCCCCGATGGACTGATTGAATTTTGAGGGCAGCAAGCTCCTCTTTTTCCTTTTCTTCCTCTGAAGATTCTAAGGCTATGACTGGTGTCTCTTCCTCATTCACAGATTCCTGAGATTTTTCTTTTTCAGGCACATCTTGCTCAAGTGGTTCCTGCTCCTTGAATGCATGGTTGTTATAGAAGTGATCATCTACCTTAGCTCCCCATTCTGCTGGATCAAAATTGGTTTTCTCTCTTTTCTCTAGGAGGTTCTCAAAGTATGCTGCTGTAAAAGCTGGTATATTGTCTGGTTGCTCTCTCAGAATCTCTTGTGTCAGTCCTTCAAGAAGATTTCCAAATCCTTGTGGAATTCGGTAGTGGGTGTTGGAGAATGGAATTGACATCTCCTTGGAAGGAACTGCCTATTGTACCTCTGGTTTCTCTCCGAGCTGGTGCCGCTGGTTCCAGTTCAGAACTCTAAATCTGGATAAAAAGTTCCAACATTCTTCATTGCAGATATAGAAAAGCCAATCCTCAACTTTATCTGAAATGGTAAGAGACCCCTACTAACTAAAGCAATGTTGAAAGAAAAGGACAAAGTAGGAGTACTCACACCCTGATTTTAAAACATACTATTCAGTCACAGCAATCAAAACAGCTGGATACTTATATAACACTAGACACATAGACCAATGAATTTAAAGTCCAGAGATATACCCAAACATCTATGGTCAACTGATTTTTGACAAGGATGTTGAGTCCATTCAATGGGTGAAAGAAGAGTTTCTTCAACAAATGGTGCTGGGAAAATTGGGTTTCTTCATAGATCAAGACCCTTGGCTCAAAACACACACAAAAACAAATTCAAAATGAATTAAAGATGTAAATATCCAATTAAAACCATAAAATCTTTAGAAGATCAAACAGAGGTAATGTGTCAGCCCCAGCTTTCAACAATGGATTATCCAATATGATAGCGAAAGAACAAAGAGCAAAAAAATACAATAAATGACACCTCATAAAAATTATTAAAATGTTTGTCCAAAACCTATGGACAAGGGAACAACAAGTGATCTAAAATC
>NW_022103968.1:67779936-67782200 GCF_000313985.2 Echinops telfairi | reverse complement strand
ATCAGACTATTAACAGGCTAGATTCCACCCCTTATTTCTCCATGAGCAAAGGGCTTGAATAGACTTTTCTTTCTTTTTTCTTATGGTTTCAGTACTTTTGAGTTTCCTCTAGGGTCCCTGAGTGGTTTGAACAGTTAAGTACACAACTGATAACCAAAAAATTGGTAGATTGAGACCACCAAAGTAGCTCAGAGGTAATGCTTTAGAAAGGTTTCAACTTTTAAACTGCTAGGGAGTAGTTCTACTCTGCACACATGGGGTCATTGAGAGTTGGAACCCACTCGGTGGAAAGTGGTTGCTTTGGGTTTGGAGATAGTTCTGGAGAATCACTCTCTTTTTAACAATAAAGGAAGGCTTAAACAATAATAACAGGAAAAAAGTACTGGCTTTATTCATAACCATTAATGAATGAAGATTATTTTCCCCCAGATAAATGCAAAGGAAAGTTGGGCAGTAAACAAAGCAAAGATCCACTCTCACTGAATAGATTCTGACCCATAGGGGCCTATGTAGATTTCTACGGCTGTAACTTTTTAAAAACAGTATTATTGGTACTTCATTCATATATCATACAATTCAGTAGTTCAATCATATCAAGAAGAGCTGTATAATCATTATTACAATCAATTTTAGAGCATTGTCTTCTATGTACTCATTATTAGTAGTGTATTTTTTGGCTGTATATATTTTAATTAATTAATTTTTAATTGGCCTATAATTCACATATCATAAAAAATCACACTAAGAAAAATTGTGCAATCATCATCACAATCAATTTTAGAACATTTTCTTCTTTCTCAGACTCATTCTTGTTAGCCTCCCATTTCCCTCCAGCCTCCCCGACCATCTCCATAGGTAATTAGTAATCCAGTTACTGACCCTATAGATTTACCTATCCTGGATTACATACACTGAAGAAATATACAAAACAAAATCAAGAAACAAACAAAAAAACTAACCACAATGGCAAAATAAAACAGAAAGAAACTCAATTGAAAGAAAGCATGAAATATTGAAAAGTAGAACAAATGTAAAATGGGCCAAAAGGGAGATCAAATGATCAGGTGTTACATTTTAAACTAACTGAATCTGCCACAATAGGCTTTACAATGCTTTCTGCCTGAGAGCAAGGCTATTCACATCTCTGGACTATGGTCAGAGGTTTAATCTTCATGGGGACCCAGAAAATTGATTTGGGGCTTTCACTGTCATTCTTAGCCTTCTGCAAACCAGGAGTTCAGAATTTAGGCTCTGATACAGTTCCCTCCTCTGAATTTGGATTTTATCATTTACAATCCTTGAATCACACAGGCTTCTTCTATGTATATTTAGTTGATGCCTCACTTAGATGGCTGCTTATTTTGAGACAAGCCTTTAAGATCCCAAACACTATTCCTTCTGATATCTGGCACCATCTGATTGCTTCACCAGACTTTACTATAACACCCATATCTTCAGTGATCTCTTCATGAGATTAAGTAGGACCATGTCAAAAGAACTAATTGTTGTTAGATTAGGCCTACGATTAAATGTTAGTGCAAAGTCCATTCATATAGCTATGGTTTATATGTGTCCCTAGTTCATTCTAGAGACAGTATTATCATTTTATTGGCAAATATTTATAAATCATACTCATGAGGAATAAGGTAATTATTAATTGTATCAGTAGTTCAGCCAGTAGTATAAAATTTAGAACACTGTTGAGAAAAGGAAATCAAGCCTGGTTAGGCAGCTTTTTAGAACACAATACATAAATTGTTTATTTGTACAGCTTAAGTGACTGGATACTATTTACACAAATATGGAGGGATAGGGATACGGCAAAACTTTCAATAACACTCATTCAAAAAAGCCAGAACCATGCCTGCTCTCCTGACACTTGTGAATAGACATTTCACCCAAAAATGATATCCCCATGGCCACCAAACACATAGAAAGATGCTTAGCATCACTAGTTATCAGAGAGATGTAAATCAATACCATAATGAAATTTTTTTTATTTAATTTCCACTAGGATGGCTAAGATCAAAAAAGAAACAGAAAACTTTAAATGAGAATGTAGGGAAACTGGAATCCTTACCGACTGCTGGTGGGAATACAAAATGGTACAGCCATTGTGGAAAACAGTATTCGGGTTCCTTGAAAAATTAAAAGTGGAATTACCATATTACCTAGAAATCTATTCTTAGGTATAGACCCAAAAGACTTGAAATCAGAAACTCAAAAAGAGAATTGTACACCAATGGCTATTGCAGCAGTATTCA
>NW_022103968.1:67776888-67779458 GCF_000313985.2 Echinops telfairi | reverse complement strand
AATGCAGCTTTGATTAAAGGTAGGACTGTCGAGCGATCATTGTGTTCCCGTTGCTGTTGTGAGATGCCCTTGAGCCCGTTCTGACTCAGCGAGACCCTGTATTATAAGGGAACGAAGCCTTGTCCAGCCTACATAACCCTTACACTTGTGGCTCTGTTAGAGGCCATTGCTGCAGCCATTGTGTCAATCCATATCTTCAAAGGTCTTTCTCTTCTTTTACTGACCCTCTACTTTATCAAGCAAGATACAGCCCCTTCTCCAAACGCTGGACACTCCAGATAAAATGACCAAATTACTTGAGATGAAATCGCACCATCCTAGCTTCTAAGGAACATTCCAACTATACTCCTTCCAGGATTGTAATCACTGCAAATATGTTGTGTGATGATGGACCTTGTTCCTACAACAACAAAAAGGCACCTACAGTAGCCAAACACCTCACGGGATTTGGTTCCTTGGTTTAGAGGTTTAGGGTCATGATGTCATGAGGCATTCCAGTTAATTAGCTGAATAAAATTCTTAGTGCTTCTGTTCTACCTGCAAGTCCATTGGATCATGCCTGGGATCTTAAAAAATGTGCACGTGTCCGTCCAAAGCACAAGAATTGGTCTCTATTCCTTTAGAGCAACCGAAGGAAAAGAAGAGTCAGGAATAGGGGAGGTTATAAAATGTTTGACTAATTGCTTTTGTGAACAAATGCCTCCTTTGCCAGGAGACCAGATCTGGGGGTTCTCCGCTATCTTAACTGAGCATTCCAGTCAACGATTCCATGGCAGAATCTTAGTCAAAAGAGGGGAAATTCAGAACAGAATTTTACACTTCTGTGAACTCCTGGCACCATGAAAAGTGGATGAACCCTTAAAACTATGCCCTGAGATAATATTTAAGCCTTAAATCAGTGATATCCCCTAAATTCTTCTTAAAACCAAACATTAGTTTAGTTGAACCAGCATTGTGCTCTCTAGCGAACTATGTAGATGTAATCAAACTGACAACAGCAACTGGAAAGATCAAATAGGAAATTAAGAGGGCAGTGAGTGTACGTTAATGAAGGAGCAACTCAGAAAAGGAAGTGTGAATAGTTGCACAACTCGAAGAATATCCCCAATGTTAGTAAATTGCACATGTAGAAAGTGTTAAATTGGTGCACGCTTTCTTGTACATATTCCCAATTACAAAATAAAGTTTATGTGGATAAACACAAAAAGAACTCTCAAAATTCAATAATAAGAAAACAACTTCCCAAAAATAATCAGCAAAAGATTTCAACAGACACCTTGCCATAGAAGTATGGCCATAAAATGATAATGATATCTCTAAAGTGGAGCAGAGACCATGAATGGATTGGGGGCTCATGCTTAATCACAGCACTACTCTAAGAACAATTTGTTCTTGTGACATAGCCCTACTCAATCCTTGCTTTCCCGAACAGATCACTGAAGCTATTGGTGCTATAGCAAAGTGTGGTGAAGGAACCAGATGATGCCCTTCTATCAAAAAGAATAGCATCCAGGGATTTAAAGGCTTGTCTTAAAAGAAGCAGCCATCTAAGTAAGCCATAGACTAAGTCCACATGGAAGAAGCACACAGCCTGTGTGATCCAAGGACTATAAATAAGACAATCCAAATTCAGAGGAGGGAACAATATCAGAACTTACATTCTGAACACTTGGTTTATAGAAGACTGTGAATGACAGTGAAAGCCCAAGATCTATTTGCAGGCTCCCCATAGAGATCAAGCCTATGGCTAATCCCCTCTGACCATAGCTTAGGGATGTGAATACTCTTGCTATCAGACAGAGAGCACTGTAAAGTTGATTATGGCAGATGTTATGCTAAAATATAACAATTTATCATTTGATTTCCGTTTGACCCTTTTTAAAGTTATTTCAGTTTTTAATATTTTCTGCTTTCTTTTCAGTATATGTTTTTCTCAATGTTGCTTTATTATTGTTTTTGTTTGTTTTCTTCCTGATTGTGTTTTGTATTATTTTCTGTATATGAAATGCAGAGTAGGTAAATCTATAGCTAGCGTTGGGAGGAAATGAGGAGCTAACAATGAGTACAAGAAAGAAGAAAATGTTCTGAAATTGCCTGTGGTGACAATTGCACAACTCGTTTTAATATGACTGTACTGTTAAATTGTATGATCTGTGGGGAGGGAGCAAAATTTGATGACGATAATAATAGCTAGAGAAATACAAATTAAAACGACAGTGAGATCCTACCGCATCCTTGTTAAAGTTTTTAAAAATCCACTGCTGTCAAATTGATTCCAAAGCATAGTGACCCTGTGGGACAAAATTTGCCCCATAGAATTTCCAACGTCACAATCTTTACGGAAGCAAAATACTACATCTTCCTCCCGAGGAGTAGCTGGTGAGTTTGAACCATCAACCTTTCAGTTAGTTACTCAGTACTCTTAAGACTGACCAGATCAATTATTAGGGAGGATATGGAGAAATGGAACTTGTACACACTGGTATTAAGAATATTAACTGGTACAACCGCTCTGGAAGACAATTTGTCTCTGTAAGCAGTTAAACATATACCTACTTGAGGAGCAAATC
>NW_022103968.1:67774016-67775890 GCF_000313985.2 Echinops telfairi | reverse complement strand
AAAACATATACCTACTATATGGCATAGCACACTTCTAGATATTCCCTCAAGGTAAATGAAAGCATGGATGTCCAGAAAAGACACGTAGGGAAAGTTGAGGGCAGTTTTATTTGTAATAGCTGAAAACTAGAAACAATCCAACTATCCATCAAGAGATAAACAAGTGCTGTGTTAAAAGAACAAAGTACCAGGGAAGTGAAGATATTTCTTACACCTCAAAAGAGTCCTAAATAACTTCCTGGAGGAGATGCTAGTGAGTGGGAATTATGTATATAAGAACTAGGCATCCCAGGCAGGAGAACAGATTGAGCAGCCAGAAATGCTGACCTGTAGGTGGGTGTAGGGTCCTTCAACTGGCAATAGGGCATCGAAGGAAACTGGGAACACTCTGCGGGACATTTTTGACCATCAGCCCTGGGGGACCTAGACCAACAGTTTGACTCCATAGTGATGATTGTTTGGGAAGGGAAGGTTTGGGTCCGCTCTGGACAGTTGTTAAAAAATAAATAAATAAACGCTTTCCTGGACATTCAGGAAACACGGGGCTCAGGCTATGTCCAGGTGGAGTTGTTTACTTATTTGTGACTTTCCTCCTTCCAGCACCCTATCAGTGACCACCCTGCCCCCATCCTAACCTTGATACATGGTCTACCCTGGCCTGGCCATTCACTTTAGGAGCAAGACTATTCCTGGGAGGAGAAAAGCAAGAAAGGAAGCAGGAGTGAAGTGCAAGCTCAGCATGTGAGTGTATAAGTCAAAATGTAAGTGCATACAAAGTGGTCAAGCCAAATGTGTGAGTGCAATTGTGCTGGGAAGGTGAGCATCACAGAATTCCAGGTTATTAAAACAAAGTGTTCTTGCATTGAGGGAGGGCTTGAGGAGCAAGCAGTCAAATGTCCATTGAGTGCAGGTATTTTTGTGCCATGTGATTCCATGTGTACAAGGGAATGTTGACATGTGCCTGCATGTGTGTATGTGTGTTCACTTGCATGTATATTACAGCAAGGTAGGTGGGGGCATAGAACAAGCACTGCAAACTTTGGGGTCAGATGGATTGGGGTCTTGTCCAACCTTGCCACTTCCCAGCAGTACTGCCTTGGGCAAGCCATGGGTAGCCTCTCTGTACCTCAGTTTTCATATGTGTTAAATGTTGAAAATAATATTACCTATCTTATAAAGCTGCCGCTTGGAGTTAAATGAATTAATTAATAGAAATTTGTTGATTGAAGGCATCAAAGAACAAAAAAATCGTATCATTGTGAAGGAAGGGGAGTGCAGAGTGAAGACTCAAAGCTTTCTGTAGGCAACTGGACATCCCCTTTCAGAAGGGTCATGGGGAGGAGACAAGCCAGTCAGGGTGCAGTATAGCACTGATGAAACATACAACTTTCCTCTACTCCTTTAATGCTTCCCCCCCACCCCCATCATGTTCCCAATTCTACCTTATAAATCCAGGTAGACCAGTGGATGAACACAGGTACAGATAAGAGCTGGAAACACAGGGAATCCAGGACAGATAAACCACTCAGGACAATGAGATTAGTGATACCAGGAGGGGAAGGGGAAGTGGGGGATAAAGGGGTAACTGATAGCAATGATCTACATATAACCCACTCTCTGGAGGATGGACAACGGAAAAGTGGGTAACGGGAGGCATTGGACAGTGTAAGACATGACAAAATAATGATAATTTATAAAATATCAAGGGTTCATGAGGGAGGGGAGAATAGGGAGGGAAGGGGGGAAATGAGCTGATACCAAGGGCTCAAGTAGAAAAAAAATGTTTTGAGAATGATGATGGCAAAAAATGTGCAAATGTGCTTGACACAATGGATGTATGGATGGATTGTGATAAGAGTTGTATGAGCCCCCAA
>NW_022103968.1:67770896-67772621 GCF_000313985.2 Echinops telfairi | reverse complement strand
CAGTTGCCAAATGAGATCCTGGGCAATTCTGGTTCCCTCAATCCTTTGCTCTGGGGATTCAAGGCAAGGTGGCCCACGCACGAGGTTGAGTTCCCCTCGCCTTACTACGTACGTCTTTTGCACTCCTCCCATTTTCCCCAGCTGCAGGTGCCCTAGGGGTGGGGAAGGTTGTATTTTCTATTAAAGATTACTTCTCACCAAAAGAAATCAAGCGAGGGTCACAAACAAAATCTACTTAACCTGGTGACTACTTTTCCTTCAAAAATAGCAAAGGAGCTCAAGTCTTCTGCTTTTTAAATAAAAAACAGTAAGTGGCACAAATGCTAGACAAAAAATTAGTCCTTCATTTCATATTTTGTAAAGTTGCTTTATAAAGGGTTCACTACTTTTACATGGGAGAAATCCTTATCGGATCAGAGGCACAGCATGCCTATGGGACAGAGAAGGATGGAATCAAGGGGGAAGAAGAGCTGAAGAAGAAACTCTGAAGCGCTGATCTGAAACCTTGAACTGCTGGCTCCATCCTTCAGGGTCCATTAATCAGGTGGCCATGGGTCTTTGTTTTTGGACTACAGTGCTCTAACTTTCAGACCTTTCAGAGCTTCCATTTTCAATGGAAACATGATGGTCTTTGGGGTCAGGCTGGCCTGGGTTCAAGTTCCAACTTTACCCTCACTAACTGGGTCACTGTGTTAAATACGGTGCCCCTGGAATCGTGAAGCCCAGGATTCACTTACCAGGGAGGTGAACTGAGCTGCGATGGGTTGGATATGACCCCCAGGAAACATGCCCAGTCCTACTCCCCAGAACCTGAGAATAATAGTACCCTGTAAGGTACAATATTGCCAAAAACAGACAAATGAATTAAGGAGCATGGGAGGGAAAGTTTGTTTTGAATTATCTAGGTAGCCCCAAACTCCAATGACAAGTATCCTAGAATGAGGCAAAGGGAAATTTGAGACAGAAGAGGAAGCCCAGCCCGCAGAGAGAAGATGACGTGAAGCTGAAGGCCGAGCTTGAAGTAGTGTAGCCACGAGCTCGAGATTGCCGGGACAGTGGGCAGAAGTTCGAACAGACCGGGGACAGATAGAGTTCCTCTGAGGGAGGATGGCATGGCTGACACTGGTTGTGGACTTCTGGTCTCCAGAACTATCAGAGGTTAAATGTTTGTTATTTTAAGCTAATTCATGGCAATTTCTTACAACAGCCGCAGGAAAGGAATACGCAGGCAAATTACTGATCTCTAAACTTGGAGATTATAGTTTATACTAGATTTATTTCCAAATTAAATAATGAAATGCACGCCCAGAATTAGCTGCGGGACTTGGATGACCTGCTTCAAAATGCAATGTAAACGTCTCTGTTATGTCACAGAATGCTCAGAGCTAAAGATACAAGGTAAGCAAGACCCAAGATCAACATCACAATGAGTTTTGATATTTATTTCTGGTGATGAAGCCTCAAAACCTGATTCTTTGCCTTCCTCACCTCGTAACTCTTGGCAATATGCTAGACTAGAATTTCCTAGATCAGTGGTTCTCAGCGTTCCTCATGCCACGACCCTTTAATACAGTTCCTCATGCTGTGGTGACCCCCTAACCATAACATTATTTTCATTGCTACTTCATAGCTGTCATTTTGTTACTTTTATGAATCATAATGTAAACATCTGATATGCAGGATGTATTTTCTTTTTTTTTTAATCATTTTATTAGGGGCTCATAC
>NW_022103968.1:67765776-67768430 GCF_000313985.2 Echinops telfairi | reverse complement strand
ACACGCTGCGCTGTCCTCAGGCAGAGCAGTAGCACCTGGATGACCAAAGTAGTGGATTAAATGTGAAAAAGGATATTCCCTCCCTAAAACCGGTCTCAATATAGTCCCCCACAGGACATGGCTCCGTCCAGGTCTGAGGTAGGGATTACAAAAGGTGAGTCTTGAAAAATCCACTAGGAAGACTACTATCAAAAAGACTCGGGAGCCAACCTGCAGAGGCTTCCTCCACTGCATAAAGATGGGACCACTTGGGCACCAATAACAATACTAACTGAAATGGACTGAACTTCATCAAATATACTTAAACGTGTGAGTTCATAAAGATGCTAAAAACAAACCAGCAAACCAAGGAGGAGCATAGGAAATACCTCATTATTTTGAAAATTGGGAAAAGCAACAATCAAGTCTGAACCTGCCTTTCCTACATGAACTGAACCAGTTGGTAACAAATAGTCAATGAGTAGAATTTCTCTTTTTAGAAATATTCCAGTTAACAACTGCCAATGAAATGACACTCTTTACAACCCCTCCCTTTTAAATGCATGGATCTAAGCACTGAACAAAGAGCCCTGCTGACAAGAGTTAAGCTCCACTGCTAATTTAAAGGTCAGCAGTTTGAACTCACCAGCTGCTCTGTGGGAGCAAGATGAGACCGTGTGCATCTATAAAGATTACAGCCTCGGGAATTCTGCTCTGCCCTGCAGAATTAGGAGGCATTGAACACCAATGTTTACTACTATCACAAAGAGATAGCCTACCAGACATTTTTAATTTGTCACACACAAAAATCCCAGGTCACAAACCAAGATGATTGGGCCAAGGCAGATTACACTTTCTGCTGCCTTCTCTCCCCTCCCCCAGAGATACCACCTCCCCTTCCACCAGTCAGCTCTCTGGCTCCGTCCCATTCTTGTAGTCCTGTAGTGAATGTGTCGTTTTCTCTGCCACTGGGTCTTTTTATTTTAATAACTGTTTTAGTGAGTACTGCCAATCAGCTGCTATCCAAAAGATGAGAGGCTCAAGTCCCTCCAAAGGACCTTGGTAGAAAAGATTGGGCAATCCACTTTGAAAAAACCCAATCATTGAAAACCTTCTAGAGCAAAATTCTGCTTTGTCACACAGGGGTCACCATGAGTCAGAGGCTACTTGAGAGCAACTGGTTTCCTTGTTTTGTTTCATTTTTAAAATCATTTTATTGAGAGCTCTTACAGATACCATAACATTCCATAATTCAATTACATTAAGCAGTGTCGTACAGTTGCTACCACAATCAGTTTCAAAACATTTCCTTTCTTCTTGAACTCCTTCATATCAGGTCCCCTTTATCCCTCCCTTGCCCACCATACTGCCCAGAAACCCTTATTCTTTTTTTTTTTCTATAATAGTTTTTTGGGGGCCATATCGCACACAATCAAATATATCCATTCACATACAATTCTGTTGTTCGATCCCATCGAGGGTGATTATAGAGTCATCAATGCTGTCAGCTCCCCATTCTAGCCCCCAGCCCCGCCCCCCTTTCAGGTACCCTCAGGGACCCAATGCTCCTGTTACTGTTTCTGACAGGGTATCTATCTTGACTTCCATGTACCAAGCGATCTTAAAAATACAAATGAACATATGCAAATCTCACATGATGAATGAGGTAAAACAAATAAAAGCTATAATAGTAAGGGGAGGAAATATTAAAGAACTAGAGGATAGTTATATGGTTCACCAGTGAGAGTTTTCTGATTCCCTCCTTTAGATTTGGATGACTTCCCACAGTAATGTAATCACCTTCTCAGAGACATACGTGTTCCCCTCCCCCTGTCTTGAATTTCCAGTAAGGTTCACCTATTACTCTTGCAGGAGTATCTGTTGATTTGGGGTGTCCTTCGGACGATATTGTATGGCAACCCCTAAGTGGTCTCTCCTCTCATCTTGAAAAATGAATTCCCAGATGAGCGCGTGGTCTCCTCTGTCCTGTGGTAGTATTCAGCGGGTCGCACAGGTTCAGCAGAACCAATTCCTAATTTTCTGTTGCGTTCCACGACTTGCTTGTTAAAATGGCACTTGTAATCAGGGTTCCCTCTAAGATGGTTGGCTGGGCAGCTGCCCAATGTGGAAATCACAAATTACGTTCCGTACTCTTTTTTAACATTCATCTGCACAACAGCAGCTTCTAAGAACCGGTAGTGATGTACGGATAATGTAAAGAGAAAAAGAACCAAACAGCCAAAGGGTGACAGACTGTCCCTCATTCAGCTTTGTATTCCACCTCAAATTCCCACAAGATACCAGGCGTAAATTATGCAAGTTCTCAAAGTGTTCAAAGAGCTAAAAAGATTATAAGAACAATTGCTTTAAGTTCAGAAGAAACAGAAAGGGGTTTTCAAAGATGAATATATTATGTCAAACACCATATAGTATGTCAAACACCATGACTACTGCCTATTTGGCCTACCTCTAAAGCAGTGGTTCTCAACCTGTGGGTTGTGACCCCTTTGGGGGTCACACGACCCTTTCACAGGGGTCGCCCAATTCATAACAGTAGCAAAATTGCAGTTATGAAGTAGCAATGAAAATAATGTTATGGTTGGGGGTCACCACAACATGAGGAACTGTATTAAAGGGTCGTGGCCTGAGAAAGGTGGAGAACCACTGCTCTGAAG
>NW_022103968.1:67761437-67764053 GCF_000313985.2 Echinops telfairi | reverse complement strand
AAAGCCCTGTGTTATCACCAACCCTCACAGCTCTGCCATCCTGGCTTCCGGCCTCTCTCTGAAAGTCTGAAAATCACACTGGTAAGCTCAGAGAGCCACGCCTTTTAAAGCAGCCAGTCTCCTTCCTTCCAAGGTAAGAGATGTTTCCACTTCTGGCAGCTGGGCCAGGAGCCCTTTCCCTTCCATCCTCCTTACCTAGGGAATAAATCTTCTCAGACCTTACCCTCTCAGAGGCCATCTGGCTGGAAACCACTCAGGAAATTCAGCCAGGTATTAAATCCAATGCTGCCCATCCATCTCTCCCTGTCAGAGTCCAGGGCTTGGGCCTTAAGGAATCCTAGCAGCCGGGGCCACCTTGGGCTTCCTGGCCATGGGAGTGAGCTCTGCCTGCACTCAGAGCCAGACATCTGCCTATGGACACAGGGCTTTCAGCTGCCTGTGGTTTACTATAGCCCTCACCATACTCTGGACCCTTCATTATGCTTTGCTGGTTTCACCCAATTTAACTTTCCACAGAAGAGGAAAGAAATCAGAGAGACTCATGACTAAAACCTGACTGTGCTGTGTGGCCTTGACCACGCACCCTGACCTCTCTGAGCCTACTGTTACTCCTAACAGTAAATTGGGGTGATGATGCCCACCTTGTGGAACTGACATAGGATTAAATGAGGCAATGTCCGAGTACCCTAAAATCACCCTCTTTTTCATTTACTGTCCTCCAGCTCTCCTGGCCTTCTGGCTGTCCTTCAGACTCACCTGTCACACTCCCAGTTCATGGCTTTTGCACTTGCTGCTTCTCGTGCTGGAAACTCTTCCCCAGTCTATCCGTGTGCGTGGTTCACTCCTTCATTTCCTTCCGTCAAATGAAACCTCTCAGAGACCCTACCTACCCCTGGCCAGCACTCCGCCACAAAAGAACTCATTACCATCAAGTCGATTCTGACGCATAGCAACCCTGTAGGACAGAGTAGAACTGCCCTTGTGGGTTTCTGAGACTGTAACTCTTCACAGAAGCTAAAAGCCTCATCTTCTCCCTCGTAGCAGCTGATGGTGTCAAACTGCTAACCTTGTGGTTATTAGGCCAATTTGTAACCCAGATTATCTAAAATGGACACACAAATTCCTACCCCCTCTGTCTTTCACTGCTTTACTTTTCTTCAAAGCATTTAATCCTGCCTGACATAGGGGGCTGTGTTTCTTCACTTCCTGCCCTCCCACTGGAATGTAAGCCTCGGAGGGCAGGGACTCTAACCATCTGTACACTCATATCCCTATACTAGGACAGGGCCAGGCACATGGCCAGCATCCAGTGGATATTAAATAACAGAGGAACAATGGCTGACTAGTCGAAGGAGTGGGTCACCTTGCACGAGGCCCAGGCCCGCCATAACTGCTCAGTAATGAGGAATTCTTACCGTTTCTGTTGTTGCTGACATTGGAGGGCACGGGGAGATTGAACTTCTGGAAATGGGTGAGACTTCCAAAACAGAACTCAGATAGGACTCAAGCTACTCACAGCTTGCTCTGAGGCCAAACACCACAGAATTCAAGCAAAGGCATCTGAGAGCTTCCCCACCCGAAGGGGCCTTTCCTATCACAAACACTTTCCTCAGTGTCATCTGGGAGCATGGTCAGGGGAGGCTGAGGATTGGCATGGGTCTGGCCCTGAGACCTGCAGGTCCCCACCAACACCTGGGCAGAGTGCCTAGCTGGCCCAGCAATTCGGTGTCAGGATGCACTCTGTCCCAAGAGGGTCTCTAAATAGCAACAGGGCACAGTGTGGTAAAAACTGCTCTTGGCAAATCAATTGGCCTCTCTCAGACTTAGTTTCCCCCTCTATCAAGTGGGAATAGTAATTTGCATCTCAAGATGCTGATGGGATGGTTATTAGGAATAATAATTACTAGTTACATTATCTAATTTGAGCCTCAAAATATCCCTTTTCCATTTCTACAAAACAGAGGAGAAAATTGAGATTCAGAGACATGTGACCAGCACCAAACCACGCAAACAGGAAGAATCAGAGAAAACTAGACCCATGTCTGCCGATTGCCAAAACCCTAATATAACCACCTCTAGAAAATGCACGTGAGATCCATAGGGCCGGCCCCACCATGAGACACGCCGTCCCTCACTGAGCCATAGTGCTACGAGGGACAACACTGGAGACACAGTGCGGGAATTGTGCCCAATCTGACCCCATCACACTGGGGCAAAACACTAAGGGCATGCAACAGAGCAGCAAGGGGAGCAAAGCAATGAAGTCCCTTAACAATACAAAAAATAGACTTTGGGGAGAGAATGTGGCACCCCACCAGACTCAACTGGAAAACACTCCTAAAGGTCAAAAAACAGACCTAGAACTATTTATAGTCTTTTCCTTTTTTTTTTTTTTTTGGTCACTGGCTTTCTTTTAGTTGTTATTTTGTTGGGATTTTTTGTTGGTTTTTTATGTTTTGTTCTTTTGTTGTTGTTGGTTTTGTTTCGCTTTGTTGTTTTGCTTGGCTTTGCCTTGTTTTTGCACTTATAAATGTCTCTGCATGTCTATCTAGATAAGATAGGCAGGATAAGCAATTCGGAGAAGAGAAGAAAACAATGTGACCAACAGTTGGGGGG
>NW_022103968.1:67758231-67760723 GCF_000313985.2 Echinops telfairi | reverse complement strand
ATCCCCTTACAGAAGGGACTCAGGGTACAGTATAGCACCAATGAAACATACAACTTTCCTCTAGTTCTTTAATGCTTCCTCCCCCCCATCACAATCCCAATTCTACCTTACAAATTTGACTAGATCAGAGGATGTACACTGGTACAGATCAGAGCTGGAAACACAGGGATTCCAGGACAGGTAAACCCCTCAGGACCAATAATGAGAATAGAGATACCAGGAGAGGAAGGGGAAAGTGGGGGGAGAAAGCTGGAAATTGATCACAAGGATCCACATATAACCCCCTCCCAGGGGGGTGAACAACAGAAAAAAAGTGGATAAAGGGAGACAGTGGATAATGTAAGATATGAAAATAATAATTTATAATTTATTGAGGGTTCATGAGGGAGGGAGGGCAGGGGAAGGGGGGAAAATGAGAAGCTGATATCAAGGGCTCAAAATGTTTTGAAAATGATGATGGCAAGATATGTACAAATGTGCTGGACACGATGGATGGATAGATGGATTATCTCATAAGAGCTGTAAGAACCCCCAATTAAAGTATTTCATAAGAAAGAAAAAAGACAATGTACTTAAATCCTAGCTCCTGGCTAGGCCAAAACAGGCCCCAAAGAACTGTGAAGTCTCTTCCCTTCACTTGGGCCCCAGGTTTAGGACATGCGTGCCCAGTGATGAGGCCTTGAGATCCAGGAAGCCAGGTCGTTCTTACATTGGGTACACACACACACACACACACACACACACCACCCCACCCCCCAAGTAGCCTGAGCCACTTACTGCTTTAGGGCAGGTTTCTAGAAAATCCCTGCTCCACATCTCCTCCCTAGCAGGGGCAGGTTTAGGCCATCCCCACAGAGGAAGTTCAGCCAGGTCATGTCTGCCTGGTTCCCACAGCCCCAGAGTGACCCTCCACAGCTTTTCCACTCACCTCTGGACCCAAATACCATCTAAGACCCCCACCCAGAGCCTGCCAGGTAAAGATTCCATTGATGTTGCTCCCTGGAAAAGTAATAGCCCAATCCATATATGACCTGCATCAATAAATCAAGGAGGGGCGGGGGCAGCAACATTCATAAATTCATATCAAGCAACCCCCAAATTATGACAGATGACAAGGCCGTCATAAAATTGCACAAGCAAAACTCACCAAGTCATTAATTTCATGGCTGTGGAAAATAAACAGACACATTTTTTTTTCGTGGCCCTAATAAATTTTTAAAAACTCAAAGAATGGTCCATCTGCTTTGAATAATTTTTAATTTCCTATTCTGTCTCACTCCCATTAGCTAGTCCACTGAGATATTTGCTAAATTCTTTCATTTACCTCCTCCCATCTGTATTCAATTACCCTATTCCCAAATAGAGTGAATTTTTGTTTCTCCTAAGCACAGGACAAAATACCCCCACCTGTACCTTAAAGCAAATGTTATGTGTGTTTTAACTTTTATTATCTGTTAGACTGTATGAGTCATTCTAACTCAATTGCCTGTGCGGAAAGGCTTGGAGAGCAATCTGATTTTGATATTTTCTGGCTTGGGTGGAAAACACCTGCCCGATTCTCAAAGCTAACCTATTAACGTGGTAAATGCTGTAGCAGATGTTCCTGAGTGAGCGAAGGGCTGTGCTGGGCTGTGACCGGCCGCCGGCTGTTGGGCACACGATGGAAATGCTTGGAGATCAGAGGCCAGCAATTGGGGGTGGGGAGTGCTGAGCTGTCATGCAGTTACATTTGCTTGCTGGCCCCAGGCTTTGCCTGCCTGGAGGCTCCCTGCTGCCTCCTTGGGCTCTCAGCAGCCTCGCAAGTTAGGAGGACATTTCAAGGTCATCTAGTTCCCCCCATATCCCATGTTTTTTACAGAAGGAACACCGGAACACAGAGAGAAGGTGTGCCTTACCCAAAGTCACACAGAATTTAGGAAAAGGAGACAATTTGTAGAGGCTTCAGGTGGGTGCTGGTTTTGTGAAGCTGAAATGGGGAGAGCACAGGCGATGTTTCTTCCAAAGTATCTTCTACTCAGGAGTCATAAACTTACACCTTCTTACCCTGTGAATTCAGACTTGTAGCTTTAGAAATGTAAGACAATAGATTTCTTTTGTTTTAAGCCATCCAAGTTGTGGTACTTTATCACCACAAGTCTAGGAAATAAATATGCAAGGTTATATGGGACCTCTCAGTCTAAAATTCTGTACTATTCGTCTTTCTTCATCCTGCAGGCCTGAGATAGAGGTTTCTTGGGCCAGGATGATGGTGGTGGGAATCAAGCTGAGGGGCCAAGGCCTTGCCTTTGTTTGGGTTGGTTTAAACATTTTGCACACATTGGCACTTTTGGAACCCATACATGGCAAGATCTATGTAGGAACTGGGAACACAAGGAATCCAGGAGGGTTGATCCCTCCAGGACCAGTGGTGTGAGTGGCGATACTGGGAGGGTAGAGGGAGGGTGGGTTGGAAAGGGGGAACCGATTACAAGGATCTACATGTGACCTCATCC
>NW_022103968.1:67752845-67754885 GCF_000313985.2 Echinops telfairi | reverse complement strand
AAGTTTTTCTGTGTTGTTGTTTTTTTTATTGTCATCGTTGGGGACTGGAGTAATGGGTAGCTAATAATAATGAGTACAAGAATTAAGAAAATATTCTAAAATTGATTGTGGTGATGATTGCACAACTCTTTTAATAGATTTAAAACTGAATTGTATGGTATATGACTTATACATCAATAAAACTGTGTGTGGGTTTGGTTTGTCTCTAAGTTCATCAGAGGACCTCTGAGGTACAATGAATGGTCTCTCCCTATCCAGCAGAAAGAAGAGTACAGAAAGTCATCAATACACAGAAACAGTCAGTTCCATGGACCACAGATCACTTACACCTCAGCCTTTGTACTCGTGAGGCAACATGAACTACATGGTGCTACCACTACCAACTGCTCGGAAAAGGGTCACATTAGAACATCCTGACTAGAGTGGGAGAACACTGTGGACCAAAACTCAAAATCATTTGAAAACAAAAGCCAAAAAAAACCAAGCTTATTGGTCTGAGAGACTGGTGATTTTAGCTCTTAGTCACCCTTCGGATCTATAGATGAACTCAGCAAACAATAGGTGGGTCTATAAGTAGAACAATAGCACAAGGGAGGTATGCACACCTTAGAATAATCAACCATTTAAGACCAAACATTCAGCATTTACCCAAGGACAAAATTCAAAAGAGTTAGGAAAGAACAGAGATTGGAAATAGGAAACACTGGAGAAAGTGTGAAAAGTGACATTAAACTATGCAGATTACAATCAACGTAAAATAAAATGTATATGAATTGTTGAATGGAAAACTGATTTGTAAACCTTCACCCAATTCACAATAAATATGTCTTAACATGAAATAAGAATTTAAAATAAATTAATATCTATCACCTTCTCGCCCCTACTCAGCTTGAATATCTCTGTATCTACTGGTAAATTAGTGTTATTACTGTCATTGCTGAATTGTGTATATAACAGCATTTACCTCTGTTACTACTAATTCCTGTGCTCCTCCCAGTGTCTTCCTTCGTGGTGGCCATTTTGTGTTACCTCCCTTAATGTATATTGCTTTTCCCTTCACCAAAGTTAATGTGTATGCCGTCTAGGTCTAGTTAGTGTTTTGCCTTATTTTCCCCTGTCACCGCTAATAACCTTTAAAGAATGTTTCTTACTGGGTGTAAATCTTTTCTTCACATTTAATTGTAACAGTGTCATATATTTGTCCTTTTGTGATTGACTCGTTTCACTCAGCACAATATCCTCTAGGTTCATCCATCTAATGAGGTATTTCTTGGATGCATTGTTGTTCTGTATGTAACATAATGTTCCATTGTATGAATCTGCCTAGTCATTCACTCACTTACAGGCACTTACATTGTTTTTGTCTTTTTGCTATTGTGCATAAAGGCTGGGGTGTTATGAGTGTGGGGACTTTCACCTTGGTCTCCTTAATGACCTTTCATTTTCTTCATGTATGCTGTCCATGATGTCATCCACAACTGATCTACCCTTCTGTCAATAGTGTCCAATGTGTCAAATATATTTTTGAAATAATTTCTAAGTTCAGTTGGGATATACTAAAACAAGTACTTTAGCTCATGGATTTGTTTTACATAAATTTCTTCTGTTTCACCTTGAAGTTGCATATGAGCAATTTAACTAACTCTTGGTCCATCCACAGGAGGCCTCTGACTTGTTATGACTGATGATCTAGAGGTTCTCTGTTGTCTCTTTCCCATAGCTATAGTCGAATTTGACGCCTGTGAATTCTGTCTGGTGAAGTCCACATGCAGAACCATCATATCTATCATTAAGGCCATCTTTTTCAACTACCAATTTTTCTTCTTTGTTTTTAACTTTCACATTCCAATCACCAGTAATTATCAATGCATGTTAATTGAATGTTTGATCAACTCCAGACTGCATAAGTTGTTAAAAACCGTTTCTTTGATAAGGGCCCCAAAACTATCAAATGGGAAGGTGATGACCTTTTTAACAAGTGGTGCTGGAAAAAATGGATATCTACCTGCAGAAAAATGAAGCAAGACCCTTATCTTACTC
>NW_022103968.1:67735696-67749543 GCF_000313985.2 Echinops telfairi | reverse complement strand
TATCAAGGACTCATGAGGGAGGGGGGAGCAGGGAGGGAGGGGAAAATGAAGACCTAATGCCGGGGGCTTAAGTGGAGAGGAAATGTTTTGAGAATGATGAGGGCAGTGAATGCACAAATGCACTTTACACAATTGATGTATGTATGGATAAGAGTTGTATGAGCCCCCAATAAAATGATTTTTTTTAAGTATTTGAGCACCATAAATATAATTTTACAAACAAATTAAATCACCATTAACTGAATAATATGCTTTTTTTTCTTTCCAATTTTGCTTCAGAGCCACATGTACTTACCGAAAGAGCCACATCTGGCTTGAGAGCTGCAGTCTGCTGAGCCCCGCCCTAGTCCAAGAAGGAGTCATTTGAATAGAACAAAGGGAAACTGTGTAGTTTAAAATCAAAGGTGTGCATCATAATTGTATCCTTTTTAAATCTGTATGCTGAGCAAATAATCTAAGAAGCTAAACTATATGAAGAAGAACATGGCATCAGGGTTGGAGAACACTGCCATATGCAAGTGACACCATCTTGCTTGCTGAAGGAGAACACCTGAAGCACTTACCGATGAAAATTAAAGATTATAGGCTTCAGTATGGCTTATACCTGAACATAATAATAATAAAATGTGGGATATAAAAAGACTTCTCCCCAGCTTTGTCTCCCCCAAAGATATGCCAAGCCTAAGAAGGTATTTACCAGCACATGGTGGGAGGTCAGATGCTTAGAGATATTCTCCCTGGAGGCATTCAGCCATCCAGAGCAATCAGACACTATTGTTTATCCCACCACAGGGGAGTCTCACTCCCTGCTGTTAAGGGCAGTGTATTCCTTTCCGTTGAAAGCTTAGAATAAGTCAAGTCTCCAGCTCAAGGACAATCAAGGTTAGGCTTCCATATTGAATCTGGGGTCTACCCGTCTTGTCACATGTTTACTCCTAATCCCTTCTCTTCCTATAGGTGTACACCCCTAGATCGTCTCCCTCCCATTACTGTATTGCCTTTGTTACAACCCCTTCCTGTGAAATAGGTCAGGGGGCTTAGACGTCCCCAAGTATATATAAACCTTGGCTAGAAATAAACCCCTCTCCCTCATGCTCCTCTCTGGTCTCCGGACCTCCACATGGACCATCAAGAGGGGTTGAGTTGAGCATGCTGCTATAAAATGTGTCATTTTATTCTCTCTCCTATCTCTTTTATTCTCTATGACTTTACTATAATCTTTATATATCTTAACCATACAATTGCGCCCACCGAGCCCATGATTAGTTGTGGGGGGGCTGGCTTCTCCCATAATAAAAATCCTAACAACCAGATCAATAAGCAAATAGAAAAAAGATTGGAGTTGTCAATGATTTCATTTTTCTTGACTCCTCAATACCATTGGAAGCAGCAGTCAAAAAATTAATGTTAACACCCAAATAATAAGAAATTAAAAGAATAACAAACAAACAAAAACATAGATCGAGGAATGGGTTTGGGGCCTACACTAAATCCTAGCTCCAACTTAAGAACAATTAGTTCTTACATCATGGCCCTCCTCAATATTCGCCCTCAGGAAGGGAACACAGATAAGACAGGTTTTATAGTAAAATGTGGCAGAGAATTTAGATGGTGCCTGGCTATCAGATAAAGTAGTGTCTAAGGTCTTAAAGGTTTGTCTTTCAAATGGGTGCATAAGCAAATGTGGTGAGGAAAGCTTATGGTGCCCGGCTATCAAAAGATGTAGCATCTGGCATCTGAGGTCTTAAAGACTAGAAGGTAAACAAGTGGCCATCTAGCTCAGAAGCAACAAAGCCCACATGGAAGAAGCATGCCAGCCTGTGTGATCACGAGGTGTCAAAAGGATCAGGTATCAGGCATCATCAGAACAAAAAATCATATTATTGTGAATAAGGGGGAGTGCGGAGTGGAGACCCAAAGCCCATCTGTAGGCAACTGGACATCCCCTTACAGAAGGGTCGTGGGGAGGAGACAAGCCAGTCAGGGTGCAGTGTAGCAACGATGAAACACACAACTTTCCTCTAGTTCCTAAATGCATCCTCCCCACCCACTATCATGATCCCAATTTTATCTTACAAATCTAGACCAGAGCTTGTACATTGTTACAGATAGAAACTGGAAACACAGGGAATCCAGTCTGGATGATCCCTTCAGGACCTGTGGTGAGAGTGGCGATACCAGGAGGGTGGAGTGAGGGTGGGGTGGAAAGGAGGAACTGATTATAGAGATCTACATATAACCTACTCCCTGGGGGACGGACAACAGAAAAGTGAGTGAAGGGAGATGTCGGACAGTGTAAAATATGACAGAATAATAATTTATAAAATATCAAGGGTTCATGAGGGAGGGGTGAGCAGAAAGGGAGAGGGGAAAAATAAGGAGCTGATGCCAAGGGCTTAAGTGGAGAGCAAATGTTTTGATAATGATGAGGGCAACGAATGTACAAATGTGCTTTACACAGTTGATGTATGTATGGATTGTGATAAGAGTTGTATGAGCCCCCAATAAAATGATTTTTAAAAAAAGTTTATCTTCAAGCAAGCAGCCATCTAAGTGAGATGTCAACTAAGTCCATATGGAAGAAGCACACTATCTTCAGTCACTGAAGGATTGTGTAGCATGTAATCTAAAGTCTCAGGAGGGATTAGTATCAGAGCCTACATTGTGAGAATCTGGTTCGCAGAAGGCTGTGGATGTCAGTAGGAGCCCAAGATACATTTGTGGAACTACATATGAAATCAGCCTCCGGTGGACGCCCTCTAGCCACAATTGAGGGACAGGAGGAAAGTGGTTACTAGACAGAGTGCATTGGAGAGCTGAGTCTAGAAGATCAAAGGCATCAATCTGACCTGAACAGTTAAAACCCTGTCAGAAGATTCCCCCTCTGATGCATGCTGGACCTGATGTGGTTTCCAAATTTTTCAGTATCTTTGGTTTGGTTTGGTTTTTGTTTGTACATAATAGGATGTATCTCAGAGGTGTTAGGTCACTGGGGTCACCCTCCTGAAGCTGTGTTATGTTTTTGTTTTTCAGTATGTAAAACCCAGGATTGATGAACCTATAGAGATAGCAAGTAGAATAAAGGTTTCATGGGGAGGGGGTATCATGGTAGTGGAGGTGGGGAAAGGCACCTAGGAAGAAAAGGAATGTTTGGAAACTGACTGGTAGCAAATGTACAATTCTGCTGGACATGGTTGAACTATGGAATTACATAATATAGCATTAATTCCCAATAATTCATAAACTATTTTTTAATTAAATAACCTATTTCATTGGGAAAATCTGCTGCAGAAGACCTGTTTAAACTGTTGAGAAGTAAAGATGTCACTTGGAGGACTAAGGTGCACCTAACTCAAGCTCTGTTATTTGCAATCTTACGCATGTGAAAGCTGGGTGATGAATAGAATTGATTTTAGTCTTGGCGATGAATATTAATGATGCCATGGACTTTCAGAAGAATGAACAAGTCTGTCTTGGAAGAAGTATAACCAGAAGAACACTCCTTGAGAGTGAGGATGGTGAGAGTTTTACCTCACATACTTGGGCATGTTATCGGGAGGGATGACATGTCACTGGAGAAGGACATCACGCTTAGTGGAGAGTCAGCAAAGAAGAAGAAGACGACCTTCAATTAAATGGTCTGCCAATTTGAGCCAGTCAGGTAGCAATGATGAAACACAGCTTTACTTCTGAAATGCTTCCTCCCCCCACTATCATGATCCCAGTTCTACCTTGCAAATCTGGCTAGACCAGAGGATGTACATTGGTACAGATAGGAACTGGAATCCAGGACGGATGATCCCTTCAGGACCAGTGGTGAGAGTGGTGATACCTGGAGGGTGGAGGGAGGGTGCGATAGAAAGGGGGAACCGATTACAGGGATCTACATATAACCTCCTCCCTGGGGGATGGACAACCTCAAAGTGGGTGAAGGGAGACATTGGACAGTGTAAGATATGACAAAATAATAATACTTTATAAATTACCAAGGGTTCATGAGGGAGGGGGGAGGGGGAGGAAGGGGAAAAATGAGGAGCTGATATCAAGGGCTCAAGTAGAAAGCAAATGTTTTGAGAATGATGATGGCAACAAATGTGCTTGACACGATAGATGGATGTATGGATTGTGATAAGAATTGTACAAGCCCCCAATAAAATGATTTTTTTAAAAAGGTCTGACAATTAGGATAATACAGGACTGGGCAGTGTTTCATCCTGTTGAATATATGAATGAAATCAACTTGATAGTGCCTAACGACAACAATAAAGTTAATAAATATTTTACTCTTCTCCTGAGCATTGCAAGGCAATTAGAATGCTTCAATTCTATCTACTTAAGGGCCAGGCTTTCAGCGCCATCACTTGTTTAAACTCCATGGAAAACATTGTTAACACTGTTGTGGACATTGAATTTATTTGCCTTTTTGAGGGGGGTATTTTTTCAACTCATCATTTCTTCTTGTATCTTCTTGTATCTCAGACTTTCTTCCAGGAAATGGGTTATGGAAGAGGAGGGAGAGCTCAGGTATTTTGTGCCTTCTTATCCTTAGTCCAAGGCCATTCCTGTCCTTGCTTTCCCTGCTGTGGTAGTTAAAAGGTGGAGTTTAGCCTGTCAATCAGTTCATAGCTTCATGACCTCATTTGGAGGTGCTAACAAGAGAAATAGCTCACTGGAGGTGGGACACATGCTCACTCCCTGCAAGATATTCCTGTTGATGAGACACATGGAGCTATGCTGATGGTACCAGAGCTCTGGAGCTAGAGGAGTCATGCGGCGACCCCTGCTAGCACTGAGATGTTTCCACTGCCACTGGATGTGCAAGACTTTCCACCCACTGACCTGTGATCTTCCTACACTTGGCATCATTGCATGTGTTGTGTGAGTCTGAAGAGGAACTTATAGATTGGTATCAGACATATGGGCTAATATCAGATTTATGGACTTGATCTGGACTGGGCTGGGATGTTTTCTCAATGTTCAATAGCTCTTTGATATAAAGTTCTCTCTTACACATATATGATTCTCTATGAATTTGTTTCTCTAGTCAACCCAGACTAGCACACCCACTAACCCAGAGAATACAGGAGATCCCTCAGGAAGGGCTGCTGTAAGAATGACATCAGGTTAATCTCTGATTTCATAAAGGGAAAGGAGAGTCAAATACCACATTAGCCCAATTCATATTGCAGAGGTCAGACATGTCTCCAACCTCCAACATTCTTTACCAATTCTGTCGCCAACCATGACACTTTACATCTGTGCCGGGTTCTAGAATCCATTGCAATGTCCTTGGAACACATACAACTCATAGATAATACTCAAATTATGGGATTTATTAGGGAAATTAACAGGTTTAATTCAGGATCAAAATGCTTAGGATACAGTTCTTCAGTCAGGACAAGCTCTTCTAAACCCTGCCTGCAGCTATCCATTTCTACAGTCCTTGGATTTTCAGCCATGCAACACCATGGCAGCTGCCCCTTGCCTCCTACAAAGCTCTTTTAGCATAACAAAAAAAAAATGTCCTCAAAGGCACTAAACTCTACCAGCAATACCAGTGCAAAGGCACTCAACTCTAGCTCTGTATATCAGCAAGCTGAGCTCCACCAATTAAGTGCCTGAAGTCACCCTACTCTGCAAGCAAGCCTTCTGCCTGAAGGCACTCAACTTTCTTTTTTTTTTTTTTTTTTAAACATTTTATTAGGGGCTCATACAACTGTTATCCCAATCCATACACACATCAACTGTGTAAAGCGCATTTGTACATCGTTTCTCAAAACATTTTCTCTCCATTTAAACCCCCGACATTAGGTCCTCATTTTTCCCCTCCCTCCCTGCTCCCCCCTCCCACATGTCAACTTTCTTTTTCAAGGGCTGGGAATCCCACTGCTCTGTTTCATGATTTTGGTCCTATTGTCCCTGTTCCTCTGCCACTGCTATACCACTCCTCTGGTGTCACAGTTCTTTATCCTGGATTGAGGAAGTTCAGCATGCAGGGATCCCAGAATCCAAAGGGAATGTTCCACTCCAGTCTCTTCTTTCTTGATGATCATGAGATCTGCTTTCCTATTTTTGAGATGACTTGCCTTAAACTCAGGATAGCATACCTGAGCAACCTCACATTAGTGTTCTACACCCTTTCTCCATTGTCCCATCCAGTCATTTAGTGGGAGTTGCAATAGCTGTGGCTAGAAGAGCTGCACCAAGTAATGCACTGCACACAGTTCCTCACATGCAGTAACTCCAGGGGGCGGGGGTGGTGGTGCTATTTCTCAGGATTGGAGTAGCTGCTTTCCCTTTTGCTAGCCCCAGTTCTGACTCACAAATTATTGCCTTCTAAAATATCTTTTAAATTTTTCTCCTTAGCCCAATCTACCCCATTCTGTTGACAAGAAGGTGACAAATATATTTCTATTATTGCTGTTAGTCTGAGGAGGCCGCTTTGTATCAAGGAAACATCCAGTTGTCTGATCACCTGGAATTACCCAATCTGGACTAACAGACACACAAGCACACTGTTCCCTTCTCTCCATGAAGCCTCTAATCCTCAGAGGAGGCTGGATAAAGGTTCACTCCAAAGGTCCAGCAGGGTTGAGGCAAGAGTACCTGTTCTTTGAGCATCTACTACATTTCATCACTAAGTCCTCTACTCTTTTCAATTCTCCAGCAAGATAGGCAAGCTAGTTTACTTCGTTGTATAGTGGAGATACTGAGCCTAGGGAAGAGGATTAAGCACTACTACAAGTACCTCCACTGAGATTCAACCCTCAGACATTCAACCTGAGATTCATCTTCTCTTATCCCTTTCACTCACCCTGTGCCTACTATCTTCACCTCTCTTCTCTCTTCATCTCCTTCTCTCTACCTGTCTGTCTGAGTGTCTGTCTTGGTGTCTCTGAGCTTGTTCTCTCTTTTGCAATGAACACCTCCTCAGTCAACACATTCTCTCTTCCTTCTGTCTCTCTCTCTCTCTCTCTCTCTCTCTCTCTCTCTTTCTCTCTCTCTCTCTGTCTCTGGTAAATAATTGCTTCCAGCTCAAAAATCATCTCCAGAAGTTGTTTGGCCTTCTTCAGTCTGTGGTCCCAAAGTCCAGAGCTCCTCCTCCTGACCCTTAGAAGCTGTGTGCTTGCCCTCCCTAGCCCAGTACTCCCCAGGCTACCTAAGCTATTATATCAGGTATTCTGGTCCCAGGAGACTGGAATTTGGGGCTACCAGTTGGGGAAAGGAGTGAGAAAAGGGATATAAAACATCCCTCATGATATAAAACACGTAATATTAAAATGTACCTATATCCAATGCTAATATTGTCCTGTAATTTTTTACTTTACATATTGTGTTAGGTTGAGTTGACCAGAGAAGTAAATTCATTAACACTTATCTATGTGTAAGAATGAGCTTTATATCAAGGAGTAATTGGATATCAAGAAAACATCCCAACCCAGTTCAAATCAAGTCTGTAAGTCTGATACTAGTCCGTAAATCCCTCTTCAGACTCATGTAGCCACAAGCAATGATGCACAATGCCAGAAGATCAAAGGCCAGTGGGTGCAAAGACTTGTGGATCCAATGGTGGTGGACGCATCGCCAGGGCTCCTGCGGGTCTCCAGCAGGTCTCGGAGTGTCTCACCAGCAGGAAAGTAAAACAGAGAGAGAGGAGACGCTCCCATAATCCTCCTTATGAGAAGACCATGTCCACCAAGAGGTACCATCAGGCTTTGACCTAATTGACAGGCGAGACTCTACCCATATCTTCTTATGGGTGCCTTGTTGCCACACACACAAAAAAATCTGCCACATATATATTTATTGAGTAAATGAGCTAGTTACCAGGTAGATGAAACAGTGCTTTGTAGATGATGATACAATAAATGCCATATCATGATCAGCTGTTATATAGCCGATTCTGATTCACAGCAATCCTGTGTGTGTTGGAGTAGAACCATGCTCCTCGGGGTTTTCAATCGCTGATCTTTCAGAAGTGGATCACCAGACCTTTCTTCTGAGGTGTATCTGGGCGGAATTGAACTGCCAATCTTTCAACTAATCGGCTGAATTCATTATCTGTTTAACTACCTTCCACACCACAGACAGAAAGCATCTTTTCAGGTCTCTCCTGGGGAAATCTCTATGTAGTGAACACACTTAAAAAACAAGCCTTCCCATTACACCCTCTGAGGGTCATCTTCTGTGCCCCCACATCTTTCAGCTCCTGCCCAGGTCTTCCCGGGTTGTGAGTTTTCTGGGAGCAGAGACTGTACTTTGGAAGAAGACGGAGTCAGTGAAGGGGCAGCTGTGAGCTCTCTGGACCCAGCCTCCAGCACACAGAGCACAGGTTCCCAGCAGATAAGAAGGAAAAGAACATCTCTCCCCCGACAAACCATAGCTGATCCCTCTGTGACTCTCCTGGGATTTTCAGCCGTAGAGCAGTGTTCAAAGCAGAGACCTGTCTCTTGTGCAATCTCACTTTCCCTGTTCATAAAATGGGTGCACTGGACCAAGGCATGATGAGGTTCTGCCCCACCTGCCTTTCCAAGCTTATGTGGTTTTTACTTCTGTCTTGTTCCTGAGTTCCAACCAAGGGACTCCCTCCCACAGTTCCCCCACATATTCAAGTAGTTAAAGAACCTCTGAGACTCAGTGGGGTCTCCACTCAATCAGGCCTGAGCCCCATGGGTTCAGCAGAGGCAACCATTTCTTCTAGGGTATATGTCTCCAGCCTGCCAAGAGGGTCTGGGGAGTCAGTATTTCTTAAAACGTAAGACCACACCGGGTTGTCAGTAAATTCATTATCCCATTACGCAGCCTGAATTATTCAGTGCTCCGGAGGCTGCCTCAGAAACACGCCTGCACGGCCAATGCTGGCATTAGTGGGATAGATGGAGTCAGACCCAGGCCACTTGGCTGGTGCTGGATGATGGATCTGGACTCAATGAGGCCACTCGGCCTGGAGGGCATGCCATGGGGTGGGGAAGGGGAGGTGTTAGGGGGATGGTTGGCTGGCAGGGCCTGGGAGGGGATTTGTCCCACTCACCCCTCAAGAAATAAGAGTAGGGTGTACCTTGGGAGTCCCACCTGCTCCAAGATCCTAAGGACAGAAGATTCAGGCTCCACCCGTTCCTGGCTAGGGGGCATTCGTTACCTCCCAGAGCCTTAGGGACTTCGTCTGTGACTGTAGTAATGCTCCCTGCTCCCAGTACTGTTGCTCCCTTTCTCTTTAGTGCCGGGACGGACTTGTAGCCAGGTACACAATCACTGAAATAAAGAACACTTCTGTGCGGGAGGGTGGTCATGTGACTAGATGCTGGTCAAAGGGATGACATTTTCAGGGGATATCTTTACAGGGAAAGAGTGGTTCCTGCTTTGTCCCTTCCCTTTTCCAGAAAATTGGCGTGGGATTGTGACGGCTGGAGCTGAAGCAGCCGATTCGTCAACAAGGAGACGTCACATGATGAGACGTCAGCGCCTGCGTCCCTGTCAGCCCTGAAGCCATCTGACCACCTGGACCGCTTGCCTCTTGATTGCATCTAAAAGAGGGCCTCAAAAAGTTTATAGAAAAATTATATTAAAATCATGAAAACTTTCAAGCCTCCTTGCATGTAAAATTGAGAAACCCTCGTGGTGTAGTGGTTATGAGTTTGGCTGCAATCCGTAAAGTCAGCAGTTCAAAACCACCAGCTGCTCCATGGGAAAAAGATAGGGCTTTCTATGCCCATAAATAGTTTCAGTCTAAAGAAAAAAAAGAGTTTCAGCCTTGAAAATTCACAGGGGCAGTTCTACCCTGTCCTATAGGGTCACTGTGAGTCAGCATTGACTTGATGGCAGTGAATTTGGTTGGGATTTTTTATATATATATATATATATTTGAAATCAAATATTCTTTGATTTTGAATTTTTTTGTCACTCACAACCAAATCCACCCCTGCATTGTTGGCAAGTCTGAGAATGAAGTAACACATCTGGGAAAGGCAGCCATCTCAACAATTGACATTTCCTGCATTTCGGTGGTTAAGAGCTGAAAACCCTGAAACTGGAAAACCTGTCTTTAAGTCCTAACTCTACCACTTAGAAGCTGTGAAACGCCAGGCGAGTCATTTTACCTAGCTCTTGCTCCTTTATCTGTAAAGTAGAAACCAAGAAAATGGCATCTTCTACCCTCATAGAGTTTACGTGCAGATTAAGAGGTCTTACATATGACGCCATAGCCAGGGCTGGTACACAGTAAGTACTATGTAAATATTAGGTATTGTTATTCCATTCTTACATATCCAGAGGACTTATAGCTCAGGGTCCTGAGATCCCCTAACTCGGTGCTTCTCAACCCTCCTCACGCCACGACCCTTTCAGACAGTGCCTCATGTTATGGTGACCCCCAACCATGACATTATTTTTCGTTGCTACTTCCTAACTGTAATTTTGCCACTGTTATGAATTGGGCGATCCCTGTGAAAGGGTCGTTCGATCCCCCAAATGGGTCGCGACCCACAGGTTGAGAACCGCAGCCCTAAAACCTCCCAAAGCTTTCCTAAGTAAGGTAGTCTGAGTTTTCCCTGCCTGTGCTCATGAAGCATTTATGCCAGGGGCATTGTGAGCTTCAGCCATGATACAGACCATTTTGCCTTAGGGACAGGCCTTAGGAGGGGACCCAAAAGATTGACCATTCTTTGAGATATCAGATAAGATTCTCATTTAAAAAGAAATAAACACCCCTATCAAACTCTATGACCCAGACAGGCATCTCTTCTCTCTATCTTTGGGGGAGCAGAATCACTCATAGGTCAGAGCTCACATGCCAGAACCTGGTCTCAAACGTTACTGAAGTTAGAGTGGAGGCAGAAGGGAGTGGTGGAGGCTGTGGCCAGGGCACATGACTCATGTAAGAGGGCTGCACGAAGCGCTGGTTGCCATGCAGAGAAGTAGGCCCAGCGTGAAGACAGCTGCTTTCTCAAAAGAAATGAAGCCTAAACCTTTTGCCTCTCCTGATTAGTTAGTGTCAGTTCCATTAAAATAAACCACAGAATATGTCCACGCTCAGGGGCTGCCAATGTAAACCAGCGCGTGAGCCATCTCCCAGGCAATGGAGACGACACTGTTTGAGTCCAGGACTGTTGTTCCTGGGTCCTCTAGGAGGAAACGGGCCTATGTCGCAGGGAGAGGGGTGGAATGGAGGGATAAAGAAGGCAGGCAGTGCCAAGAAAGGAAGCTGCTTCGCTGTTCCCTGGAAGGAGAACCTGACTCAGCTCCTTCCACCACCTGGGAGCAGCAAGATAGCAGAGAAGACTTGGTGGAGGGAACCAGCAGTGGAGTTTTGCTCTGCAACCCTCTGACTTCCTAACCTCTGAGAAATGGACTGGGCGATCTTTTGCCTCTTTTTTACTGCCCAGAGCTGGTGAGAAGCAAGCCTGAGAAACCTGAACCCTCGGGAAGTATCCAAGACTGGATTTTCAGACGATGGTGTCTTGACAAGGCTCTGGGTCCAGTCAGTCCTGGGGCTCTTACATTAGGCAGCAACCTTAAGCTGTCTTCTCTCACTGAAGTTTTGCCTGGTGTGGGGGTCTCTGCGCCCAATGCTTTGAGGATACCCTGAGTAAAGGGGAACCTGGGTGTTCATTAAATGGCTGGTCCTTCTCCCATCATCAGATTATACATCCATCCCTTTGTCATGGGACCTAGCAGAGCTGCTTGGGGGTGGGGTAGACGATTCTACATACCCAGAATGCTAGCTTGGCCAAGTGACTTGTTTTAGCTAATGGAACATCAGCAGACCTGCCCCATTGCTTGTGGAGTGTGTGAAGGTTGGCCCGACTTGTTCTGCCCACTGGGAAAGGACACAGCCTGATGCTCTCGCAATCTGCACCCACAGTCTGAAGTAGAATCATCCCCTGCTGACCCACGGGGTCTCCGAGGCCCACGGGGGCTATTGTGCAGCCCTGTCTGCCTTCAACTCACCTGACTAAGAGTGTGGCTTTCTTACCCTGTCTGCCTTCAACTCACTTCACAGAAGCTCTTGGATGGGAAAACTCCCAGGTTTAGTTACACGTAATCAGCATCAATCCTACACCATCATCAGTCACTGAAGGATTATAAATCATATAATCCTAAATCGAAGGAGGGATTAATATCAGAGCCTAAATTGTGATAATCTGGTTTGCTGAAGGCTATGGATTGATCCTTAATCTCTTGAAAGACCTTAAGTATAATTTTCTTGTATTCTGTATCTGACTATTAGGGTCTACAGAAGCCACTCTGCTGAAATAATAGATTCTACCATATTACTAACAACAGGGTCTACTTTGTTGTGAGCAGACTCTAGACAGACTAGAAAACCAAGCTTGGATGCTATAGAACTGTAGACAATAGGGAGGAAACTGCCCAAGCACATCATACGACTGATCCAGTTAAAACATAACCAGCACCGCACATCATACGACTGTTCCAGTTGAAACATAACCACAACCACACATCATATGACCGGTCCAGTTAAAACATAACCACTATCGCAGCCCATCTCTTGGTCAAGGTTCTGGCACAACCACCACCCTTAAAAAACAAATACCAAGAAAACCAGGCACACTCTATCACACTTAGTTGCCAGAACCTTGCATGTAACTACTAACCTACATTTTCTACTTATTTTGCTAAATTTAATTGTGCTAAGTTTATTTTGTAAAATTTTGATTTTTTAAATTTTTATTGTGCTAGGAAATTTGCCATTTTAACCATTTTTAGTTTACAACCCAGTGGCGTGGCTTCCATTCGCCATATTGTGTAATCATCATCAGTATCCACTTTCACAAGTTTTACCTCCCCCTAAACAGAACCCCAGTCTCCGTTCAGTAATAACATTGCTTCTTTCCTCTTCCAGCCCCTGGTAGTCACTAAAAGGTATTTGTCTTGGTGCATTTTACATTGCCCACTTTTGCAATGAGTATTGTGTGATGAACCTGTTAAGCGCCTGCAAAAGAGTGTGGGAATTGTTTGTTTTTATTGGGGGAAAGGAGAACTCACAGTTTAGGCTAGAGTCCAGGGATGTCTTATGGTGTCACCAATGTGGTAACTTATGGTGTCACCGCCCCTACCCATCAACCCATATCAGACCATATAGAACCTTAGTAATGTGTATGGTGAGTTTTTATTATAGAATAACATGATAAATATAGTGTGAGCTGATTTACTGTAATATTACTTAGATTATGTGAATGTTAACAATGAAATTATTTTTTAATCTTTCTACATTGAATGTCACACCCTTATTAGTAACTAATCAGAATTAAAAAATTTTTTTCTTCTTTTCTCTTAATTGCTATCTCATTCTCCCAAAAAGATAGTGATACCAAGGGTTCAAATAGAAAGTAAATGTTTGAAAATAATGATGTCAACATATGTACAAATATGCTTGATACAATTGATGTAAGAATTGTTATAGGAGCTGTAAGAGCCCCCAGTAAAATGATCTTTAAAAAAAAAAATTTAATATAGGCTCACAAATACTACTTGTCACACTATTGCAGCTAAAATAATAGAAAATTTGACAAATTCAAGAACTATAGGACCAGGTAGTATAGCAGGGGCCAGACCAAATCCAGGAATACATATGGTAGCCAACTAAAAAGGGGGGGGGGGAGTTAAAAAAAAAGGAAAGAAATGGGTAGGGGGGACATAGGATACTAACCCACCCAATGGGAGGGTATTGTTTATATCAATGCAACATGCCAGCATGGAGTAGGGAACCAGTGGAGAGGTCTGAGGGACTGGCCCTAATCCTAACTACATGGACAGCCACCCCTCCCCCCAGAAGACTTTATGTCAGAGGACAGCACTGAAGCTACAGATCAGGGAGAGGGACATGT
>NW_022103968.1:67731127-67733605 GCF_000313985.2 Echinops telfairi | reverse complement strand
TATGTATGGATTGTGATAAGAGTTGTATAAACCCCTAATAAAACTATTTTTAAAAGAAACACTAACAGCAACAGAAACAGCAGCATGTACTTAGAGTGTGTGCAGATGAAATTACATGATTTGATGTGTCATTATAACTGGGTAATACAGTTCTAACTAGAGTGCATTATTGGAAGGATTAAGAAGTAATTTAGCATAGAATTTTAGCTTTACAGGTATACTGATACACAGAAGCTGGGCTTCTGGGGAAAATGTTTTTGTTGTTGCAAATGACTTCAGGAATATTTTTTACTAAAAATAGTAAATTTCTGTTGAAACATTGCTCAAAGATTTTATAGATAGTCTTTTGGTTTTACCCTGTCGGACAATATCACCTGGTATAATATATACCTCCACATCCCTCTAATGACACCACTGCAGTATCTCAAGGTGGAGACACAAGAACTGCAGGGATACAACCTCAAAAGAGCCCTGTGACCACTTGAAGGCTTCTGAGAATTAGCTGAATATCCAGCGGAAGCAGTGGCACCGGGATTGGCCATGACTCAGGCAGTCCAGGCCATCCCCAGTCAAGACAGGAAAAGAAGACACAAGTCGTCTCCCCCGCCGCCCCCCCCCGCCCAAAGCACACAGGTAAGTCACCCACCAAGTCTCCCACAAACACCTGGGGGCTAAGCTCTGAATTGAGGCAGACAAATGGAATCACAAATAAATTTCTGGTATATAGTGGATTCCTCCCAAAAGCATCAAGTTGATTTTCAAAGTATACCGGGATTTCTGAACTTAAGTCCCGTGGTGGATGACAAGATTTTATGTGAAGCTTAGACAGAGACTGGTTTAAATGCTGGCTGCCACTGATAAATCACCCAACATCTGGGGACTTCCATTTGCACAGCTGGAAAATTAATATAATACTGTCTGTTTGGAGGTTTGTTCTGAGAGGCACACTCACATGATCCCATTACCTTAGTGTAGTTGAGTAAATCATATGTTTAAATATGTAACACTTAAAAATAATAATAAGTAAATATTTAACACTGTGGTTCTCAAGGAAGAGTGGCAGAAAGCAGGCAGGGGTCTTTTCATCTTTCTCACCATTCTGAGAGACTAGAAGCCCCCATTTACCTCCACTCCCTAGTGTACTCCCTGGTTGTATTGTATTACACTGCAAATGTTACTAATCAGCTCATCCTGAAATAAGGGAAACTTCCAGGATTAACCTAAGTGAGCCCTTAAAAGCAGAAGGTACAGAGGCTTCCAGTATATGGTGATAGTACCTTAGACAGACACACTAAATGATCCTCTTCAATGAAGACAGAAAAAATAGAGATGGGGGAAATGTGAACATCTGAGTCTTTGAGTAATGAAAAATTAGTGAACTACACACTGACAGAATTTGAGGATAGAACTCACACAAAGAGACCAAGAGGAGCAGCAAACTCTCGGCTCCTCAGTTATGCCAACCACAAGCTGAGCAGCTAATCCCACAGTGTGGAAGGGTTCCTGGGGCACCCAAACATGCATAAAGGCCAACCTTGCTCCCCACACTCACCAGGTGAATGGAGGAACACCTGGGATTTGAGCAGTTGCACCCCTCCCTTCACACTGCTGGGACAGCGTGTGTACTCTTAAAATAGGGGCTTGATGGGTCTGTCACACAATATAGAATTCAAACATAAAGGAAGCTGCATCATAACAGGTTTCCCATGCACCCTGGAACCTGGCAGGAACGCAGGTCCAAAGGTTCTCGTTCCAATGCACAGAGATGAAGGTTGTGCCCCACCACTCAGCCCTCTCTTCCACCCAAACAGTTCCCATGAAAGCTTTGAGAGAGTATTACATAATGATTTAGTGGACAATTGAACAAGAAGACATAACCATAATAAATATCTATATACCTAATGAAAGACCCTCAAAATACATTCATAAAACTCTTATAGAGTTGAAGAGAGAAATAGATAATTCTACAATAATAATAGGAGACTTCCGTACTACTCTCATGGAAGGGCAGGTAAACTGGGAGAACTCAGTAAAGATACAGAAAAACTAAATAATAAAGTTATTCAACTTGACCTCTTAGATATATACAGAAAATCCACCCACTGACAACTCAATATACATTCTTTTCCAATGCACATGGAACATTTTCTAAAATTAGGCCACAGGGGAAGCTTTAATAAATTAAAAACTATTTTCTCAGATCACAACACTATAAAATTAGAAGTCCACAGAAGAAGATCAAAGAGGTGGAAACCAAATGGAAAATTTTTTAAACACTCTGCTTGTAAACTACTGTGTAACTGAAGAAATAAGGAATGAAATTTTTAAGTTCCTGGGAAAAGACAAGAATAAAAATATAGCGACTCACTCACTCTCTCACTCTCTTACACTCTCACTCACTCACTCACTCTCACTCATTCATTCACTCACTCACTCACTCACACTCACTCACCACTCACTCACTCACTCTCATTCCCT
>NW_022103968.1:67720137-67731027 GCF_000313985.2 Echinops telfairi | reverse complement strand
CTCACTAAAAAAAATAAAAATATAGCATATCACTACCTATGGGACACAATTAAAGCAATATTCAGAGGGTAAACTTTTATCAACACTTTAACACAACCTTTTCAACAATTGAAATAAGAGCAGTAAAATAAACCTTCAGTTGCCAGAAGAAAAGAAATAATAAAAATCAGAGCATAAATAAATGAATCAGAAAACAGAAAAACAATAGAGAAAATCAACAAAATAAGAAGATGGTTCTTTAAAAGGATTAATAAAATTGGCAATCCACTGGAAATTTTCAGAAAGGAAAAGAAGACTAGCCAAACATCACCAGTAAGAAAGAAAGAAAAGGGGTGACAACAAAACCAAATGAAATGCCAGGAGGGGAAGGGGAAGGTGGGTGAGAAAGAGGGAACCGATCACAAGATCTATATATAATACCCTCCCTGGGGGACAGACAACAGAAAAGTGGGTGAAGGGAGACATCGGACAGTGTAAACACATGACAAAATAATAATTTATAAATTATCAAGGGTGAGGGAGGGAAAAAATGAGGAGCTGTGGCCTTGTGTTTGCACATATTATTATCTCTGCATGTCTATCTAGATAAGATGGATGGGATAAACAAGCTGTAGAGATCTAAATACAGGCATGTACATATGTAAATACATTTGCATATGACAATGGGGAAATAGATCCATGTACATATATTTATAGGTTTAGTATTAAGGAAGCAGATGGACATTGGGCCTCTACTCAAGTACTCCCTCACCACAAGAACACTTTGTTCTAATAATCCGGCATTCTGAGATGCTCACCTTCCCTACACAATTGCTGAAGACAAACAGGTGCATAAGCAAATGTGGTAAAGAAAGCTGATGGTGCCTAGCTATCAAAAGATATAGCATCTGGGGTCTTAAAGGCTTGAAGATAAATAAGTGACCATCTAGCACAGAAGCAACAAAGCCCATATGGAAGAAGCACACCAGCCTGTGCCATCACGAGGTGTTGACAGGATCAGGTATGAGGCATCAAAGACCCAGAACAAAAAATGAGGAGCTGATACCAAGGGCTCAAGCAGAAAGCAAATGGTTTGAGAATGATGATGGCAACAAATGTACAAATGTGCTTGACACAATGGATGGATATATGGATTGTGGTAAGAGTTGTACAAGCCCCCAATAAAATGATTTTTTTAAACAAATGAAATAAACATGATAGTAACACAACATTATGAAGTACTGTACTCCACCAAATTTGAAAACCTAGAATAAATGGACAAATGTCTTGTAACATGCTACATACTTAAATTAACACTAATCGATGTACAAAATCGCAATAGATTCATAACATAAAAAGAAGCAGATCGATTCATTAAAAAACTCCCAACAGCAACAAAAGTCCAGGTCAAGATGGCTCACCGAGGAATTCTACCAAAACTTCAGAGAAAAGTTGACACCAATTCTACACAAATTATCCCAGAAAAAGACAAACTCCTGAACACATTTTATAGAGTGAGCATTAACTCTGATATCAACATCAGACAACAGAGTTACCAGAATAGAATATTGCATAAGGGATATTGATCCCTTATGAATATAGATGATGCAAAAGTTCTCAACAAAATCATAGCCAATAGAAACCAACAGGGAGGGGGGAGCGGGGAGGGAGGGGAAAATGAGGACCTAATGCGGGGGGTTTAAATGGAGAGGAAATGTTTTGAGAATGATGAGGGCAATGAATGTACAAATTCACTTTACACAATTGATGTATGTATAGATTGTGATAAGAGTTGTATGAGCCCCTAATAAAATGATTTTTTTAAAAGACATGACAAAAAAAAAATAATAATAATAATACATCGTGACCCAGTGGGATTCATACCAGGCATTCAAGGATGACTCAACATTAGAAAAGCAACCAATGTAGTCCACCATATAAATAAGACAAAGGAAAATAACTACATGATAACATAAAAGGAAGCAGAAAAGGCATTTGACAAAATACAAACCCCATTCCTGTAAAAAACTCTCAGAAAAATTAAGAAAGGAAATCCCTCAACATAATAAAGGCCATGCATGCAAAACCAACAGCCAATAGCTCATTCAATAGAGAGAAACCAAAAGCAAACTAGAATCAGACAAGGATGCCTTTTATTACCACTCTTATATCAATATTGTGTTAGAAGTCTTAGCCAGAGCTATTATACAACAAAAATAAGTTCTGTGTATCCAATCTGGCAAAGAAGTAGTTAAACTCTCTATTTGTAGATATTATTCTATATGTAGGAAACCAAAAAAACTAGACAAGAAAATTGCTGAAGATAAAAAAAAACTTTGGCAATGTGGCAGAGTACAAGATTAACATACAAAATCAATTAGGTTCCTACTTACAAACAGAACTCTGAAAAAGAAATCAAAGAAACAATACCATTTACAATAAAGCTAACCAGAAAAAAAGACTTGTAAAAAATAATAACTACAAATATTACTGTTAGAAACCAAAACAGACTACACAAATGGAAGAGCATTTCATTTTCATGGAAAAGAAGACTTAACACTTTGAAAATGCCAATATTAACCAAAGCAATGTATAAATAGAATACAATTCTGATCCACATAGCAGCAGCATTTTTTAAAGAAATGGAAAAATTAATCACAAACTTTATATGGAGAGAAAAAAGACTCTAGATAAGCAAAGCACTATCTAAGACAAAGTATGAAGTTTTATGACCTTAAAACCTACTATGAAAACGTGGTAGTCAAAACCACTTGGTACTGGCATAACAATAGATATGTAGACCAATGGAACAGAGCAGAGAACCCAGAAATAAGCTCATCAATCTACAGACAACTGATTTTCAAAAGGGGGCTAGAATACATTCATTAGAAAAGAGACTTCAACAAATGGTGCTGGCAAAATTGGATTTTCATTTGCAGAAGAATGAAACAGGACCCATACCACACTCTAAATACAAAAACAAACTCAAAGTCCTAAATATAAACCCTAGAACTATAAATCCATTCATAGAAAATAGGGGCAAATTGAAGGGCTCTAATACATGGCATAAACACACTAGCAAAACAAAAAATATACACACAATCGAAGACAAAATAGATGATGGGGGCTTCCTAAAAATAAGACAATGATGTGAATCAAAAGACTTCATGAAAAGGGTAAAATGAAGGAGGATGATTGATAAGGCTTTCTGCCAAAAATTAACAAAGAGTTTTTGAAAGGATGCCAAAGGCAGATTTTTAAAAATTAACAAAAAAAACCCCCATAGATCCAGGAATGGGTTTTGAGCTCCCACTAAATCCTAGCTCCAATTTAGGAACAATTCATTCTTACATCATAGCCCTGTTCGATACTCACCCTCAGGAAGGGCACAGAGGGTGCTATAGCAAAATGAGGTACAGAAATTAGATGGTGCCCGGCTATCAGATAATATCATGTCTGGGGTCTTTTTTTTTTTAATTAAATGATCATTTAACTAGGGGCTCTTATAACTTTTATAACAATCCATACATCAATTATATCAAGCATATGTGTACATCTGTTGTGATTTTTCTTTTCTAGATATTTACTTTCTATTAAGCCCTTGGTATCAGCTCATTATTCCTCCCCCGCCCCTCGTGACCCCTTGATAAATTATAAACTATTATTATTTTAATATCTTACACCAACTGCTGTCTCCCTTCCCCCATGATTCTGTTGTTTGTCCCTCTGGAGGGGGTTGTATGGTTATATGTCGATCATTGCAATTGGTTCTCCCTTCCTCCCCTTCTCTTCCCATCTCCCCCTTACCGCTCTGGCATCACTATTCCCACTCCTGTTCCTGAATTCCATGTGTCATGAGCTCTTGTCTCCTATCTGTACCTGTGCACATGTTCTGGTCAAACCTGCAGTGAAAGGCAATACTGAGGTCATGATAGAGGGTGGTGAGGAAGCATCAAGGAACCAGAGGAATATTGTGTTTCTTCGGTGCTTTACTGTGCCCTGGTTGATTCATCCCTTCCCTGTGACCCCTGAGTGAGGGGATGTCCCATTGTTGACAGATGGGCTCTGAGTCTCTGCTCCGACACCCTTCTTCTCAACAATGTGGTTGGTTGGTTGGTTTGTCTGTCTGTTATGGGTCTTTTGATGCCCGTTACCCAGTCCTGACAACACCTCATGATCACACAGGCTGGTGTGCTTCTTCCATGTGGGCTTGTTGCTTCTCTGCTAGATGACTGCTTGTTTAGCTTCAAGCCTTTAAAACCCCAGACACCTTATCTTTTGATATCCAGGCATCATCTGCTTTCTTCACCATATTTACTTATGCACCCATTTTGTCTTCAGCGATTGTGCCAGGAGGATGAGCATCACAGAATGCCAGGTTGTTTGAACAAAATGTTCTTGCATTTAGGGAGGGTATAAGCAGATGCCCAAAGTCTGTCCACTACTTCAGTGTATTGCCATATAAATATAAGTACATAGGCCAATACCTTGATTTTTATGAATTGATGTATTTACATATATACATACCTATGCTTATACCACTATCCCTAGTGTTACTTCTAGATCATCCCTGTTTCTTTTTACCTTCCTCCTGCCCCACAATCACACTCGCCCTACTGCCACCTCTTAGTAATTCCTCTCAGCTAGATTGCTGTTGCTCCAACACTCCCAGGATCTCTTTGAGGTGTTGTGGGCCCTGGAGTCTTCTTTGTGCCTTAGCAGCTCCTTGCAGGGACGTCTTCCTCCAGGCTTGGTGTGCAGATATGGGGTCTACACTGGCCCTTTCTCTTTTTCCTTCTTGGTTTGCTTCCCTGTGGGTGTGGTATGCCAGCCCTTCTCCCCAACCTTTACGTTTAGTGTTGTTCTCTGTCACACATACTTCTAGGGAGGGAGTCAGTTTGGCTCTGATTGAGGCCAGCCCTATAGCTCAATCTTTTCATGGACTTCTCCATGTGCTTATGTTGCCCTCAAAGTTTGGTGTGCTGGGGCGGGGTCTGTATGCACACTTCGAATTCTGTAGAGTCATAACCAATACTCTCCCACTGGGTGGGTTAGTGCCCTGCTCCACCCCCGCCCCCATGCCATCATCTCCCTCCCACCCCCTTTTCTCCCACTCCCTTCCCCACTTCCCCCTTCCTTGTGTTGGAATAACATGTATCTCCCTGGGTTTGGTCTGACTTCCACCCGACTGCCTGTACCTCAACCCAAATAGTGTGAGATAAGTGGCTTTTCTTCTATACCTACTGTGCTGCTTACTTACCTCAGGGGCCTCATGTTGTGCTTGTCCTTTTGTGATTGGCTGACTTTACTTAGCATAGTTTCTTCCAACTCTTCCCATGAAGTGACGTGTTTCATGTGATCATTGGTGCTTTTCAGTGTGACAAAGTACTCCACTGTGTGTGTGTTCCAGAGTTTACTAATCCACTCATCTATTGATGGAAATTTATGTTGTTTGTGATTGTGAATTACTCCACAATAAACATTGAGGCGCAAATGACTGGTTGTGGTTTCTTTCTTACCTCTTCTAGGTATATGCCCAGGAGAGGGATAACCGGGCCATAAGCTAGCTCAATTTAAGGTCCTTTTTCTTGAGGAGTTCTCTGCTAATTCTCAGCGTTAAACTTATGTAATGCCTTGAGTAAAATTGACATCCTTACTATATTGAGTCTTCCAATCCATGAGCATGGGATATTCTTCCATTTGTGGGTGTTGCTTTTGGTTTCCTGTAGTAGGGTCCTGTAGTTTTCTTTGTATAAGTCTTTTGTATTTTTGGTTAAATATGTCCCGATATTTCCATTTGTTCTCGGATATTGTGAAGGGTACTCCCTTCTTGATCTCCCCTTCCATGGTCTTGTCCAATGTAGACAGCAAACGAATAGACTTGTTTGTTGATCTTGTATCCTGTCACTCTTGCATATTCCTCTATCGCTGTTGTGGAGCTTTGGGGATTTCCAATGTATAGAATCATGTCATCTGCCAATAGCGATAATTTCACCTCCTCCTCTCTCAGTTGGATACACTTAATGTCCTTACACTATCTTATGTTGTTAGCTAGGACCTCCAGTACTATGTTGAATAGAAGTGGGGACAAAGGGCATCCTTGTCTGGTACCCTTTTTCAGTGGGATTGTTTTCATCTTTTCTCCATTGACTATGATGTTGGCTGTTGACTTTTCGTAGATAGCTTGTATTAACCTGAGGAATTTTCCTTCCATTCCTACCTTTCTGAGTGTCTTAATAACGAATGGGTGTTGGATGTTGTCAAATGGTTCTTTTGTGTCTATCGCTATTATCATGTGATCTTATACTTTTTCTTATCAGTGTAGTGTATAATATTGATGGATTTTCAGATTTTAAACCATCCCTGCACCCCTGGGATGAATCCCACCTGATCATGGTGGATATGTTTTATATATCTTTGTATTCTATTGGGCAATATTTTGTTAAGGATTTTTGCATCTATGTTCATTAGAGATATCGATCTGTAGTTCCCTATTCCTTGGGATCCTTGCCCTGTTTGGGTATCAAAGTTATACTATCTATGTAGAATGCATTTGGGAGTTTGCCATCCTTTTCTACACTCTGGTATAATTTTTGGAGGATCCATGTCAGCTCTTTCTTGATTGCTTGGTATAATTCTGGGAAGCAGTCTGGTCCGGGAGCTTTTTTTGTTGGTAGTTTCTTGATAGTCGTATCTATTTCTTCCTTTGCTATTGAGGTTCTTTGCTATTAAGGGTCTGTTGAGGTTCTTGACTTCTATCTGGAATAATCGAAGGAAGGATTGTTTTTTCACATATTTGCCCATGTGTTCCATGTTGTTGAATTCATTCGAATACAGACTTTCATAGTATATTGTGATTATCCTTTTAATCTTGTTGGGGTTCATTGTGATTTCCCATTTCTCCCTCATCCTGACTATTGAAGTTTGCTCCTTCCTTTCCTTGGTTAGGCTAGCCAGTGGTCTGTTGATTCTGTTGCTCCTTTTAAAAAAAGCCAACTTTATTCCTGTATAGAATTTTTGCATTGTTCTCTTATCTTTCCACTGATTTAACTCTGCCCTGATTTTAATTATTTATTTTCTTTTCCTATTGGAGGGGTTGTTCTGTTGACTCCGTTCTAGTTGCTGGAGGTTTTGGGATAGCGTATCAGTCATAAATCTCTCTTCCTTTTTCATATAAGCACTTATCGCTGTCAAGCTACCTCTGATAACTGCTTTTTCAGTATCCCATGGGTTTTGATGCATTGTATTCTCATTCTCATTAGTTTCTAGAAACTTCTTAAACAACTCTCTAATCTGGGCCAGTAAACATTTATGTCACAGAAGATCATTATTCATTCTCCAATTGTTTACCCTTGTTTTCCTGGTCATCCTTTTATGGATCTCCAGCTTTATGGTGTGGTGACCCAAGAAGGACATCTGAGTAATCTCTGTGTTTTAATTTACTCAGACTCAATACGTGCACCTGCATGTGGTCTATTTTCAAAAATGAGCCATGTGCACTTGAAAAGAATGTGAATTCTTTGCACTTAGATGGAAAGCTCTATAAATGTCTATAAGATCCAGTTGCCTAATTGTAGCATTTAGTTCTGTAGCCGCCTTGCTGAGATTCTTTCCCAGTGATCTATCTTTGATAGTGGTATATTAAAGTCACCTACTATGATTGTTGAATCTGTGATTTCTTTTTCATGTTGTAAACAGTTTGATGCATTTTACAGGTCTCTTGTTAGGAGTGTATATATTTATAATCTCACAGGTTCCTGGTTTACTGATCCTTTGAGCATTAAATAGTGCCCCTCCTTGTCTCTTGTTACGGTTTGCACCTAGAGGTCAACTTTTGTCGAAGATTAGGATTGTAACCACTGCTTTTTTTAAGTTGCTGTTTGCGGGTATATTTTGTGCCAACCTTTTGTTCTTAGTCTATTTGTGTCTGTTGCAGGCAACAGATTGATGGATTGTGTTTTCTGAGCCAGTCTGCTAGCCTTTATTATCTTTTAATGGATGAATTGAGGCCATTTACATTCAGAGTTATTATCACAATCTGTGGATTCATTGCTGTTATCTCGTACCTTTGGTGCCCACATTTTCCTATCTCCCTTCACACCAGGGTGTTATGTTTATATGTGGGGCTTCCTTCTTGCCTTCTTTTCCCGCTGATGCCATGTTATCTTGGTAACTGTTATTGGCATGTTGGCTTCTGGGTGGAGTTGGGGTATATGGTGGTCTCCTGCTTGTGTTTGGTGGGTGTTGATCTTCTGCCCATAGTAAGTCAGCAAAGATTTTCCACAGGGTTGGGTGTCTTACAGCATATTCTTTGAGTTTTTCCGTGTCCTGGGAGACTTACCTCGCGATCTATCTTAATAGATAGTTTGGTAAGGTAGAGGATTCTCAGTCAGGTGTTTTTTCAGCCTTCAGAAGATGTTACACCACTCTATACTCCTATTTATGGTTTCTGCTGATAGGTATGAACATATTCTTACCTGAGTCCCATTGTATGTGACCATTGTTTTATCTCTTGCTGCTCTTAAATTTTTCTCTTTTTCCTTGAAGTTGTATAATTTAACTTTTATGTGCCTTCGTGAGTTCTTCCTGGTTTTAGTCTAATTGGTGTCCTCTTTGCTTCCTGTATGAATGTCTGATTCTCATTCATTAAGGTGGGGAAGCTTGCTTCCAGGAATTCCCTCACTAATTTAGCTGTTGATTTCTTCATTGTGTTTTGTTCTGTTAGGCCAATTATTCGAATATTGTTCCTATTCATAGCATCTGTCATTGATCTTAGGTTTTCTTCTGGCTTTTTGATTCTCCTTGTTTGACTGTATTTCCTGTTTGTTGAAATCTGTCTGATTCTCCGAGATCACTGGTACCATTCTCTCTGCCTCTTCCTGTCTGTTTGTGAGATCCATGATCTTGTGTTTTGCTTCTGTTACCTCATCCATTGGCTCTTATATTTCCCTTTGGTGCGTAGACATCATCCCCTCCATCATGGACTTCGTTCCCTCTATCATGGACTTCATCTCCCTTACTGTTGAGTCCTTAGTCTAGTGTATTATTCCAAGCAGCCTTCTGAAGATTTTTTTGTGTGTGTGGAAGATCCACATCTGATTGCTCTATGAGAATCGTTAGCTCCGCTGCTGTGTTTTGTCTTTCATGTTTTCTTGTTGAGGGTGTTGTGGTATGTTTTTGCTGTTTGCGTGTCATTTAAGAAGAACTGGGCACCATGTTTCTGGGACAAGCGACCCTGAGCTCTTTCTCAGGCTGATAAGAGTGTTTTCAGGGGCTGCCTGTGGACTATTATAGTGGTGAGTTGGACTGCTATCTAGGCAGGGTGCTGTGGTGACTCAGTGGCTGACAGCGGTGGAGGGCCTCAAAGACTGGATAAGGTGGATGACTGTAGGTATGGCCCTGAGCCAAGTTGGGGCAGGCCAGCAGCTTGGCCTTGGGTCTGGGCTGGGCTGTCAGGTCCAATTTGCAGCCTTTCAAAGAGTGGTAGGGCCTTGGCCTTTCCCATTTTGTTAAGTTAAAAACCCTGGCTGTGCTCTGGAGTTTAGCTCTGACTACATTTAGCTCTGACTACCGCTTCTGTTAGTGGATGCTAATGGACATAATTCTGCAGGCTTACATTCAAAGATACACAAAGGACTACAGCCTGGAATTGAAAGCATTTTTACAAAGAAAAAAAAATTGTCCCCTTTTTATAATGAGCTTGTGGGGTGCCCTGGTATCAGAGCTGTGCCACGCTATCCCCCAGGGGAGGGGTAACCAGATTAGCAGAGAGGGTTTGGGGTCAACTGGATCTGAATTCTTCCAACTGCTGTCCTGTGTCCCTCCCCTCTATCCGGATGTGATATGTGGAACTGTGTTCTATCAGAGGTAAATATGCCAGTGGCTCTTTAATTGCTGCAAATTATTCTCTAATTATCTATCATTACCCATCCTGGCAGGTGTGGAGCTGGGGAGAGGCGGGAACGTGATGGCCAATGTAGTCACTCTTCCTTGCTGGGGAGGGGAGTTGCAACGCCCTTGACTGCAGGCACAGGGCGGCTAGCAGTGAGGGGAACTCCACAGTGAGGTCTTGTGGCTAGCTCTCAGAGGCTCTCTGTGAGCCTGGGATTATGACCACTTTTAGACAGCAGTCTGGGGAAATTTCTGCTCGCTGTGGGACTAGGACACAGGAAGGGTTGGCAGACACCATCCTTCTGGAGCTGGCGAGGGGTTAGTGGAGCCCACAGGCAGACACAGTACACTTAGAGCTCTTCAGTGCATTCTCAAATCACTTTGTGAGTGAAAATCAAAGGGAGAGGTCTGAACCAGTCCCTAGCACACTGGATCTATTTTTAGCACCCAGCCTGCCGGTATTGACCTCTTTACCTCTTCATTTTCTGGTCTGGCAGCAAGAGCCCCAGGCAGATGATTCTACCTGGATGCCTTCTTGACTCCTTCACTGTGTCTGGGGTCTTAAAGGCTTGTCTCCAAACAAGCAGCCATCTAAGTGAGATGTCAACTAAGTCCACATGGAAGAAACACACCATTATCAGACACAGAATGATTGTAAATCATATAACCTGAAGTTGAAGGGGGGATTAGTATCAGAGCCTAATTTGTGAGAATCTTCTTTGCAGAATGTTCTGGATGACAGTGGGAGACTAAGATCCGTTGTGGAAACTACATAGGAAATAAGCTTCCGGCGAACTTCTATGCACAATTGAGGGATGGGAGGAAAGTGGTCATTAAACAGAGTGCACTGTAAAGATGAATAGAGAAGATCAAAGGCATAAATCTGACTTGAACAGTTAAAGCTTTGTCGGTTGATCCCCCTCTGATGCACGCTGGACCTGACCTGGTTTTCAATACTTTTGTATTTATGTTTTATTTTGTTTTGTTTTTGTTTGTTCATACCAGGGTTTATCTCACAGG
>NW_022103968.1:67717960-67719574 GCF_000313985.2 Echinops telfairi | reverse complement strand
TGACACTAATAGCAAAGTTCAAAACAAAAACCCTGAGCAGCAGATGCTGGATGGGGTACGAGAGCTTGGAGCCCCAGGCACTGCTGGTGGGACTGTAAAACATGCAACCAGTGTGGAAAGCAGTGTGGTGCTTCCTCAAACAGCTGGGAATAGAGATACAGCAGTCCCTCTACTTGGAAAAGGCTTTAAAGAAGCAAGAGCCTTGGCAGGAATCCTTGCAGCACTATTCACAATAGCAAGAAGGTGGAAACAATGTAAATGTTAGCAGTGGGAGAACAGACAGATCAACTTGGGTACATTCCCACAATGGAATATTATCCATTGTTAAAGAACAATGATGGAGCCATGAAACACCTCCTTGATATGAACAGACTTGGAGGACAGTATGGTGAATGAAGTTAGTTAAGCACCAAAGGACAAATATTGTTTGAGACCACTGTTTCAAAAGACAAAATCAATTAAAAAGGTTTTTCATACCAAAAGAAACAGATTTTGATGGTCACCAAGGGTGGAAGGGGCAAGAGGGCAGGGGAAGCAATAGGTTAGAGCAGGTGTCCTCAAACTACAGCCCGCGGGCCACATGCAGCCCACCAAGGACATCTATCCGGCCCGCTGGGTGTTTTTACCCTGTTTTTTTACTTCAAAATAAGATATATGCAGTGTGCATAGGAATTTGTTCATAGTTTTTAAACTATAGTCTGGCCCTCCAACAGGTCTGAGGGACAGTGAACTGGTCTGGTCCCCTGTTTAAAAAGTTTGAGGACCCCTGGGTTAGAGAGTAGACAGGTGTTAGGGAAGGGGAAGGAAAGATAAGATTCTACAAGAGGAAAAAGGAGGGACAGGGTTAGCGATTGGAAGGTTTGAACAATTATTTAAATTAATTGAGTAAAAATATTATTATCTGAAATATAACCCCCAACCCAATTTACAATAAAAATTTTACAAAGAAAAAGAGGGAGGCCAAGAGACCTGAAGGCAGAGAGACATTAGAAGAAACAAAGCCAACAACCGGGGAGATGGGAGAGATCCAGGTGAGAACATCAGCCTTTGAGACTTGAGCAGTGGGTCTGTCCACCATGCCTTCTCGGATTTCAAGGCACAGAACTAGAACTAGGAAAGAATGGTGTTGTTTTAAGTCACTGCATCTGTGGTAATTTGTTTCATGGCAGTGGAAAACGGACCCAGCAGTAACATGCCCCTACTTCCTAGGTGAGAAATCTGAGCTTCTAGAGGGACAGAGTGAGTGGTGTAGCTGTAAGCCCAGGTGCAGCTGGGAGGGAAACCCACTGAAGTGGGTCGATAATTCCTAGGGTGGGGGCGGAAGGATGATCAGATGACCATGAGGTCTTCCCTCCTGGCCTTGTGGGACTCTGATCTGTCTGCCAACATCTCTGATTTGTACCCACGGTCAAAGGCAATGTATGTCCCATGGGCCCAATCAGATCCCCCCAATACATTCCGGCTCGTTCACGGAGTACTACTGTTAGGTGTGCTTTTGTTCTGTTCTATTCTTTTTTTGGTTGTTGTTTATAAGTTTAGCTCAAATGTTTAAAATTGCGAGACTTCACATTAAAAGCCAGAGCTGCAACCTCTCTTCAAAAAACTGGCAACTTC